>NC_056741.1:795044387-795374387 GCF_019279795.1 Protopterus annectens | reverse complement strand
AAGTTAGAAACTGCAGTATATTGGAGAATTTCCCTTACTCCAACAGACATTGATCTCACTTTATGTGTATATAAGTAGCACAGCTCCCCGAACAGAGGGTGCAGCAAAGCAAAACCTTGAGAAAAATGTTTTAAACTAAATTAGTAAATTCTAAATTAAAATATCTCAGAGTGCATTCAAATTTACTCTCAAACCATAGCTGCCACTGTTGTATTAAACTACAAGACCAGTCATGCTTGCAGGAGCCAACCATCATAACTCATAACAATACTGCTTATACTATATACTAAGCACCATAACTGGATTTATTTTGGCAACCCTGCAAAACGCAATTTCTTGCAGCTTTATGAATAATTAAATTTTTCCCCTCTCCCATTTGCATGCTCCTAGCTGACCATCATCTGCCTTGCTTCACCCATTTATCTTTAAATGTTGTTGGTACTATCCCTAAATGATGCGATCACACTGACATCAGGCTGGTCAGGGGTGGGGGGGGTGCTGGATGAGCATTCCATGGAGGAATTTTTGATATGCCCTAAGTGGATGGAGCTAGTTCTGGTTCCCCCAAATGCCAGTTTTATAAGCAATCTGTTCAGAGATTATGACAAATACCCACCACCAAGAACCTGTCTATCACAGACAGAAACCCCTCACCTAGAGTTAGCAAGCTGGTAAAGCCAGTCTTCCCCACAACCCCCTCCTCAGCTCCTCCAGTAACAAAGCTGCTAAGTCCACATGTCACCTGGGTTGTAATAAGGACTCTACCGCTTGATGCCACAGAACCTTGTTTTGGTGTACTAAATTCAGTCGTTTCCCGTCCCACAATTATATATGGTATGGAATGCATCCGAAATAAAACACAAATCCATCCACATCTCCTTTTTCCCCTCCATTTTAACACAGGGTCGGGGTGTCACTTTAACAGTGACAATAATCTAGATCCAAGGTTCACACCACACTACGGCTAGCCCTATCACGGTTGTTCTTCATACCACAAACTGGCACACACTCTAACACCTATGGCCAACGGTAAAATACAAATTCCATCTAAAATGCTTTATGATCAAAAATCGATTGAGAAAATCGTAAAAGACAGTATACAACCTCCCAGAAAACCACCTGCACTGTCAAAAACATTGTTTCAAAAAGGAAACAAGTCACCTTCCTTACTTTAACTCCACAGCTGCACAAACGTTTGAAAAGGAAAAAACATTTCCCTAGCAATATACATCAGCTTCACTTGCACACATACAAGCTGCACCATAAATTACAACAGAAACAATCTTCGGGAAAATTAGACGAATAATTAGGAAATTTAATAGATAAATTAAAATCTAATTAAATGAATCAAAATGAAGAGCACTAAACATGAAATCAGGAGGTAGGAAATGAAATCAGCAGCAACAAGCAGTGAAAACGAATATAGAAAAATGGAGGAAATTGAGTGAATAGTGCAGCTCTTCATGAAGTAAGATCTCATTTTTGCAAATCTGGGACAAAATATTTCAAGTTTTGTTACACTTACAAGGAGATCATATCCAAATTAAATGTAGTCTCATAACTTCGTCAGGCAGTAACATTTTACTTATTTCAATTTTTCATCAGACTGAGCCTAGAGCACCCTTTTCAGGAGGCCCAGGATGAAAGTCTCTGAAGCAATTGAACATGTCTGAATACAGCAACAGTTTGACATAATTAGGAAAGGGAGACATAACAGCAATGCATTTTTACATATCACACATTTACATAAGCAATCACAAAGCAGCACTGTTCCACGAGAGTAATATAGAAAACGTGAGCGAGTGAGAGAATTTGATCAGCATTTAACACAAAAAACCCTAACAGCTGCCTGGAATTGCTTAATTATTGACATTCGATTACTGGGAAACACCAGCTGGGTACGTGTCCCATTTTCAGCAGAGACCTAGGGAGAAAAGCTACTAAGTAATACAAAAACAAGAACAATAATTTTACAATCTTAAAAAATAATGCAATAAAAAAATAAAACAGTTTAAATAACTTTACCAAATTAGAAAACGTGAAAACACAGGTTAAGAACAGATGCAATTTTATATGACAATGATTTAATATTTTAAAGAAATTATAGCCAGTTAAGAGAAATTAAAGGTGAGTTAGTATAACATGATCAGGAAATGCAATATGAAGTGGGAGAAAAAATGGGTTATGGCATATTTAGACAGAGTCAATAAAGGGAAGCTGACGAAGTAAGGAAATAAGTGAAAAAGGGGAGTAAGGAGGTGTAAGATATGAATTCATATTTAGGGATATAGTTTATGCTAGGGTTGAGCAAGGACACAGACAGGTTTTGGTGAGGAAGTCCTTCAGAAAAGTTTTAAAGTACCGGAGGGAGGGTTGCTGTTTGCCTTTCGGCTTTTCCCGGTTAGGGGTCGCCACAGCGGAACTCCGGCCCGCTAATGATTGGCAGTAGATTTTCCACGAATGCCGAGGTGCCAGCTCGACATTCAACCTTCAACGAAGGCACACCCATTTACGTACATCTTTCAAACGCCCACCCAACCGCGGGGACATGCAGACCACACAGAAGGCACGTAATGACTTGATTAATGCAATTAAGGAGTTCCATGCCCAACAGATTTGATAAGCTTCTGAAAAGAGAGGAGTTTTTGGTCACTGGATCATGATGACAGAGGGAGAACATAATTGTTTAGAACAGTATTTAGTGCTGGACAAGTAGATGGATGCCGGATAATTTTAAAAGGTGGTGAGATGCTGCGTATGTAAGTTGATGGGGTAATTATAACCAAGTTAGGCTTTTTAGTGCAATGCAGTGGTGGGTTCTGAAAGAAATATTTGCTGCAAATTGAGCCAGTTTGTTATAGCACTGTTCAGGCTTGGGTTTTTGTGATGCCTGGAAGTTAAGGATGGGAGTACTATAAAGTAGTGAGAAGAGGAGGTAAGTATTGACAAGTATAGTTTTAGTTGGATTGCTGAGAAAGTTTTTGGGTCTATAAAGCATCCTCATCTTTTGGTAAGTTTTTTGTTATTATCATTATTATACAATTTAACATATGCGGGTTGAATTTAAGAAGATCACCCACTGTCATAACCAATAATTTGCTATGAGAAGCAACTTCAATGGTTATATTACTAAGAATGGATTTTAAAAGCTTGTATTTTCAAGAAAGAGGGCTCTAGGGGAAAAAGTAGCAGTTTGTTTTTTGGCATTGAGCATGAGTTACAAAGCCATGTTTCAGTGTTTGTTAAAGCCTCCTGAGTAATTGTTTGGAGATGTGTCAGGTTGTCTGATGTGAATATGAGTGTAGAGCCATCTGCACTGCATACTATATTAGGTAGGCCTGTTGTGTGGGTATGTGTAGAGGATTGGTGAGAATGTTAAAGAATACGGGACCAAGAATAGAGTGTTCTGGTACACCAGTAATGACTGGGAGGTATGGATAGAGGGTCTAGTGCTATTTTACTTATTGATACCCATTGGACAAATAACCTTTGAACCATAGACGGTCGGGCTGCTATAGACCTAGTGCAGACATCTGAAGTTGTTGGAGTTTGCTGCAGAAAACTGTGCTGAAGGCTTTAGACAAGTCTAGAAATAAGGAGGGGAATAGTTTGCAGTTATCTCTAGCTTTAATGACAGTATCTGTAGAGGCTATTAAGTGCAGTGTTAGTAATATGGAGGGGATGGAAGCCATGTTGTGTGGGAGACCGTAGTTAAACAATTATTTTTCAAATCTACTGTAACTCGTAGAGTGGGATAAGAGTGCTATAGGCCTTAAGTCAGCAATGTTTGTTGAATTTCCTCCTTTGCATACAGGGATAAATGTGTGACTTACTCTAAAGAGGAGGAATGTGGGATTCCTGGACTGACTTATTTATAAGGATTGAGACAGGACAAGCAATGTTATTGCCTGGTATGTTAAAGTACTCACTTGGAAGGTCATCAGCTAAAGTGTAGCATGATTTGAGTTTAAGAGTAGTTTTACAGAGGATATGTGCACAGGTCTGAAGGTGAAAGCGGATGTGGTGCCATGTAGCTGCTGGGCAGGGTTGGGATTAGTTGTTGGGGAATTCTTGGCTAGGGACACTACATTATCTATGAAATAAGGGTTAAATTCTATTGCAGTTTCGAGTGCGGAGTTATTAGGAGAGGGGTTGGGTTTAATATTTGGCCAGAATGCAAGAGATCTTTACTAGCGGACCCGAATTTTTTAGGGTTGCGTTTACTACGGTTCTTAAAAGTCGTTATAATATAATTTTGTCATTTTCTTTTTATTACGACTGTGAAGTATTCTGAAGTTTGAGATATTGTGAGGTTTTATACTTTTGCTATTCTTTCCAAGCCTCTTCTCTATCCTGCATTAGCATTCTACTCTTTTTGGATAGCCAAACGCCATTTATTTATTTTAGCCTGTTCCTCCTAGGGGGATCCAAGGTTATTTAGGAAAGTTGTATTGAATGCATTTACTGCATCATGGCGGGGGGTTAGGATGTTCCAGTTAACAGATGGTGATAGGGTAGTAATAAATATTTCTGGGCAAAACTTGGACAGGTTGAGTGTCAATTTTATAAACATGCTGTCTGAGTAGATGTGCAAGATATCAGACTATGGACTAAGAGATGGTGACTGACAGTATCTGACATTGTACCTACGGTGGTTAATTTGCTAGGGTCTGATATTAGGATGCAGTCTATTAAGAAATTTGATGTCTTGCTATAACAAGTGGGGCTATTGATTAGTTGTGTGAAAATGTAAACGTTCATGCTAGATGTAGGGGAGTTACAAGCTTTGTCCAACTAACTGATATTGACATCACCTTGAAGTATTTTTTTTTTTTTCATGTGGAATACTTATGGATATCCAATGTAGGATATCTTCCAGTAGAGCTATACTGTTGCCAGGAGGGATGTTAAGGACAGTAATCCATATTTGTTTACATTTGATTTTATTCACGAATGTAATAGGTTATTCTGAATTAAATTGGTTTGTTGTAAGGGGAAATGTGGTAGCTGTTTGGAAATATTACAGCAATACCACTACTTTTCCTCTTTATACAGTCATTAAGGATATTATACTCAGGAAGTGTCATTTATGACGGGTTTAAGCCAAGTTTAGTTTATACTGAGACTACCAGGCTTATGTTGGGTAATCCAGGCATGCAGTTCAATAGTTCTATTTCTTATACTAGTAACAGTTATGGTGGCAAAAGTAAGGATTACCGGGGTGGAGGGTAGACCCTTATAAGGTTATAGTAGTATGTGGAAGGGAATTGCCTTGTTATTGGCTGTGACAGATGCGGCCCATGATTAGGATGAATGTCTCCTCCTAGGATTTCAGTATACTGTGGTATTATTGATTCTTGTTTTTTGCATAGTACTTCTACACTTAAATTTTATTCTAAATGGAGTTAAATCAAATCGGTCTATATTTGGGGGTAAAGGTAAAGGGTATAATTAAATGGGTTTTGTGCTGCATATGGAGAGTTTAGGGAGGAAGTACAGATACGTTGTTGGGACATAGTAGGAGAAATATTGAAAGCTATTATCGAGTCATGGTAGGTAGAGAGATGCCTCAATAAGAGAAGAAAAGAGGATAAGCTGAAGAGTAGCATAATGAAGAAAAAGTATCTGTATTTTATTGATTGCAGGAAGTGAGGAAGCAAGAAGGGCTGTAGGATATCTGGTGGTGGTGGAGTCTGAAAGCTGGTAGAAGGAAGTATTTTTTAGAAGAAAGACAATTACATTGCCCTGGCATCATCTCATGTTTCTTAAATATAAGAAATAGGAGGAGTTGAAAGGATATCATATTGAGGATGTAGTTAAGATAGGAAGTGAGGGCTTATGTGGAGAAAATAGAAGTTAATGTAGAATAATGGATAGTTACTGTCAGGGAAATGTCTGAGCATAAATGGATATACTGCAAATCAGTATGGGAGGGAGAAAGGTTGTGCTAAATGCTTGATGGAAGCTGGAAAATAGAAACACGACTGTTTGCATGGCAGCAATAAAGTTGGTTGGGTTAGGGAATAGATGTCACAGTTGATATGTATTTGGGGAGTATAATAGTAGAGTCATGAGGGTGTAGGTGGGAATTGGGGGTAGGGAGGTGGAGTGAGCTAAGAGTGATTTGTGTTTGACTCAGACATAAAATCATATGGAGGTCTACAGTTTAGTGATGGTAACAAAATATAAACAGTTATAGTGACAATTTGATTTAATAGTTAACACTTGTGCTTAATTTAAAGATCTTTTACTTCTTGCTGTTCTTACATGTTCTCTTAATTAAGGTTTAGATTTATATCGCATTTTTAGTTTTTGCTTTAACTGCATGATCTATAAAATTAGTTGAATTTTAGTGTCTATTTTAGTGTCACTCCTAACAATTTATAGTGTTGGTTATTTATTGTTACAGTAATGTTTTGCAATTGTGCAACTTTGAACTCAGTACTTTGGGCTGAATCAAGAGAGCAAATTAACTTTTTTGGCATTAAGCGGTAGTTTAGGTTCAGTTAGCAACTGTTCTTGGTTATGCAGGGATTCCAGTGTGATACTTGCTTCTAGTTACTGCTGGCATAGAAGCTAGAGTTGACTCATCTGCATACTGAACTTTTGAGGCATCTGTAACTTTGTTATACATTTTGTTGATAAATACACTAAATAAAAGTGGACGTAGTGCTGATGCTTATGTTAACACCTGTTTATATTGGAAGGAAAAGTAGGATTTTTGCTACTGTACAAACTGTGTTCTGAAACTGCAACAGTTAAACCACTGTGCAGTACTAGTGTGCTTGGCTAATCAGGTTAGGAGCAGTCTGCGACAGAATACGTCAAAGACTTTTGATAGACTCAGGAATACAGAAACTACTACCTAGCCTTGGTTTCGGTGTTGGATTATGTTTAGGAAACTAACTAGTGCAGTTTCAGTATTATGGCTTGTAATGAATCCATGTTATTTTGGAAACAGTAAACTATTCAGAGAACATATTTGTTTGTGAACATACTAACCCCTTTTCTAACTTCCAAAAAAGTAATATACCAATGGATCCGTAATTTGACAAATCTGCTAATGCACCACTTTTCAAAGAATTATGTAGCCAGCCTGAATACCACAGTCTTGGATTCCTGCGTCGGATGCTGTCCTCCTTTCCAGGAAGTTAGGTCATCAAGGGTATAAAACATGCAGCCGACACCATTACATCAGTTTTTCTTGTCCCAGATGTCAGGTGCGCCCATAATGGGAAGCAATTATATGTTATGTTACACCTCCAACAAAAAGCAAATACGCCAAACAAGAAGGAAAGGTAGAGCCAAGAGAAGTCAGGGGGCTGGAGGGAGGGTAACCAGGACTGCAACAGTGAATATACTCGGAACATCTACATTTATGGTTAAGTGTATACAACTGTACTATGTTCTTCGTGTTTCACTGCTGCAGTTATTACATTTGGGTAGATTCCCAAAGCTAAGGAAGGGAGGAGGAAGTTGGAGAGCATTAGGACCAGCTATTAAGCCCTGCAAGACTGCAGTGGCAAAACCAGCTTTAGATTTAGAAAAAATAGGCATGTGGTAATGCTTGGTGAAGGTATGAACAGAGCTCCAGGTAGCAGCTTCTAGGATGTCCCTGGTAGGTACTCCTCTGAGAAAGGCTGTAGAGGTAGATGCAGCCCTGCTGGAATGTGATCTTATCCCCTGTGGGGTAGGTCTTCCATGGTGCTTATAGCAGAAATGAATGCAAAGGGCTATCCATTTAGAAACGGTTTGCTTTGAAATGGCCTTCCCCTCTGCCCCTGCAGCAAAGCCAACTAGCAGCTGTTAAGATTTTCTGAGAGGCTTAGATCTGTCCAAATAAAATGTAAGTTTGTCTACGCACGTCCAAAGAGTACAGAATTTGTTCTCCTTTGTTCTGTGAATTAGGAAAAAAAGATAGGGCCACACTAGACACCACCTTGGGCAAAAAGGAAGGATTGGCCCGAGGGGAACCCTGTCTGCATGGCAGATAATGAAGGGCTCCACTGCCATGAGGGCCTGTAATTCAGACACTCTTCTTGCTGAGGTGATGGCTAGAAGGAAGGCTGTTTTCCAAGCAAGGAATTTCAACTCTGCGGTTGCAGCTGGTTCAAAAGGAGGAAGCGTGAGCTTTTCCAATACAAAGTTAAGGTCACAGGCTGGAGTAGGGGCTCATCTGGGGGATCTTAAATGTTTAGCCTCTCTGAGGAATTGCTTTAACAGGGGGTGAGAGAAGAGGGGTGGTTCAGTATTATAATGTGCTGAAATTACAGAGGCATGAATTTTGATCGACAAGAAGGATAGGCCCTTGTAGAGCATTTCTGTTAAGTACTGAAGAATATGGAGGTAAACTGGGCACTGTAGTGCCCATACCATGGGTCTGGCTCCTGGAACAGTATCTCTTCCATTGTTCAGCAGAGGATTTTCTAGTACTAGGTCTCCATGCTTCCAGAATGACCTCTAGCATCTGCTTACTGAGGAATGCTATTAGAGAGCTCAAGGAATTAGCCAGGCTGCAAGGTTCAGGGTTTGAAGCTGAGGGTGCAGAATCTGGCCCGCCTGCTGGGACAGCAGGGAAGGTGTCTGAGGAAGGTGCCATGGATCCAGCAGTATCATGCTGCGCAAGAGGAGGTACCAGTGCTGACGAAGCCAGTCTGGTGCAATAAGAATTGTCCTTGGTCTGTCCTGTTTGATCTTTAGCAGAACATTCGAGAGGAGTGGCAGAGGGGGAAGGCATAAACAGAGAAGCTTTCCCATGTGAAGGAAAGGGCATCCACTTTCCAAGCTTGACTGTGGAGAGTCCTTGTGCAGAATTTGTCCAATTGTTAGTGCTGGGGGAAGGCAAACAGGTCTATCTCTGGAATCCCCCATTTGTTCCTCAAGAGGTTGAATATTTTTGGTTCCAGTTTCCATTCGTGTGGGTCCATGAGATTTCTGCTTAGGTCGTCTGCCAGTGAATTTAGTTTGCCTGGCAGGAAATGAGCTTGTAGGTGCACTTGGTAGCTGAAGGCTGTGTTCCACAGAGCCATAGCTAGTCTGCAGAGAGGGTATGAGTGGGTTCCCCCCTGCTTGTTTATGTACCACATAACTGTGGTGGTGTCTGTCTTTACCAATAATTGCCTTGGAAGTATGTGGTCCTTGAAGGCTGTCAGGGAATTCTGTACAGCTAACATTTATTTTTGGCTGATATGCAGGGGCATCTGACTCCGGTTCCATTTGCCCTGAATGCTCTGCCTTGCCAAGTGAGCCCCCCCATGCATAGTCTGATGCATCTGTAGTCAGGGTTTGGGCAGCAGGGGGTAGATTGAAAGGGAGCCCCTTGATGAGGTGGCAGGCCTCTGCCCACCAAAGGAACTCTGTCTTTATACAAGGAATGATAGGAATCATTGATTCCAAGTCCTGAGAATGTTGACACTATAGGCTTTTTTACATACCAATGTAGTTTCCTCATATGAGGTCTTGCATATGGAATTAGTAGAATGCCATGAACCCCAGGGCTTGCAAAATTTTCCTTGCAGATAGCTGGGTCTTTGTGGCCAGTAGTTTGAAGTAGGCTGTCAAATAGACTTGTTTCTCTGGCGTGAGGTAAGCCATCTGGGAAGTTGTGTTCAAGCTTGCTCCCAGGAATGCAGTCTGTTGGCAGGGTACCAGATAAGATTTCTTTTAGTTTATGGTGTACCCCAGTGATGTTAGAAGTTTCTTTACAAATGCCAGATGTTTTAATAGCAAGTCCTGGCTTTCTGCCTGAATTAGACAATCATCCAGGTATGGGTATATTTGAATATTTCTCTGTCTGCATAATGCAATGGCTGGAGCTAGACACTGTGAATACCCTGGGCACAGTAGATATGCCAAAGGGAAGTGCAAAGTATGTTTACCAACTTGTGCAGCAGAATGCATTAAATCCTGTAATTCTTCATGTTCAGCACAGTCAGGAATCAACATCATTTTCTGTTTAAGTAGTCCTATAATATGCTGCTGATACTTTAACATATGAAACTGGTAATTTAAGGCCCTAATGGCCAAAGTAGCAGAAGTGTATACCTTCTTACCCCATCTGTGCAAGGCCCTGGAATCTCCAGAGAGATTGGCAGCAGTAGCCTTAATGCCCTTTGGTCCTTGGGAAATGGTCTCTGGATCCGCAGTAGGATTCTTGAAGAGGAACTTGTGAGAGTCAGGTACTCTGTAATACCGGTCAGGTTTTCTGGGAGCTGGAGGTAAAGTGTCTGGGGCCAGGCTAGATTCCAAGAAGGCATCATCTACAATTATCCATGTCGGTTTTCTAAGCGCGGATCGAGTTTTAGGCCTTGATGAAAAAGATGGCGTCAGTTTAAAATGCAAATCTGTAGGCCTGAATACACCCTCAGAAGCCGGTGCCTGCACAGCGGCTCTGGACCCATCCAAGGTAGAGACATCCGCAGGTTTCATAGTCAAAGAAGCATCTTGCAGCATACCGGACTCCGAATGGGTTTCAGTAGAGGCCTGCGAATCTGAAGTAGCAGGTATCAGGGGCTGCGAAAGCGCCCGAGTACCGGCGAACTGGCGACTAGCTTAACGGAAGCATCATTGGCAGATTTGGACATAAGCGGTCTGTCTTTATCCTTAGCGTTTTTTGGAATATTGGTAGTCAGATGGCTTACCGAAACCATTTCTGGATGGTTAAACCAAAGTACCAAAATAATTTGCTGCGAAAATAGACAGACGACGAATAGTTTGGGGGTTGAATAAGGCACAAAATGACAACGAGGGACGTCGTGGTCTGGGCCTAAGCAAGGAATGCAGTATGAATGAAAACCTTTATGAGGTATTTGCTTTCCACAGGTAAGACAATTGTTAACTTTTACTGACATTGGTTAAGAGCAAGACAAAGGATCCCCAACAGGGTACTTAACTTTTTTCAAAGACAGGAGTCGGCCAACCGGCACTTGTGAATTGCTTCTGCTTCGGGCACCACGTGCCAAGAAAGCCTGATGTAATGGCATCAGCTGCATGTTTTATATCCCTGACGACCCGACGTCATGATAGGAGGGACAGCATCTGACGCAGGAATCCAAGACTCTGGTATTCAGGCCGGCTGAGGGCGACCTGCAGGCAGATAACCCAAATGTAATGACTGCAACAGTGAAACACGAAGAACATCAGCTGGTCCACTTACATGATACTGTACCCTGAAGTGAGAACCTCTGTCTTTTAGCTTTGAATTTTAAACAGGTTTCAGTAGGATAAAACATCAGGTTTGTTATGTACAATCCAGTGAATTTCAGAGTTGGTTTTAAATACTCCTGCCATTTATGCAGTTTATTTTTAAATCGGTGTGAGGCAGGCTTGCTAGATTATGCATTAGAGACTACGGGGTCAGGATTTGTCATTATGTCTCCAGTAAGTAGGCAAAGGTTTCATTAGAAAAGACAGTCTTAACTTTTCTTTTAATTGCGATTCTTTATTAAAGTTAGCAACAAGTAGTTAAAGGTATTCTGGTTTTGGGATATCATTGCTGTTGTAATTAAAAAAAAAAAAGGGGTAATCTGAGAAACATCTGTCTCGCCAGCATGTTTTCAGTCACTAAGTTTACATCCCTAGAATGGGTGACACTCGTACGGTTTGCCTTGTGGATATGCAGCAGCTCCCATCAGGGCTGGATCTGTGAGTGCCTTGTAGGTCAGTCATAGATCAACTCTTAATAGTCAGTTGGAGAAGTCCCTTCCCTTAACCTTATTATCCATTTGTGTACCTAGATCCCTCACCTCCGAGTCTTAAGGGGGTGTTGTTTATGTTGCATTTAGCTGGCGTATTTGATTTCCTAAAGGGCATGATTATGCATTTCTTAACATTTAACTTAATTTCAGCCATGGCTCTGACACCAATCATTTGGCTGATTTAGACCCTTCTGAAGGATATCCACATTGTTGAGGGATTCAGTGATTGCCAATGATTGCAAGGTGGAGGGTAAACTGTCACCCAGAGTCTTCCACATTGGCCTTGGTGTTCCAAGAAGTATATTTCGAATAGAAGTGGTCCCAGCACTGAGCCCTGTGGCACTCCACTAGTAACTGGCCTCTTGCTGGTAGAAGAGTCGCCCACTTTAACCTCATGTGTCCTGTCCGAGTGCCAACTGGCAATCCATCTGGTGATGAAGGGATTTATGCCCAGTTTTGAGAGTTTGCTTGTAATGCCCAAGTGGAGAATTGTGATAAAAACTTTGGCCAGGTCAAAATATGTGGTATGTACTGTTTTGCCCTCATCCATTGCCTTAGGTCAAAATATGTGGTATGTACTGTTTTGCCCTCATCCATTGCCTTAGTGACTTCCTCAAAGAAGTCCACTAGATTCAGTTGGCATGACCTGACCTTGACAAAGCCAAATTGGGTCAGGTCCCATGTTTGGAGGTTCTCCATCTCACCACTTATCAGTGACAAGATTATTCTTACCACCGTCTTATAAATAAGACAAGTCAAACTTGTGTGCAACTTAAAAATCAAGATCTTAATGGGCCAGAAAGGTCCCGATTTAACCTATTTATGAAGCAACCTGGCATATCATTGAGCCCGACTGAAGCCATGTTTTTTAGCTTTAGAAGCGTGCACTGGCTACTTGTACCTTGGTGATAATCCCCCTCCACTTCTTCGCCAATTATTTCTTGAGGGAGCACTAGGGATTATGGGGAAGTGAAATTTGAGCTCAATTTATCTCCAGCATATTTGCTACATCTTCTGGCTGAGTATAGTAGATACCATCTATAAAACTAATTCTGCGCATTGTTGGGTGCTGCTCTTAAGATTGTGGGCATAGCTGAAAAATGCCTTATGGTTATCCTTAGCTTTGGAGTCTATTTTTACCTCAAAGTCTGCTTTCAGAGACTTGACTGGGTTCCCTGATTCTCTTGTTTATACTAACAAGGGACTTATTACTCTGCTGTGCACACTCCCCATTACTTAACAGGATTTTCTTCCTTCTGTTGTACAGCCTATTAATACCAGGGGTCCACCAAGGTGGCTTGTATTTGCAGTTGGATCTAGGCTTATTTCAGTCTGGTATAGCCTTTATTTTTTTATATGGCCATACAGAGCTTGTGAGTACACCACTGCATAGGCTTCTATGCTTTGTGCTTTGGCGTTTCCTGGATTTAGTGGAGCTTGGAATCGAGCTATGCTGTCACTTAATAGGAGGTAGTTTGCCTTAGAAAAGTTCTTAAAGTTTTTTGGGTTCAGTGAGGGGGAGGGGTCTAGTTTTACCTTTACTTCCAGGGAGGCTGTTCTGTGATCTGATCTTAGCAGTGAGAACATCACACATGGGGGTGCAGTGCTCTCCCATATTTGTGAGTACCAGCTCTAGGATATTTGTTCCCAGCTCTAGGATATTTGTTCCCCTAGTGGAAGTGTGGAGTAGCTGCTCCAGGCCATTTGAATTTACAAAGTCAAGAAATCTTTTGGACTGCATGTTAGTGGTCATGACTACCTCCCAATTAATCAAGAGGTTGTTAAAATCACCCATGCGTATGGTACTTGGCTGGATAGTGAGTGATACAAGTAACTTCAGGTATGATGTGTGGGTTTCCTGGCTCATGAAGGGGACCTGTAGCTGGCAAGAATATGGTAATGGCTTTTTGCCATGGTTAGTTGGACATGGAGTAGCTCAAGCATGTCATATTCTTTGACCAGCCTTGAGGTGTGCTTATCCTTTATGTAGATAGATACACCTCCATCTTTTACTCTTTCATATTTAGTGGGTGAATGGAATGTATGATAAGCATTACAGCCATTCCCTCTCAAAGTGCTTTTCATGGCTTTAAACCAGGTTTTGGTAACTATACAGACATCAGAATTCTCCAGGGTAAGGAGAGCTTCTAGGGAGTGCAGTTTTTTGTTGAGACTCCTAGCACTGTGCAGCAACACCTTTAGCTTGTCCCGAGTAGCTTTTATTTTGGAAAGTCTGCTTGGTAATGCCTAAAAAAAGGCATTATAGGGGTGGATAATTTTTTTCCAATATCTGAAAGCCCAGAGGTGACAGGTGAAGACTATACCTGGGAAAGCAGCATGGCCCGTTTACCATATCCTCCCAAGCTGACAAATATTGGACTCCTTTGGAATGACACCAGTAGGGGGCGGTGTTTACTTGAGGTAATATGCAGCTAATCTAGCCAACACCCACAATAGATGCTCTCTCTGAGCAGCAAAAGTCCTGGGTGCTATGGTAAAGCAGACCGAAGTAGTCCTATTTGAATGGGCAAGTGCTGCTCACCACTCAAACTAGTTACCTCATGAATACCTCGGAACTGAGGTGAAGTCCTGAGATTTTTTTTTTTTTTTTTTTACAGGAAAATGTCTAGTTCAGGAGATATGGTATATAAAAGGCATTAGTAATATACAAGGCATTAGTAACCCCTGCTACATGAAGAGCAGCTTTGCACAAAAGTGAGGCTTATATACTCAGAAGAAAACAAGTTTTACATTAAATAAGCACACAGGCCAATCGGGCAAGCAGACAATGAGCTTTCTAACTGCAATTCCTAGTTCAGGTGGGCAAAATCAGCCCTCTCCTGCCACAAGATGCAGACTTTCACCAAAAAAGTAATTGTTCCAATTTATGCTGCATTTCTCAGACCAATTACAGAAAGTACAGTTGTGTACACTTACCCCAAATGTAGAGGTTAGAGTGTATTCACTGTTGCAGTTCTAACAAATGGGTCATCCGGCTCCCAGTAGCCCTCAGTCGGCCAGAATATCAAAGGTAAGTAAAAATGACACCCGATTGTAAAGGACGTCAGGGCGTCCGATACAAAAGGAGGCAGCTGATGTCACTTCCTCAGTCTTTTCTTGCCATAAGTCAGGAGCCCCCAGAACAAAAGGAGGCAGCTGATGTCACTTCCTCAGTCTTTTCTTGCCATAAGTCAGGAGCCCCCAGAAAATAAGGCTTAAAGCAGAAACCAATTTAACAAATAAATTAAGCATGTACCTCAAGAAACGAGAACAAAAGAGGACCCCCAAAAAAGGGGGAAGGAGGGAGAGAAACCAGGAGTGCAACAGTGAATACACTCGAACATATACATTCATGGTAAGTGCATACAACTATACTATGTTCATAGTATTTCACTGTTGCAGTCTTAACAAATGGGTTGATTACCAAAGCCCAGAGAAAAAAGGGAGGGGGGACCAACAGCATCATGGGTTGGAGATAATGCCCTGCAACATCGCAGTGACAAACCCTGCCCTAGCTCTGGAAAACAGAGGCAAATTATAATGCTTTGTGAAAGTGTGAACAGAAGACCATGTGGCAACTTCCAAAATGTCTTTAGTAGGGACACCCCTTAGAAAGGCTGCAGAAGTGGAAGCTGCTCTAGTAGAGTGGGTCCTAACCCCTTGAGGCAGAGCTTTGCCATGAAAGGAACAACAAAAGGTAATGCAATGTACAATCCATTTAGAAATGGTTTGCTTAGAAACAGCATTGCCCCGGGCTCCAAGGGCAAAACTTACCAATAACTGTGCTGATTTCCGAAGGTCCTTAGTCCTGTCCAGGTAAACCTTGAGCTGTCTGCACTTCAAGAGAATGTAGGATCCTTTCACCTCTATTGCAAAGATTAGGAAAGAAGGTAGGAAGGTGTATGGACTGATTAAGAGTCAGGCTGGAAACCACCTTAGGCATAAAGGAGGGATTAGTCCTCAGAGAGACACTATCTGCATGGAAAATAAGAAAAGGCTCCACGGCCAAAGCGTGCAGCTCCGAAACCCTCCTTGCTGAAGTTATAGCCAAGAGGAAAGCAGTCCTCCAGAAGAGAAACTTTAAATCTGTAGAGGCAGCTGGCTCAAAAAGGAGGAAGAGTGAGTTTCTCCAGAGCAAAAATTAAGATCCCAGGCTGGAGTAGTTGCTCTTCTGGGAGGTTTTAAATTGCAAGCACCTCTGAGAAACATTTTCATCAGGGGATGAGAGAAAATGGGCTGTTCAAGAGAACAATGAGCAGAGGTGGCCGAAGCATGGATCTTGACAGAGGAAAAGGTAAGACAACCCTGAAGCCAGGTATTCCAGGACCAGAGGAAGGGTAGGTTGAGACGCAGACTCTCCTCAAGCCTGCATCCATTAAGAGAACCTTTCCCATTTGGCAGCCTCCCTCAGCACATCAACCACCTGTTGGGAAAGGGAGGAAGAAAGGGAAGGAGTCATACAATGAGCCATGCTGCCAGATGTAGAAACTGAAGATGAAGATGTAGAATGTTTTCCCTTTCTTGAACCAAAAGATCTGGCTTCAGAGGAATATGGGAGAGACTGCGAAGCAGTGGATACCAATGCTGTCTGGGCCAGTCCGTAGCTATGAGAATAGTCCTTGGATGTTAGTCCCTGATCTTCCGTCCTTGGATGTTCGTCCCTGATCTTCCTTCCTCCTTGGATGTTCGTCCCTGATCTTCCCTCCTCTTCTTCCCAGAGTATTAGTGAAGGCATACACCGATAGCAACATCCAAAGGAAGGACAGAGCATCCACTTTCCAGGCGCTGCTGAAGTAGCAGATGGTTGTCTGGGGAGGAGAAAAGGTCCACATGAGGAGTGCCCCAACATTGAATGATGCTGTAAAAGACTGCTTTGTTTAGCTGCCACTCATGAGGATCCAGGGTTTACCTGCTCAACTGGTCCGCCAAAACACTGAGCCTTCCTGGAAGAAACTGAGCTAGGAGATGCATGTCTAGGGATGCTGCCATGGACCAAAGATTCATGCTTTGCCTGCACAGGGAGTAAGAGTGAGTCCCTCCCTGCTTGATGATGAACCAGATGACTGTAGCGTTGTCTGTCATGACAAACAGGGTCTCTGGAGAAAGAAGATGCTTGAAAGCTAGTAAGGCCTGCTGAACTACAATCAACTCTCTTAAATTTATGTGCAGGTGCATCTGCTGGGGGTTCCAAAGTCCCTGTATGCATCTGCCATCCAGATGTGCTCCCCAGGCATAGTCCGATGAGTCTGTAGTCAGAGCTTGAGTGGCAAGAGGTGTCCGAAAAGGAATGCCTTTGTTTTGTAGACAGGCTGTTGCCCACCACAGAAACAAGGCCTGCAGAGATGGAAGCAGAAGAATCATCATATCCAGGTCCTCTGCATGCTGACACCAAATGTTGAGGTACCATTGCAATTTCCTCATATGCAGTCTTGCATATGGAATCATGAGAATACAAGATGCCATAAATCCCAGAGCTTGCAGGGAGCTGGGACAGGCTTGCCAAGTCCTTGAAGTAAACTGAAAGAGTTGTCTGCTTCTCCTGGGTGAGATGCATCATCTGGGCGGCTGTGTTCAGACTTGCTCCCAGGAATGTTGTTATCTCCTTGGATGGTACCATTTTTGATTTTTCCACATTGAGAGTGTAACCCAGAGAAGAGAGAAGAGTCTTTATGAATTCCAGATCCTTTTTTAATATCTGTTCCTGAGAATTTGCTTGCAATCAGACATTCATCCAAGTACGGGTAAATCTGAATTTTCTTCTACCTGCAAAAAGCAATGACTGGAGCCAGGCACTTTGTGAAGACTCTGGGAGGAGTAGATAAGCCAAAGGGCAGCGCAGAGAATTGGTAATGTTGCTCACCCACTCTGAAATGAAGGTACTGCCTGCAACTTTCCCGGATAGGGATGTGCAGATAAGCCTCTGAGATCCACAGTTACCAGCCAAGAATCCTTTTCTAGCACTGGTAGCAACTGATGCAGAGTAAGCATTCTGAACTTTGGAATTACAAGAAAAGAGTTCAGAATGGAAAGATCCAGGATAGGACGTCGGGTGCCTTATTTTTTTGGAACTAGGAAAAGCCTGGAATAAAAGCCCTGGCCTACCTGCTGAGCAGGAACTGATTCTATTGCTTTTCTACTTCTGCCCATTGGTATGGAGGAACGTCCGGGAATCCATTGGTATGGAGGAACATCCGGGAATCCATTGGGAGCTGGAAAGGTGCGGAAAGAAAACTTGTGCCCTAGAGACTTCATTCTGAGCACCCATTTGTAGTCTGTGTTAGTGGCCCAGACATCTGCAAAAAGGGTCAACCTTCCCCCTAAAATGACTCTCCCGGCAAGCAAGAACATGCAGAAGTTGTAAAAAGTCAATGAGAGTGTTTTGATTGAGATGCATGCTTGGAGCTTCCCCATTTAGAAGTGGAAGCCTGCCAATGGCTAGACCATTGAAGGGTAGACCCCTGCCCCCTAGAAGATTTGTAACCTCTAGTCCTAGAATGGTTCTGTCTGCTGGTATCAGGAAAGGTCCAACTCTTGGAAGGTAAAATTCTTGCTAAAGCGAGGGGGTTGAACTTGCAAAAAATCCTTAACAGTTTGCATGGACTTGGCCTTATCCTCCATTTTCTTTAGTACCTCCTCTGCTTTGCTGCCAAAAGACTGTCTTTATGCAGTGGTACATCCAAAAGCATAGCCTTGACAGGTTCTGGAAGAGGCTGTTCTCGGAGCCAAGCGTGCCTTCTTAATAACAGATCCAGTAGCCGTAGCCCTGCTGGAGGCCTCAAGGATGTCAAAACCACAATGTAAAGAATGCTTATTAACCAGACTGGCGGAATTCAGTAAATCATGCATGTCTTTACTCTCTGCCAAAAGAGGTACACTTGCTATCCTAGACTTAATAGCCTCCAAGGTGTGCTGCTGGTACTTCATCTTATGAAATAGACAATTGGTAGCCCTAATAGGTAGGGTGGCGGAGGTATAAACCTTCTTGCCCCACCTATCTAGGTTCCTAGACTTCCTGTCAGAGGGAACAGGATTCCTGGTAACAGTGGCCTTAACTTCTTTAGGGCCCTGAGAAATAACCTCTGGATCAGCCAACAGATTCCTGAAAAGAAAAAGATGAGAATCAGGGACTCTGTAGTACCCGTCAGGTTTCCTGGAACAGGAGGAACCGAATTTGGAGACAAGGAATTTTCCAGAAAAAAAAAAAAAAAAAAATCAACAACTTCCAACACAGGGGGAATAGCAACAGGCTTATGCTGAGGTAAATCCAGAAACTTCCTAATCCGTTTCTTGGATTGGGGATAATCCTGACTTTCCCATTTAAAATGTTCTCTGAGGGTATTTAAAGTATCACCAAAAGAGAAATCCTTTGGAGAAGTCGAAGGGGTGGACTCCTCTGCATCTGAATCCTCAAAAGGAGAGGAAGCCTGAGAAAATTCCTCCATCAGCAGAAATGCTGGAAGAATCAGAACCTGAGCAGGACAAAACCTCAGTGAAAACATCCCTACTACTTTTACGAGGCGGCTGAGAATCGAGTCAACAAATTATTAGCCATTTTAACCATTTGGGATTGAAGGGAATGAGAAGAAGCTGGAGCCTGCCTTTTCACAGGCTTACGAATAGAAAATTTACCTGCCAGCCTGATGGACTTGGGAGGTCTGGCAACCGCTGAGGTTGAAGAAAGAATTTTGCTGTCAGAACGCAAAACAGAGGCCTCTGACACCGGAGTCAGCTTAGCGGCTCCAGCAGAAGAGGTGACTGGAAGGGAAAACGGAGGCTGAAGGTCTAAGGGACTCTGACTCAATCAAGGCCTGTGGCTGTACATCTGTGGACTGCAGGGATTGCAAAGGTGTCTCACTGGCTAACACCTGACAACCAACTTAGCTTCATCTGAGGACTTAGTTTTCTGAGGCCTGTCACAGTCCTTATCCTTATGTTTCTTTGGAATATCCGAAACATGAAGACTGGTGGACACCACACCAACGAACTTAAGCAAAACTCCAAAATGCCTAGACAAAATCTGAGCCAGACGACGGATAGTACGTGGATTAAAAGAGGCACAGAGATCACACTTGGGAATGTCGTGGTCAAGGCCTAAACAAATAATGCAATAGGAGTGAAAATCTCTATGGAGAATCTGCTTTCCACAGGTAAGGCAATTATTAACTTTTTATGACATTCGTTACGGCAAGAAAAGAGGATCTCCAACGGTGTACTTAGCTGTAGTAGACTTCAACTCTTGTAGTCAGAAACCAACAAAGGTAAACTGCCAACCAGCACTTGACCATAAAAAGCTTCTGCTTCGGGCTCCATGGCAAGAAAGACTGAGGAAGTGACATTGGCTGCCTCCTTTTGTATCGGACGCACAGACATCCTTTACAACCGACATTTTTACTTACCTTTGGTATTCTGGCTGACTGAAGGCTACCGGGAGTCGGATAACCCATTTGTTAGGACTGCAACAGTGAAACATGATGAACATCATTGTACACTATTCTGCAAGTTTACTTGCATGCCATCTGTTACAAATGGAGAAGGTACAAAGATTTAGCACAAAAAAAAAGACAGCCAACACCTATTTTGGCAATCCAATTAGCTCAGCATCACTCTGTGAAAAAGTACTTCTAAAGATCCAGGGAGTAGTCTGCTGGATGCAGTACTTAATATCTCAGACCAAAGATTACTAGCACCAAGGTAAAGCCTTGGAGTGCTCCACTAGTTACCTTCCTCATTCCTGACACTACACCCCTCACAGTCCTGCCAATTAACTATGCAAGCTATCCAGTTCCTAAGTCTTGACCATGCCTCCAACCCTTCTGTATGAAGCCAAGGAAAAAGATTTACTGGATCACAGGAAGGCTATATCCACTAGTACTCTGTCAAATTCACCAGTAACCTAGTCATAAAACTAGATCAGATTCGACTCATATTATGATTATGGACCCATGTCTGCTGTCCTGGAGGCCCACTGTTGTCTAGAAATGCCAGTAGGCTTCCCCTCAGGATTATCTCCATGATTTTTTATACCAGTGTTGTGAAGTTAACACAGCTGTGGTTCCCAGATTCTACAAACACACAAAGCAATCACACACTCAGTCTTCTGGCACTTCTGCATGAACAGCGATCATTCAATCTCAGAGTTTTCCAACATACTGATCAGTTTTCTGAGGTCTCTACCTTGGGAGGAAACCCACCTAGTGCTCATTTGCTTTAATCTCTGTATGAGCAGCAAGGTTGCATCTGCACCTTATTCTTCTCTCTCCTGGCTGCTGTCCACTGTTCTCCACAGTCCACCCTGCCTCTGTCCCAGAATGCCACTCTCCCCTGGTTTTTCTTCGATAGGGCTAATGTAGAATATTCATTCAGTAGCTCTGTTGTTTCAATCTTCTATGATCTGCCACCCATCTTTGTTCAGACTGGCCAGTCCTGCAGTTTCCTTCCTTCTTTCTGCCATGTACCCAAGAAGTCACTGCTTCCCTTTCAGGATTTCTATTAACTCCTTTTCAACTTTAGCCCTTTCTGACCTTATTTTAGTTGCCTTTTTACCAGCCTCCTTATAACGTGCCTCTTCCACATCCCTACCCTCACCTTTCCACCTCCCATAAATCCAACTGCTAGCTTCATATTTCCAAGCAACTACAATGGCTTTTGCTTTTTCCTCTTCCTCATACCCTTGTCCAGTGTCTCAAGCACCTCATCCCTGACCAATGCCCACAGCTTGCTTATGCCCTCAATTTGTTCCCACGGTATCATCTTTATCTTTTTAATCTCGTACTCCCCACACCCCCACATGCTTTTCATGGCATAACTCTTGGCTAATGGTACCTTAACTCATCAGCAGTGACACATTGTGCTGGTCAGTACCATGTCCAGAATGGGATTCACTTCAGAAGATCGAACTTCCGAAATCTCGAACTACAAATAACCGAATCCAAAAGCTCGAGTTTCGGAAACTCGAACTTCTGAAGGGAAACCATGAAAACAAAAAAAAAAACACAAGCTTTGCTTTTGCAGGGGGGCTTCACCGCCCTGCACCCCCCCATGTGGGGGGCTGTGCCCCCCACACCCCCCCTACTTAAATATACCAACTCCAAGATCGCGCTACAGTGGGGAGATGGGAAATCTCCCGTCTTGCACTGTATGCGGAAGTGCAAAACGGGAGATTTCTTTACTTCCTGCCAACACCACGAAACAAAAAATACATTACGTACACACAAGGCATGCAACAATACTTGCCTCTTTGTGCACGTAATGTATTCAGGTAAGTAAAGTGTTATTTAGGAACACTACACACATTCGATTTATTAAAATCTCGATCATATGGTCTCGACCATATGCAAATCGAGATTTTAATAACTCGATTATGTGAAGTGTTCCCCCAGAATGAGATCCTAATACAACCCTACAACTGGCTGAACCCACATTGCCCAAGACTTCAACTGACACCCATTCTCTTTCTTGCTCTTCTATGAAGTGCTGAATCTCCCGGCCAGTTCATAGCAGACTCGGGTCCTCCATGACTAATGCCATCTCTCTCCTGTGTCTACCATTTTTCATCTCATTCATCACACATCAGTACACCAACTCTCACCGGCTTCCTCTATAATAACGGACATGGTAAAGGAGAATTCCATCCCCAGCCGCTCCCTTACATCATTCCTTGCATGGTGTTCTTCACCCTCTAACCTCTCATCTGATGCCCTCACACATGTAGATCACTACTCCATTCCCATCTCTCCCCGTCCTGTGATTCAAGAAATACTTATACCCAGGAACCTCCAGTATGCCGGTTGCTGCTGCAGTCAACACTTCTGAGAATGCTACCTCTACCCCCCCTTCTCCTGGTATCTCTCCGCATCCTTCTGGTCCTGTTTGCTGCCATGTCAGCTAATATTACTTCTGCCTACATTCACTGAAATGTGCATGCTGCTCCTCCTCACTGCTGCTCATAATCTGGGATTGCCTTGTCCTCTGTTTTACTTAGCCTGAATACCAGTTTCACTGTACTGGTTACCTTCTCTCTCACTTAACTGGACTACTAATCCCCACTATATGCGGTTACTATACTGGGTGGATGGGAATAAACCTGAGTTACCTGGAGTCTCTTACTATCACTAAGATGGCTAATTAAAAAAAAAAAAAAAGTCACTCTGAATGATGCGAGTGTAATCAGAACAATATGAAAGGTCTGCTACAAGCCACAGTCTTGATGGCAGCTTATCTTTTTGATGTTTGAATAAACTGCAGCAACAAAATGTCACTTACACAGTAAATCAATCACTATACTGCAAATTCTAAGCCTAAAAAAATTATGTACATCTTTTAAAGTCTGATTTTATGTGTTTTCTGAAATTTAAATTTGATGAGTTTGTAATTTCCACTTTATTGTGTGCTTATATTTCTCCCATGCATTGTATTTCTGGAACTGTTCTCCCCTGATTTTTGTGTGTTTTTGAAATTGTATATGATGAGGTTTTGTTATTTCTACTCTAATGTGTGCTTATATTTCTACTCTAATGTGTGCTTATATTTCTCCTATGTATGGTACTTTTGGAGCTTTTCTCCCCGGGCCTCCACTGAAAATGGTCCTTGTGTTCCCAGGTAACAAATGTAAAATAAAAAAAATAAAAAAATATCAATAAACTGACTTTGAATGACCATGCAAAACCAGTCAGTCAATGCTCCTAGAGAACTGTAGATTTAGGACACTAGTTAAAACAGCCTTACTGTGGGCTTCTACCCAGACTTATCTTACAATCAATATTCTTTTCAAATTCTCTTTCCTTGTGGCAGAAGTGTGCACATATATTATTGTTCCATGCAACATGCTTACAATGCACCAAAATGAAGACAAAAAAAGGTATCTTATTACTTACCTATCTGACATCAAATATGTAACACTTTCCGAGCAGTTATACTCTGGCCTCACACTAGATTAAAAATAGTGACTTACACAAAATAGCAGTGAGAAAATAAGTCTTTAAAAGTTGTAAAACACTTCAGTAAACCATTTTGTGGCAGCATGAAGTGTTTAATTCCTTTTAAAGCTGGCAATCCTACAGGGTCATTTTGCTTCCACTCTTGTCTTTTTATGGCTTTCGAAGGTGTACAGCTCTTACATTTTTCTTCCTGTAACTAACAGTATGCCACAGCAGCTAAAACACAAGAATTATGATTAAGGTCTCTCAATTCATAAGTTATCACAACACAGAGATTCACCTCCCAAGTTGCACTTTGCTCTACTATCAAGATGAAATTTTTGACGTACGTATCTCTTGTACGCAATTTGCTTAAGATGAGAGACCCAATCATCATCCTCTATAATGTTTTTATAATGAAAGAAAAGTGACCTAAACCTGGAATACAAAAAGGGGGGGGGGTATAAGGTGACCTAAACCTGGAATACAAAAGGGGGGGTATACTTTTCTTGAAATGTCACCTTTTAATACAGTACTTGATCTACAATGAAAAATCTCTACAACCAAATCTAAAATTAAAGAAAAAAAATATTTTGAGCCTCCAAAACGTACAGGCCTGACACATGCTTTTAAAAGCAAATCCAGTTTAACTCAAAAGTATGACGTAACCAGTGCTTCAAATGTCCACTGCTCCCTACCTCCATTCAAATTAGATACATCAGCCTTTATTTAACTCATTCAACTCAATTTCTGAACCAATAACTGCTGGGGGGGGGGGGGGGTTGGGGGCAGTGAGGAAACAATGTCATCCTGGGTCATGGAATATTTAGTCAGTCTGCAACCATGATTAACACTACAAGTCTAAAACATCCAGCAACTGCCAAGAACACTGGACTTTTCACATTGTGTTCTGTAAATACAGAATACTTGCATACAAACTGCAATAATATAAGAGGTCATCACGCATTTTTAAATCGTGTTTACCATGTACGACAACCAAGTGTTGATAACCATTTCAACAAAACAAAAAAAAAATACAATCAGAAATGCATCAAATATTTACAGTGATGTCCAAGTCCAAGCCAAGCTTTAGTTCCATTATGCAATGGCCTTAACTATATCATGTTAAAAGGGTAAATATTACTATAACTATTTTCATATTTTCTATTAACTGTTAAACTATATGCCATTAATTATGACAGGTGGTGCATTGAGATCTAAATTTCAATGTCTTTGTTAATTACCTCTTCCAGCAGTTGCAAAAAATCTTCAAGTAGAGGAGACACTTCTTCCAGTTCCTGGTAATGATTTTCCATGCAACAGCTAGAATAGTTCATACTACTAATCACTACTAATAAATGACAGCATAGAAGCATTGAACAGAACTAAATACTGGGTCTATATCACTTTGTCAAATATCACTATTAATTGAACTCACTTAAGCGAAAGCTCAATTCAGCGAATAATTGTTTCAGTGAATTTTTTCTCAGGGAAAGGAAGTAGTTGGCCATCATCGGGAATGTGCCTTTTCCCCCATGCTAGTGTGATCTCATAGTGCATATATTTGATATATTTAGTTATTGGGAGTGGGGGACAAAGCTCCCCACTTTGCTGAGTTTTAAATTGTGTTGTGTTTGTTACTGTCAGTATCTGGCCCACTAGTTTCTTTCCCTTGGAGAATTTTCGCTGGAACGATCGTTTGCTAAAATGAGTTTTCACTTAAGTAAGTTTGATTAATAGCGATTCGATGAATAAACTATTTGACAAAGTGGTATAGGACCCTAAATACCCTGTGTGGCAAAAATATGTGCAACTAAAGAACTTGCAAAAAAATGCTGAATTTCATCCCAGAATGGTTTCACAATAAAACACAATTAATATACATTGCCATTTAATTTTTAACTCTAAAATCTATTACATCTCCAAAAAAAAAAAAAAAAAAATGTTTTAATTTTCTCTCTTAATTCTAGCTATATCATCAACAGCATAAAAAAACACAAATATACACATTTCCAGGCAGATACCACTGTTAAATACTGTTAATATTAAATTATTCTAAGCCAAAGCAAACTCTGAACTGTCAAATTGTAACATGCAGTTACAATGTTCACAAAAAAATATGGTTTGGCATTTTTACAATATATGGAAAAACACTTTTTTGCAATCAAAGAAATGGCAATAGACCAAGTAATTAGATCCCCCTACACAAGATGGTAAGAACTGGTTAGAACTTACAAATGTACACTGCAGAGAGGATCAAGAACTTGAACTCTTCACTGGGGTAGAATGGTGTCACAATAAAAATCAGAATGCAAAGCAAGATGATGTGGTGAAAGAAAGCAGAGAACAAGAAAAAGGAATATGCCATTCTTAATCTTCAGACTCCAACTGCACCTACCACCTGAAGGGAAGAGCCTGAACAAAGATTTATAAGAGGCAAACCACCTTGTCATATCCTGGTGCTGATCCTGCCTAAACAATTCCACTTTCTTTTCACCGGGGCAGACAACTTATTACACCAAGCAGAAAACTGAAGCAGTAACCTCACTACACCAAGCCACTATATTTGTCAGATTTTAAAATCTCCAACAAATAGTTTTACTATTCTTTTCAAAAATATGTTACTATTGTTCTGCAGTTAAACTAATTAAAAGAACTGAACCTACAAGGCTGGGAAAAACACATTTGTTTTCACAAGGAATATAGGACTGCACTAGGACATTGGAATGAATCAAAAGTGTGCGACTGCATTTATTCTATGACAGACCTGAAAAAAGGAAGAAAGCAAACAAGAGTCAACACAGAGCAGGCAAAAAAGCAGCAGTGCACACAACCAGGAGGACTCGCACACACATGCATGCCCAAAAATATTTCACAAATACATAAACATTTATTCAGTCATGATTAGAGCACAAAGAATTGGAAAACTAGACATACATAGCACCTATACAGAACATACCAATGTCTTTACCCTATCCAACAGTACCACTTTCTAACAACCCAAATCGTTTGAATACAGCACAACTAGATACCATTGCACCACATACCCAAGTCCACAAACAACAAACACCGTAAAGAAAAAAGTGTGCCAAAGCATAAATGTTAATTGTATACTAAAAGCACTTATACCACTCTTGTTACAAGCATTCTGTGCTAAAAAATGTATTAAAAAAGTAGAATTACAAGATTGGAGGCAACCAAAAGCTACCGCTTTCATTTATACATCTTGGCTCTATCCCCCATTACCTCTAAATGGTGCTTTATTAAGACTTACAAGCTGAATCAGGTTTCTGAGTTTACTGTTGCACATTCATATTCAAATTTTCTGTAAATTGTGGAGATATATTTTCTGCACCATTATCTTACAACCAACAATATTATTTTCATATTCTCTTTTCCTGTGGCACAGGAGTGCACATACATTACTACATAGCAGTACATGGAGCATGCTGATTATGCACCAAGTAGCTTATGTACCTCTGTGACATCAAACAGGTAACATACTTTCATATCAGTTAAACTCTGGCCTTGCAATAGACTAAAATACAACTCCAAAGACCACAAATAATACATATGACACATACAGTATATACAAGCGAGCACACTGTAATTGAGTAAAAAAATGTCCAGTGCCGGGTGACAGAGCAAGATGCAGAGGACAGGAAGAAATGGAAGCTGATGATCCACTGTGGCGATCCCCAATGGGAACAGCCGAAAGAAGATGACAACTGAGGTTACGAATGCATGACCAACTGTAACAGACAAACTGGTTAATTTCCCAGTAACAGCTAAAGGCATATGTATTTGAACATGGTAAAAGCGGACACCCTTAACTAGCACATACACATGCTGATAATGGCATTCATTGCACTACATTATAAAACTACAATGCACAAGAATAAAAACGTACTAACATTTGTTTGACTGCAAGAAGTTTCAAAAATAAAATACTTTCACAGTTCTCACTTCTTACATGCAATGATACCTCCCCCAGGCACAAATGAATGCAGTGTAGGATATCTTACCAGGGTTTATAGTACATATGTTCAATGGCACGATTCTCCTTACACTGATATTCATACCATGACATAGAACTATTGCACTGAGTTTTCTATTTTATGTTGTCCAGTAGCTTGGGTTGTGACTGAAAAGGTCTTTGCTATTTAAGAAATATTAAATAAACAAACAGATAAAACATACCATCCCTTTGCTTGATCTTCCCCATAACAAGTCCAGTACTCCTAAATACCACCTACCTTGTCAGATAATTTTGTTTAGGTAATTACCGCCTGCAGTAAAAATTCACAAACGCTTACAGGAATCCTTGGTGTACTATTCTCAGTAGTACTTAAAAGCTGTGCTGCAAGAAGAATGAACCATCTCTTCTACAGGGCTGTTCTGCAGCCATCCAGTTTAATGAAACAATTAGAATTTGTTTCAAAGATGATGATCTTGTTTTAATAAGGGATCATTTATTGTGAAATAAGTCACTATCATTTTTTTTCCGTTCACATGAAAGGCTCTGAAATACAGCTATAGAAGTGAAAAAGAAACAGTCTCACTTACACAAAACACTGAACAGACAAACAGACTTCCTAACACGATCTTACCCTTCCTTTGTAACTACATCAGCATTCTAGCAGACACTATAAACAGTATTCCAGTCAGCAAGTCTGTTTTACCTGTCATGACACCTGGACAAATCTGCACTTATATATATATATTATGCACACACACAAAAGTAGACTACTGCCTAACAAAGGAAAGCTTATAAATATACACACATTTACAAAATACATAAAGGTGCACAAACATATTACATACTCCTAAAAAGTGTACATTTAATATACAGACACACACAATAAATTTAACCAACATAGAAACCTATGTAACTACACCAATAGTTTAATGTCTACCAAAGCATTCTCAAAATGGGAGAATTTCAAATTACATTGTACCCTTGTGAAGTCAACAGAAGCTTTCAAATCAATTAGGGTAACTAAAGACATCTTTCCTGCACAAACCTAAACATTATGTTTCTGTATCTTGAAATACTTAAGCGAGAAATATGCGCAAAGAACTCAATTCAAAACTGAAATTTCTTGGATAGTGTAATCGCCAATTACTCGCCGGACCCAGGAACCAATATAATCCTGCTTCTATCCCAACCTTTTTTCTCACCATTATCTGTTTTGGCCCCGAGTTCTCCATTGGCACTATTCCACTTAGAACCTCCTGCTGACGTTATGGTCGATCCTCCTCCTGCTGTGGCTACTGCAGTTACTGCTGCCATGTCAGGTAAGCTTCCCCAGTTAACTCCTGTCTATTCACTCAGGAATCTTACAACGAAGTATCTGCTACCTCCTTCACTTCCTCATTCGCCTCTCACTTGCCAACCAAGCACAGAACGAATCATTAGCAAGAAACTGTTACTACTTCCTGCTCCTGCTAAGAGTGTCTCTATGCTTGCATCGACGTCTAGCGGTTGGAAGGTATGATTGCACTGTTTGAGTTCGGCATGCTTGGGGGGGGGGGGGGGGCTCGTTCTTCAGATTTGGGTGACTTTAACCATATCTCTTAAATGTAATTACTACGAGAACGGAGTGTTCCTCGTTTTGGGTCTTAAAAAAATCATGGTCCTGGAAGGTCTATATTAAAAAGGTCTGCCTGCCACTATTCAGTGTTATGATTTTTTTAAACAGATATCCATGGTAAATAACTGAATCATTAATTCATATCAAGATCTTTTTTATAAGTATAAAGTAGCACATTTGAAGTTGTTAGCTGAAGTTCCACGTTTTGCCAATTTGTTCCACATTACAACAACAAAAAATAAATAAATAATGCTCGTTTTCCCACCTTTCTAAGCTAGTATAGTCCAGTTTTCAGGTTAGTGCTGAATTCAGGGCTGGGTTACAAGTTTCTGTGTTTGCCCATACCTTACTTGTATAGAAGGAAGTTTCTCTGTTCACCTGTGAGAGAGGGGAGCTTTGAGCAGCCTATCTGTCCCTGGAGGAGTGGTTTCAGCCCAGAAATTAGTAGTTTATTAGCCATTTTGAGCTAATTTCTATTTCATAGAGTCATAGGTAGGTACTAGGCTATTAGCCCCAGGGCCTATATAAGCCTAACCAAAAAGGCACCCTGGCTTTCGCCACCCAAGAAAATTATTTTCCCGTGCCCCTGTCGAGCAGAGCCACAGAAGTGATCCCTGGGGTGAATTTCCTATTTCTCATCCAATCATCAAGATTTTTCTTGAAGAGGGCTAATGAGGAGCTCTGTTTGACATAGATAGGTAGTCTATTCCACAGTATGGGAAGTCTCTGGGACAGGAATCTATCCCTCCAGCATGTTCTGTTTATTGTGGTGACAAGGTTTAGGTCCCTAGAGCGTGTAGCTCGGAGGGATTGGCATTTCTTTAAGTGGAGCATGTCCAACAGCTCTGGGTTTGACATAGCTTTGTATGTTAGGCAGAAATTGCCTCAGACCAGGCGATATGTGACGGAGTGAAGCTGGAATTTTTTGAGATGGTCTGCGTAGGGCATCTGTTTGAAGCCAGTAATCCTCTTTGTGAGGTATTTCTGTGGCCTTTCCAGTTGTTGTAGATGTCTTGTGAGATACATACCAAAAGGGGCGTTATACTCTATAATGGGTCTAATGAGTGATGAGTAGAGGGGAACAATGACCTCTTTTTTTCTGGATGAGAAACCTTTTGTGATGAGCTGAGCCACGTAGAAAGATTTTCTGACTACTGTGGCGATGTGATTATCAAAAGAGAGACTTCTGTCCATCTGTTCCCAAGGTCTGTTATCACACTTTCGCCGTTAACTAGACTACCATTTATGTGATAGTTCATGGGTACAGAGTTTTTACCAAAGGGGATGACAATACACTTTTTGGCATTGAACTTCAGGCCATGGCTTTGACACCAGGCATCTGTCTCAGTGAGGCCCTTTTGTAGTATGTCCACATCGTTAGTAGTTTCGATTATGGCTCCTAGTTTGCAGTCATCTGCAAACTTTGTCAGCCAAAGTCCTTCTGTGTTAGCCTGTACTTCAGACAAGTAGATACCAAACAAGAGAGGACCCAGGACTGAACCCTGTGGTACTCCACTTGTCAATAGTCTGAAGTCGGATTTAGAGTCTGCTACTCTCACAGTGTGGGCTCTGTCCATGAGCCTGTTGGCAACCCATCTTGTGACATAGGGATTTATACCTAATTTATTGAGCTTATCTATAATTCCATGGTGGGGGATGGTGTTGAAAGCCTTGGCGAGATCTAGATAAGCTGTGTGAACCACCTTACCCTCATCTATGGCTTTGGTGATTGCTTCAAAGAAGTCATCTAGGTTTAGGAGACATGATCTGCCTTTTACAAACCCGAACAGGGTAGGGTCCAGAGTTTGGAGATTACCAATGTCTTTGTTTAAGAGTTCCATGATAATACATTCCATGGCCTTGCAGACCAGGCTTGTCAGAATAATGGGGATAGTTCCCGGGGTCAGTCGTGGCTCCCCCTTTGTGGAGTGGGATAACCGTCATGGTGCACCATTCAGTGAGCACAAAACCTGAGGTGCGGCTATGATTGAACAGTTCATTCTGTAGTTCATGTAGAAAGCAGCCTGGGATATTGTCAGATCCCATGGATGCTGTGTTCTTGGCTTTGGAGAGTGTGTTTTTTACCTGTGCAGCTGTGATTACAGGAACTTTGCATTCTTCCAGTATAGAGATGGGCCCTCTAGGGGGTGAGAGGGAGGTGAAGTTAGCACTGAACCTATTTGCCAGAATGTTTGCAATATCAGTTGGTTCTGTATATTTAGTGCCATTGTGCTGTAACTCAGAGCAGATCTGAGAGTTGCCATTGAGATTATTGACACAGCTATAGAATGCTTTGTGGTTGTCTTTAGAGTCAGTGGCAATTTTGTTTTCGTAACTAGCTTTGGAGGATTTTATGAGGGATCTCAGCTTCTTACTGAGGTTGACCAGGGAGTTCCTCCAGTCAATGGATTTTGCTCTTTTTTGCAACAGTTTCTTTCTTCTGTTGTAGAGTTTGTTTATGGCAGAAGACCACCAGATTGGCTTCCTTTTTTTTGGAGGATAACATCTTGGTTCTATTAGGGATAGCATGATCCATGCACTTGTGTAGGTCCTTATAAAGTGCATTTGTGTAGGCTTCAGCAGTCGTACCTCTATTGTTAGTCTGCATGGGTGTCATGAAGTTTGCCACTTCTGTCTTAAGAAGTGTGAAGTTGGCTTTGGAGTAGTTTTTTACTGTGGTTTCTCTAACTGAGGGTGGGGGCAGGATGTGGATGTCTAGGGTGATTAGCTTGTGGTCGGATCTGACCAACGAGGAATTGACCTCTGGTGTGGAACACCGGTTGCCCATGTTGGTAATGACCAGGTCTAGGATATTGCTACCCTAGGTGGGGGTGTGAATAAGTTGATCCAAGGCATTGGAATTTATGAATTCCAGAAAACGTTGAGCAATAGAGTTGGTACATGAGTAGTTTTCCCAGTTAATGGTGAGGTAGTTGATATCACCCATTAATAGGGTGCTGGGTTGTACCCTAATACTTTCCAGTGTATCAAGAAATGAGGAGTGGGAATCCTGGGGCATGGTGGGGGGTCTGTAGCAAGCTACAATTTGGATTGCTGTCTTGCCTAGAGTTAGTTGCACTTGGATAATCTCTGATGCATTATGCTGTGCAACTAGCCTGGAGGTGTGAATATCCTTAATGAATATGGACACGCCTCCACCTTTAGTGCTTCGTTCTGGGTTAGGTGGCTGAAAGGTGTGGTATGAATTATAGCCTGGTAATGCAGGGGTGCTCTCCGGAGCTTTGAACCAGGTCTCTGTCACTGCACAGATTTTGATGTTCTCCATTTTTAAGGAGTGCCTCGAGTGAGTGCATTTTGAGGTTTAGACTTCTAGCATTGAGTAGCATTACCCGGAGTGCCTCGAGTGAGTGCATTTTGAGGTTTAGACTTCTAGCATTGAGTAGCATTACCCTCAGATTTTGCTTGCTTGTACCTGTTATGGTGGTGAATTTGTCATTTGAACCTTGCCTAAAAAAGGCACTATAGGGGTGGCAAGAGCCTTAGCCAGTATCCGGAATCCCAAGGGCAACAGGTGCAGGCCATCTCTGGCAAAGCATTGCAGTCTGTCGATCATGTCATCCCAGGCAGACAAATACTGGATCCCCTTAGAATGACACAAGAAGTTTAGCCAATTGTTGAATTCAGTCATTTTGTCCTTGTACTGTGGTATCATTCTGGGTGATGGCAGGATGCTACTCAGGGCTAGGGTCATACCTGCCTGGGCTACAAGATCGGAGAGCTCCTCCATGTCTTTTTTCATGTAGTCCAGGGAGGTATGTCTCAGGTCATTCACACCAACATGGGCAATCACAGTGTCATATGTGTACTTGTTGTGGAGTGACCTGAGTGCGTGTGTTATGTGGTGGATCCTGGCACCTGACAGGCAGCTGACAGTAACTTTCTCCTTGTTTAGCCTGGTGAGTGGAATGTCAGTGTGCCTGACTATAGAGTCACCTATGACTAGAGTGTTGGGTACGTTGTTATGCCTTATGGGCTGTGGTTAAGTGGCACAATGAGTTTGTGGGCTATGTGTCATTTGGGTTATGTTGGGGGGGTGGAGTTTGCTTGTGTTTCTGCTTTGGAGGTCCCTGATGCTTGGGCAGGTTTTTATTAAGAACCTCCGCAAATGTAGGTGTGTGTTTTGTGTTTCTATGTGTGTATTTTGGTGGTGTAGGTTTTGAGGGACTATGTGATGAGTGTGGTGTGTTGCAAGTGTTTACCTTCTCCTCTTAACTGTCTAGTCCAGTCTTGGATAAAAAGAGCTTTGCTTCCAGTTTGGCCATATAAGTGCATCTCTCACAGGTTGTAGTGTTGGGTGGTAGGAGGAGAGGGTTGTCTGTGTACATGAGGCAATTGCTGCATTGCCCCAAGATGCCCAGATTCATCAAGGTAGACAGGAGATATCACTGGGAGTTGACCCTTAGACAAGCCTGGATAGGTGCTTATTTATTAAGTACTAAAACCTGCTTTCCTCTAGACAAGTGAGGAAAGTTGAGTGCTGTAGTAATTTGCAGCTTATTTAGTGCTTACAACGAGTTCTGAACAAGTGCTAAGTTTAAATAAACTGATATGAGTGCTGAAACTTGAAAATTGGCTAGTTCTATGAAACAAAATTAAGCTAGAAGGCTTCCCTCCAACACCGAAAGGCTTGGGGGCTCAGAAGCCTACAAACAGTCTAGACAATTTACAGGAAAGGCAGGAAACAAGCTTAAAATGTTTTTTTTTTCCCCGGATGCTCTCTTTGTATACAGTAGGAGTGCCTGAAATCAGAATATGATCTCACTGCACTCAGATGAGAGAGCAAATGAGATGGGCCCAGAAGGAGTATTCAAACACAAATTTACAAAAGGGACAGGCAGTTTCAAAGCCACCAAGATTAACACCAAAACAAAACCAGGGAGGGTGGGTGGGGAACTAACTGAAAAAACAGAGTCAAAACTTCCAGTTCAGTTAGTATTCAATGCAACACAAATAAATCAATTAAAATGCTGTATTATTTGAAAAAAAGTACAGATAAAAGGTACTTAAAGTTTCTTATACGTCCAGTTGAATATAGCTAGATCTTAGCTAGCCAAAGCTCAGGATTTAAGCAGAAAATATTCCAAAATGTACCACTTAAATAGGCAGTAACAGAATATCAATGAATGAGACTACCCCCGACTGCAATTACTGTCTATGTAGGAATTCTAACAGGCAATAAAATCTACCTAGTATTAACTGAAAAAACAGAGTCAAAACTTCCAGTTCAGTTAATATTCAATGCAACACAAATAAATCAATTAAAATGCTGTATTACTTGAAAAAAGTGCAGATAAAAGGTACTTAAATTCTCTTATATGTCCAGTTGAACACAACAAGATCATAGCCGGCCAACGCTCAGGTTTTAAGCAGAAAGCATTCCAAAATGTACCACTTAAATAGGCAGTAACAGAATATCAATGAATGAGACTATCCCCGACTGCAATTACTATCTATGCAGGAATTCTAACAGGCAATAAAATCTAGCTAGCACTAACTGAAAAAACAGAGTTAAAACTTACATTTCAGTGAATATTCAATGCAACACAAATAAATCAATTAAAATGCTGTATTATTTGAAAAAAGTGAAAATAAACATTACTTAAATTCTCTTATACATCCAGTTGAATGCAGCTAGATTAGCCGGCCAAAGCTCAGGTTTTAAGCAGAAAATATTCCAAAATTTACCACTTAAACAGGCAGTAACAGAATATCAATGAGTGAGACTACCCCCGACTGCAATTACTGTCTATGCAGGAATTCTAACAGGCAATAAAATCTGGCTAGCACTAACTGAAAAAACAGAGTCAAAACTTCCAGTTCAGTTAATATTCAATGAGACACAAATAAATCAATTAAAATGCTGTATTATTTGAAAAAAGTGCAGATAAAAGGTACTTAAATTCTCTTGTACATCCAGTTGAATACAGCTAGTTCTTAGCTGGCCAAAGCTCAGGTTTTTAAGCAGAAAACATTCCAAAATTTACCACTTAAATAGGCAGTAACAGAATATCAATGAATGAGACTACCTCTGACTGCAATTACTGTCTATGCAGGAATTCTAACAGGCAACAAAATCTAGCTAGCACTAACTGAAAAAAGCAGAGTCAAAACTTCCAGTCCAGCTAATATTCAATGCAATACAAATAAATCAATTAAAATGCTGTATTATTTGTAAAAAGTACAGATAAAAGGTATTTAAATTCTCTTATGCATCCAGTTGAATACAGCTAGATCTTAGCTGGCCAAAGCTCAGGTTTTAAGCAGAAAACATTCCAAAATTTACCACTTAAATAGGCAGTAACAGAATATCAATGAATGAGACTACACCCAACTGCAATTACTGTCTATGCAGGAATTCTAACAGGCAATAAAATCTAGCTAGCACTAACTGAAAAAACAGAGTCGGAACTTCCAGTTCAGTTAATATTCAATGCAACACAAATAAATCAATTAAAATGCTGTATTATTTGAAAAATGTGCAGATAAAAGGGACTTAAACTCTCTTATATGTCCAGTTGAATACTGTTAGATCTTAGCCAGCCAAAGCTCAGGTTTTAAGCAGAAAATATTCCAAAATTTACCACTTAAACAGGCAGTAACAGAATATCAATGAGTGAGACTACCCCACACTGCAATTACTGTCTATGCAGGAATTATAACAGGCAATAAAATCTGGCTAGCACTAACTGAAAAAACAGAGTCAAAACTTCCAGTTCAGTTAATATTCAATGAGACACAAATAAATCAATTAAAATGCTGTATTATTTGAAAAAAGTGTAGATAAAAGGTACTTAAATTCTCTTATACGTCCAGTTGAATACAACTAGATCTTAGCCGGCCAAAGCTCAGGTTTTAAGCAGAAAACATTCCAAAATGTACCACTTAAATAGGCAGTAACAGAATATCAATGAATGAGACTACCCCCAACTGCAATTACTGTCTATGCAGGAATTCTAACAGGCAGTATAAAATCTAGCTAGCACTAACTGAAAAAAAACAGAGTCAAAACTTCCAGTTCAGTTAATTTTCAGTGCAACACAAATAAATCAATTAAAATGCTGTATTATTTGAAAAAAGTGCAGATAAAAGGTACTTAAATTCTGTTATACGTCCAGTTGAATACAGCTAGATCTTAGCCGGCTAAAACTCAGGTTTAATTTCCCTGCTATAAAACCTGCATTAGCACGGTTTTGCACACCGCGCAGTGCTAGTTAGCTAGGGTATAACTATTTCTGGCTCCACAAATTCTACTCTCTAATTTTTCCCTTTGAACTAGACAAACTTTCAACTTAAGCACTCAAGCCATTCACTTCTCAGCCCGGCACTTGCTCAAAACTCATAGCAAGCACTAATAAACCTTAGCACTAGACCACCCCCCATACTGTAGAGAAGGACAAGGCTCTCTATTCGACCTTACCAGCCAATCAGTAAAACAGCTCACTGTCTTATCCAGGCATGTCCAAATGTCAGTTTCAGGTGTTCTCTCCAGTTCAACTGCTGAATCTGGGCATTTTGAGGCAAAGTTACAGCTGCCTCATGTACACAGACAACCCTCTCCTCCTACCGCCAAACACTAATACATGCAAGAGATGCAGTTATTCAGCCGAACTGGAGGCTACGCTCTCTCAACCCAAGACTGGACCAGTCAAGAGGAGAAGGGAATTACTTGCATCGCACAATCAGTCTCACATAGACCTATGAAACCAGCACCGCAAAAAACACACATAAATACACGAAAACATACTCAGAGGCTCTAAATAAAAATCTGAAAAAGCAACAGAGACCTCCAAAGCAGACATCCAACCAACTTCCACCCCCACACAAACCATGAAACACATACTTCACAAAACCAGTGTGCCATGCAATCACAGCCCTTAAGGCAAAATAACATACCCAACACACTAGTAATAGGTGACCCTATAGTCAGGCACACTGACATCCCACTCACTAGGCTGAACAAGGAAAAGGTTACTGTTAGCTTCCTGTCAGGTGCCAGGATCTGTAACATAACACAAGCACTCAGGTCACTCCAGAACAAGTATAAATACGACTCTGTCATTGTCCAATGTTGGTGTGAATGATCTGAGCTGTGCCTCCCTGGACTACATGAAAAGAGACATGGAAGAGCTTTCTGATCACTTAGCCCAAGCCGGTATGACCCTGACCCTCAGTAGCATCCTGCCCTCACCAAGAATGATACCACGGTATAAAGAAAAAAATATAAATTTCAACAATTGGCTAAGCATCTGGTGTCATTCAAAGGGGATCCAGTGTCTGTCAGCCTAGGATGACATGCTTGACAAGCCATGCTGCTTTGCTAGAGATGGCTTGCACCTGTCACCCTTAGGCTTTCGAATATTGGCCAAGGCTCTTGCCACCCCCATAGTGCCTTTTTTAGGCAAGACTCAAAAGACAAATCCACTGCCATAAATAGTACAAGTAACAAAAAACTGAGGGTAATGCTACTCAATGCCAGAAGTCTAAACCTCAAAATGCATGCACTCAAGGCACTCCTCAGTATGGAGAAAATCGATATATGTGCAGTAACAGAAACCAAGTTTAAGGCTCCAGAGAGCACCCCAGCACTCATAGGCTACAACTTATACCATACATTTTGGCCACAAAACCCATACTGAAATACAAAATGCAGGGTTATATCCATATTCATCAAGGATACCCACACCTCCAGGATAGTGGCACAGCACGATGCTTCAGAGGTCATCCACGTGCAACTAACAATGGCAGAACTGCAATTCAAATTGTAGCTTGCTACAGATCACCCACCATGTCCCAGCACCCCCATTCCGCATTTCTGAAAACACTGGGAAACATAAAGGTCCTACCAAACACCCTGATATTGGGTGATTTCAATTACCCAAACATTAACTGGAAGAACTACTCAATTACTAACTCCCTTGCCCAGCATTTCCTAGAATTTATAAACTCAAACACCCTGGATCAACTGGTCAACACCCCCGCCAGAGGTGACAACAAATTGGACCTGGTCATCACCGACATGGGCGACCGGTGTTCCACACAGGAGGTCAACCCCTTGCTGGTTAGATCTGACCATAAACTAATCACTCTGGATATCCACATTCCGCCCCCACCCCTGGTCAAAGAAACCACCATGAAAAACTTTTCAAAAGCAAACTTCACGTTACTTAAGACCAAGGTGGAAAATTTAAAATCCCTCATGCTAAAGGATAACGCTGCCCAAGCCGCAAAATCCTTTACTAATGCACTCTGCAGGCACCTACAAGAATGCATGGATCATGCTATCCTAAGCAAAACCAAGACTCACTCCTCCAAGAAAAGGAAACCAGTCTGGTGGACCCCTGCCATAAACAAGCTATACAACAGAAGGAGGAAACTAGTACAGAAAAGAGTAAAATCCCAGGAGGGGAAGACCTCCCTGATCAGTATCAGCAAGAAACTATGATCCCTCATAAAATCATCTAAGGCTATCTTCGAAAGAAAAATTGCCAAGGACTCCAAAGATAACCACAAGGCATCCTTTACCTATGTCAAGAATCTAAGTGGCAATTCCCAGATATGCTCGGAGTTAGTGTAGAATGGCACAAAATACACTGAACCGACCGATATCGCCAACATCCTGGTAGACAGGTTCAGTGCAATCTTCACCCCCTCTCACCCCCAATAGGACCCATAACCATACCAGAAGAATTTAGTGTCCATGAAATCACAGACACTCAGGTTAAAACAGCCCTCTCCAAAGCCAAAAACACAGCATCAATGGGACCCCATGGTGTCCCAGGCTGCGTCCTACACAAGCTTAAAGATGAACTAACCCCTCACCTAAACACACTGTTCAAACTCAGCCTCTCCACAGGCTACATGCCCATAGAGTGGCGCACAGCAACGGTTATTCCGCTCCACAAAGGTGGAGCCACAACAGATCCTGGTAACTATCACCCTATAAGCCTGACTTAGGTACATACCAAAGGGGGCACTGTACACAATGATAAGTCTGATGAATGCTGAATTACAGTGTAACAATGATTTCCTTGGATATAGATGCTATACCTTTGTTTATAAGTTGCACAACATAGAATGATTTCCACACTACTGTAGACATGTGATGGTCAAAGGCTAAATTACTCTCTATGTTTGTCCCCAAGTCCCTTTGTACTGGTTCAACCCTTAATGCCATGTTGTCAATATGATAGTTACTAGGGGTGAATAATTTCATGAAGGATACTATTATGCAATTGTTGGCATTTAGTTTTAGTCCATGGCTCTGTCACTAGTTGTTTGTCTGTGTCAGCCCTTCCTGGAGAACATCGGTGTTAGTGGACAATTCAGTGATAGTTCCTAATTTGCAATCATCTGCAAATGTTGTTATCCAGAGGCCATTGACATTGGCCTTGACTTCAGGGAAGTCAGTACTCAAAAGGAGTGGTCGCAGGACTAATCTCTGAGGGACTCCACTTATGACTGGCCTATTTGTAGAGGTGGTCTCCCCAGTTATAACTTCCTTGCTCCTATCTGTGAGCCAGCTAGCTATAAACAGGGTGACATAAGGGTTTGTACAAAACTTCATAACTTTGACAATAATGCCTGAGTGTGCCTCATCCATTGCTGTTGTAATCTCAAAGAAGTCCACTAGGTGAGTAGGCAAGACCTGCTCTTGATGAAACCAGACTGGGTTGGGTCCACTGTCTGAAGGTTTCCTATGTCATTATTGATTATTTCCATGGCTTTGCATATGAGACTAGTGAGACTTAGGGGTCTGTAGTTCCCAGGATCTGTAGATGGTCCACCTTTGTGCAGAGGGAAGACTGTTGCTGTTCTCAATTCATGATGCACAAAGCCTGCATGAAGGCTACAGTGAAATAGCAATTCCAGAGGACCTGACAGATCATGATTCATGCTATTTAGAAGGCATCCTGTGATATTGCCTGGGCCTATTTATGCAGTGATTTAGACTTAGAGATAGTATTAAGGACCTTTTCCCTAGTGATAGCAGGGGGAGTTATATTTGATGGTATTTCCTGGGGGAAAGTTGATGGGGGAGAGAGGAGTAAATTTGGAGCTGAATTTGTCAGCTAGTAGGCTCGCAACATGTTCTGGCTCAGTATAGGTGGCTCCATTTACAATGAGCTCTACACACAATTCTGTATTTCCTTTGAGGTTGCGGACATTGCTGAAGAATGCTTTGTGGTTATCCTTCACATAGGAGGCTAAATTTATCTCAGATTTGGCTTTGGTAGATTTGTTCTCTGAGTTGTTTGTTGAGTTTGATAAGAGTGCTTTTAGCCTGCTGCAGCTCCTAAATGCTACAATAATTTTCTTCCTTCTGTTATACAGCTTATTGATGATGTGATTCCTCCAGGGTGGCTTGTATTTTTGAGTTAGTTCTGTACTTCTTCCTAGTGGGTACAAGCTGCCTCTAAGCAGCTATTAACATGTTTGAATAGGGTTTCTGTGAACAGTTCTGTGTAGGCAGCAGTATTCTCAGGGTTTATGGGGGCTTAAAATTGTGCCAATGCTATCAACGTAATAGTAGAAAGTTAGCCTTAGAGTAGTTCCAAAATATTCCAGGGTTAGCTGGAATTCCAGGTTTTATTTTTCCTTCAAAGGAGACCATTTTGTGGTCTGACCTTACCAGAGAAGACATTACACATAATAGTAGAAAGTTAGCCTTAGAGTAGTTCCAAAATATTCCAGGGTTAGCTGGAATTCCAGGTTTTATTTTTACTAGGGGGTGTGTAGCACTCTCCCATATTAGTGAGGGCCAGATCCAGTATGGTTACACCCCTTGTTGGTGTATTGACAATCTAGTTCAGGGAGTTTGTGTTCAAAAAATCCAGGTATCTCTGTGCCTGCACATTTGGTGTTATATAGGATTCCCAGTTAATTGTAGGGTAATTAAAGTCACCCATGAATATGGTATTGGGTTGGATGATGAGTGTTTCTAATAAGTTTAAGTACATGATATGGGTTTCCTGGGTCATAGAGGGGGACATATAGCTTGCAAGGAAGTGGTATGGGATTTTGCCTATGGTGACTTGAATGTGGAGAAGCTCAAGTGAACTGTCCTGTTTGAACAGCCTTGAGGTATATTTATTTTTGATGTAAATTGAGACACCTCCACCTTTAGTCCCTCTCTATGTAGTAGCTCCTTCCATGCTGACAACTATTATACCCCCTTCGAATGACAACAGAAACTAAGCCAATTATTAAAGTCAGTCATCTACTGTTCATATTGACATCATCCTTGGAGAAGGTAAAATGCTGCTCAGTGCTAGGTTCATACCAGCCTGGGACACATATTCTGAGAGCTCCATGCTGTCTCACCACATGTGTAATATGGTGGATCCTGGCCCCTGATAAGTAACTGACCGTGACTTTCTCCTTACTCAGCCTGGAGAGATGTACATCAGAGTGTTTCACAATAGGGTCTCCAGTGACTAGAATGTTAGATTCTGTAGTGGCTTGCCTTATGGGCTTAGAAATAGAGGCTCCATGAGATGTGGCTGCATGTGTTGATGTGGGTGCATGTGTTGATGTGGGTGTTTTAACAGCGTGTGTTCATGGCTGCTGAGGGAGTTAGTTATGTGTACTTCATATCTAGGAGGTCTTTGAGGTTTAGGTAGGTTGCATTTTAGTTTCTCAGCATATGTGACTCTATGTGTCTGCTCAAGGCTATAGCCAGGCATACTCTTTGTACTCTGAGTACATTTTTTTCTGCATCACATCAGCATTTTTTACATCATATTATATCTACAACTGTCTAAATGATCGCCTTTAACAACTGGTACAATATTGTGAAGCTAAAACCAATATGTTTAATAGTTTTGGGGGGAACAGCTGAAATTTTTAATTAAATTTATTAAGTGCTTGGGGGTAGCATATTGAGAGATATGTACATTTATAAGTGATAGGTGTCTGGAGGAAGAGGGTAGCACTAAGAGTTTGTGAGTACAAAATGGAATTTACTTGCTACACTCTAGTGTCTGCTTTGAATTGGGTGCAGTGTGTGTACTACTGACAACTGTACTGACATTAGGAGTGCTTCTACGTGAGAGCTTTGCCTCCAGTCACATTGTGTGAATACATCTTTCACATACCATATCAGTTTGAGAATTTACTGGTTGTCAGTAAACATGAGGCAATTTCTGCATTGCCTTAGGATGCCCTTATCTACCATGCTGGTTATGGAGATGGTGGGAAAGGCCATAGCCATGGCTACAGACCCGTTTTTATTTATTAGACAGTTGGAGACATTTATATTTGGTTTGTTGAGTGAACTCATTTTTTTTTATTGGTAAGCAATTTTTGCAAAAAACTGTAATAAATATGATATTTTGTTGTTGTTGTGTAAGAAGCTGGAGCCTGAAAAAAGGGAAAAAGTGGTCCACTCCTCTTATGTGGAAAATAGCTGCATACGAGCTAGCACAATCTGTGTGTGTTACGCCTTTCAACTTTTACCTTGGAAATATGGACAAAGAAAAAAAATAATTGGGGAAAAGCTTTCATATTAGGTACTCTTACCAGTGCTATTAATTCAAAATAATTTCTAAATTTAGGAGGAATGGAACAAAAGTTTGAGAAAAAATTAGATGTGATCCTCCAAATTCAGGAGAGCTGACAGGTCTTTGTGTGCATGTGGATTGGACCTTTATGGTGTATGACTGAAAACTGATTACTTTCTGGTTTCATTAAATTAAATATATGTATATATATATATATATATATATATATATATATATATATATATATATACACAGACACACACACACACACACACACACACACACACACACACACACACACACAAAGTGGGATTTGATAACCACACTCATTTCACAGCCATCATCATCAGACTTCATGCCAGGGAAGTATATACACATCTCTCTCTCTCTCACTATCCGTATATACATATATATATATATATATATATATATATATATATATATATATATATATATATATATAAGTAAATAAATAATATAAAATATTTATCAGTAAATAAATAATATAAAATAAATATATATATATATATATATATATATATATATATATATATATATATATATAATATATATACATAGCACACACACACACACACACACACACACACACACACAAACACCAAAAAGATTGTCAGTGACACATACAAACACTCACCACACTTAACAAAGGGCAAGACAACTTAGACCCACATATGAGGAGTTGCTGACATGTAACTTACCCAAACAACAAAGGCCTTTCAAATGCATTCCTCAGAAACACTGCATGCATAAAAACAACTCCCAACACAACACATAAAAAACACATTTCATTGTGCTTCAACTGTCAAACCCATGAGGCGTAACACCACACAACCCAATATTTTGGTCATAGGAAACTTCATTGTGAGACACCTTGGATCCTGGAAACTACCACTCCATGAGTCTGACGAGCCTGATCTGCAAGGACATGGAATATATTATCATGGAACTTATAAACAAAGACATTGGCAACCTTCAAACAGTGGACCCCACACAGTTTGAGTTTGTGAAGGGCTGATTTTGTCTCCTGAACCTGATTGACATCTTCAAATCAGTCTCCAGAGCTGTGGACGAGGGTATGGCAGTCCACACATCCTCTCAGGACCTTGCCAAGGCCTTTGACACCATCCCCCAATCTGGAATCATAGATAAACTTACTAAGCTGGTCATTAATCCCTACATCACTTGATGGGTTGCCAACTGGCTTACTGACAGAACCCACACTGTAAAAGTAGCTGACTCCAAATCCAGCTCCAGACAAGTGACAAGTGTAGTACCTCAGGGTTCAATCCTGGGACCACTCTTGTTTGGCATCTACTTCTCTGAAGTACAGGCCAACATTAAGGGACTCTGGCTAACAAAGTTTGCAGATGACTTCAAACTGGGAGCCATTATTGAATCCCCAAATGATGTGGATATTCTACAAAAGGGCCTTACAGAAACAGATGCTTGGTGCCAGAACCATGGGCTCAGGCTCAATGCCAAGAAATGTATAGTTATCCATTTTGGGAAAAAAACACATACCCGTGAATTACCACATAGGTGGCAGTACACTAAACACCGAAAGAGACTTATGGACAAAGGTGGACAGTGGTCTCATCTTCGATATCCACATCACCACAACAATCAGGAAATATTTCTATTTGGCACACCTCATCACTAAGGGCTTTTCATCCAGAAATAAAGGAGGTCATTGTCACACTGTACTCATCCCTCATTAGACCCATTATAGAATACAATGCTTCGTTTGGTATGTACCTCTCAAGACATCTGCAACAACTGTAAAGAAATACCTCACTAAACGAATCACAGGCCTAAAGCAGATGCCCTATGCTGACTGTCTAAAAAAAACACCAGCTATACTCTGTCACATATCGTCTACTCAGAGACGATCTCTGCTTAACATACAAGGCCGTGTCAAACCCAGAGCTGTTGGACATGCTACACTTAAAGAAATCCCAATCCCTTAGAGCCACACACTCCAGGGATCTAAACCTTGTCATCACAATGAACAAAACATGCTGGAGGGATAGATTCCTGACCCAGAGACTCCCCAGACTCTGGAATAGACTGCCCATACATGTCAAGCAGAGCACCTCTTTGGACCTCTTCAAAAGGAACATTGACGATTGGATGGGAGATAGGAAATTCACCCTGGGATCATGTCAGTCACACTGCTAGACAGGGGTCCATGGAAGTAAATATTCTGGGAAAAAATAGCCAGGGAATTGTTATGGCTAGGCTTGTATAGGCCCTAGGGCCGATAGCCTAGTACCAACCTAGGAACCTATGAACACACTGATTTCTCTCTCACCAGGCTGGATAAGGAGACGGTTGCAGTTAGCTGCATGTCAGGGACCAAGATTCATCATGTCATGCAAGCACTTAGGTCACTTAACCTTAAGTCCCAGTATGACTCAGCCATAGTCCATGTGAATGTAAATGACCTGAGATGTACCTCCCTAGATTATATGAAGAGAGACATGACTGAGCTCTCAGAATATGTGACAGAAGCTTTTAAGAGACTGCCATTGAGCATCATTCTACCATCTCCATGGAGTCATAGGTTCATAGGTGTGTACTAGGCTAATGGCACTGGAGCCTTTACAAGCCAAGTCCATAGGATTTCCCTGGCATTGTGCCACCTGACATTAGTTCCCCATGCCTCTATCAAGTAAGGCCACTGAAGTGATCCCCGGGGTGAACATACACCACCATTTCAGCACACTACTGTGTGTTACCTTTAAGATTTTGGACGTAGCTAAAGAAGGCATTGTGATTATTCTTAGCTATAACAGCCTGAGGAAATGGGACATTCCCAGTCCAAGCAACAGACCCCTGCAAAGGTTGGGTATGCAATTCATGACTACACCACTCAAAACTGATGCTTGTTGGGTGCTTGTCCACATCTCTTCATGCTGCCGTGTTGCAACAGCCTCCTGTGTGTGCCTACTCTGTAGCTGAACAGACATCCTACATATGCAGTTAGTCAGCTAGTGTTTGTCATTCACTCTCTCTCCTTTCCCTTTTTATCTGACTTCTTCCCAAGACCATTGCTCAGACATGAACCTCTGACTTACATTCACAGAGGTTCATAAGTGTGTACTAGGTAATGGCCCTGGAGCTTTTACAAGCCTTGCCCATAGGATTACCCTGGCATCGTGCCACCCAACTTTAGTTTCTAGTGCCTCTGTCGAGTAGAGCCACTGGAGTGATCCCCGGGGTGAATTTTCTATTTCTCATCCACACATCAAGATTTCTCTTGAAGAGGGCCAGTAAGATGCTCTGCTTGACATGTATGGGAAGTCTATTACATAGCATGGGCAGTCTCTGGATTATGAACCCGTCCCTTAAGCATGTTCTGTTGATTGTGGTAATGAGGTTGAGGTCTCTGGAGTGTGTGGTGTGGAGGGATTGGGATTTCTTTAGATGTAGCATTTCTAACAGAGCTGGGTCAGACATGGCTTTGTAAGTCAAGCAGAGATCGCCTCTAAGTAGGTGATATGAGACAGAGAATAGCTGGAGTTTTTTGAGTCTTTCCATATAGGCCAATTTTTAAAGCCTAGGATCCTCTTTGTGAGGTACTTTTGCGGCCTCTCCAGTTGTTGCAGGTGTCTAGTGAGGTACATGCCAAATGGGGCATTGTACTCGATGATTGGCCTAATGAAGGAAGAATAGAGGGAGACAATTACTTCTTTCTTCCTGGATGCAAAACTCTTAGTAATGAAATGTGCCACATAGAAGGACTTTCTGACCACAGTGACAACGTGGTGGCCAAAAAAGAGGTTGCTGTCAACCTGTATTCCCAGATCTCTTATAACGCTTTCTGTGTTCAGTGGACTACCATCAATCTGGTAGTTCAAGGGAACTGGGTTTTTCCCAAAGGGGATGAAGACACATTTTTGGCATTGAGCTTAAGGCCATGGTTCTGACACCAGTCATTGGTCTTATTGAGGCCTTTCCGTAGGATGTCAACATCACTTGGGGAGTTAATAATAGCTCCCAACTTGCAATCATCTGTGAACTTTGTCAGCCAGAGTCCCTTTGTGTTGGCCTGGACTTCAGAGAAGTAGATACCAAGCAGGAGAGGACCCAGGAACGAATCCTGTGGGACTCCACTTGTGACTGGTCGGCAGTCTGACTTGGAGTCAGCTACTTTCACACTGCGGGCTCTTTCTGTGAGTCAGTTTGTAACCCACCTAGTGATATAGGGGTTGATGCCTAGCTCAGTAAGTTTTTCTATGATTCCTGAGCAGGGAATGGTATCAAAAGACTTGGCCAGATCAAGGTAGGCTGTATGAACCAGCTTACCTTTATCCACAGCTCTGGTGACTGACTCAAAGAAGTCGACCAAGTTGAGCAGGCATGATCTACCCTTCACAAAGCCAAACTATGTAGGATCTAGAGTTTGGAGATTCCCTATATCCTTTTTTTAGGTCAATGATGATGCGTTGCATAGCTTTGAATATCAGACTCATCAGGCTAATGGAGTGATAGTTCCCAGGGTCTGTAGACACTCCTCCTTTGTGGAGAGGGATGACTGTAGCAGTGCGACGTTCAGTAGGGACAACGCCTGAGGTGAGGCTGTGATTGAACAGGACACACAGGTGAGGTGCCAGTTTACTCTGTAGTTCATGTAGAACACAGCCAGGGATACTGTCAGGTCCCATGGAAGCTGTATTCTTGGTCTTGGACACTGCTGTTTTAACCTGTGCAGCAGTAATACTGGGTGCCTGGCAATCTAATAGTATTGTGATTCATCCTTTGGGGGGCATGAGGGGTAAAGTTAGCACTGAACCTGTCCGCCAGTATATTTGCAATATCTGTTAGCTCGGTATAGGAGGTACCATTGTTCTGTAGCTCAGAGCAAATCTGGGTATTGCTATGGAGATTCTTTACATAACTATAGAAGGCCTTGTGGTTGTCTTTACTATCTGCTGCAATTCTGTTTTCATAGCTAGCTTTAGAGGATTTGATGAGGGATCTTAACCTTTTGTTGAGGCTGATAAGGGAGTTTTTCAGTCTTGGGACTTCACTTTATTCTGCATCAGTTTCCTCCTTCTGTTGTAGAGTTTGTTTATGGCAGAGGACCACCAGATTGGCTTCCCTTTTTTTTGAGGAGAGCATCTTAGTTCTATTGGGTATGGCGAGATCCATGCATTTCTGTACATGTTCGCACAGTGCATTGAAGTATGATTTGGCAGTCATGCAACTATTCTCCATTTGCATGGGTGCCGTGAAGTTAGCCACCTCTGTTTTTAGGATCCCAAAGTTAGCTTTGGAGAAGTTTTTCATGGTGGTTATCTTTGCTGGGTGGGGTGTGGTGGGAGGGATATGGATTTCCGAGGTGATTAGCTTGTGATCGGATCTAACCAGGGAGGAGTTGACTACTGGTGTAGAGCAATGGTCGCCCATGTTAATGACCAGGTCAAGGATGTTGCTACCTCTTTTGGGGGTAAGAATGAGCTGATCCAGAGCATTGGAATTAATGAATTCCAGAAAGCATTGGGCAAGTGTATTGGTACATGAGTAGTTTTCCCAGTTAATGGAAGGGTAGTTGAAGTCACCCAGTATGAGAGTGTTAGGTTGGACCTTAATATCCTCCAGGGTGTTTAGGAATGTGGAGTGTGAATCTTGGGACATGGTTGGGGATCTATAGCAAGCTACAACCTGAATCACTGTCTTACCCAATGTTAGCTGCACCTGAAGTATCTCAGATGCGTTATGTTGGGTTACCAATCTGGAGGTGTGCGCATCATTTATGAATATGGCAACACAACACCACCACCTTTGGAGCTTCGGTCCAAGTTCTGAGGCCAAAAGGTGTGGAATGAGTTGTAGCCTGGTAGTGCAGGGGTGCTTTCTGCTGCCTTGAACCAGGTCTCTGTTACAGCACAAATGTTGATGTTCTCCATTTTAAGGAGTACTTTGAGCAAGTGCATTTTGAGATTTAGACTTCTAGCGCTGAGCAGCATGCCCCTCAAATTGCATTTGTTTGTAGCTGTTACTGTGGTAATTTGGTCTTTGGAACACCACCTAAAAAGGCACTATAGGGGTGGCAAGAGCCTTGGCCAGTATCCGGAAGCTCAGGGGTGACAGATGCAGGCCATTGCTGGCAAAGCATCAAGGTCTGTCAATCATGTCATCCCAGGCAGATACTGGATCTCCTTAGAATGACACTAGAAACATAGCCAGTTGTTGAAATCAATCATTTTCTGCTTGTATTCTGGTATCATTCTGGGTGATGGTAGGATGCTGCTCAGGAATAGGGTCATACCTGCCTGGGCTACATAATCCAAGTGCTCCTACATGTCTCTTTTCATGTAGTCCAGGGAGGTACGTCTCAGGTCATTCACACCCACATGTACAATGACAGAGTCATATTTGTACTTGTTGTTGAGGGACCTGAGTGCGTGCGTTATGTGGCGCATCCTGGCGCCTGACAGGCAGCTGACTGTTACTTTCTCCTTATTCAGCCTAGTGAGTGGGACATCAGTGTGCCTCACTATCGAGTCACCTATGACTAGTGTGTTGGGCATGCTGTTTTGCCTCAGGGGCTTTGGTTGAGTGGCATACTGTTTAGGTGAGTTGGCCAGCATAAAACAAAGTGTACTATGAAGGAAACTAACAGATTAGAAACTGCCTACAAACTGACATACACATATGTTCTTACATTAGCATGGTAATCATCAATCAAACATTAGGTACTCAAAGTTATACAAGCAGGTTAGCATGCATGGTATCACCTACCAGCCAGTTGCTGTACCCCAACAAGGAATGATACCTGGATATGCCACTGACTAACATTTACCTTTTTTAGTAAACTACACCATGGGAATGACTTTATTTCAACTTCGTGGGTGACCAATGCAGACCAGTCATATCAACAAATTGTGTTAATATTTTGTTTTTGAGTATCTGAATGATTGTTGCCATTTATTAGGCCATCTGTAATCAAAGACAGGAATAATTAATTGGCCTGCATGAAATACACTTACTTTGCGAATTATCAGTTTGATGCTGTGCTGACTGTTCTGGCTATGATAATTATTTAGTCCTTTATGAAAATGTTACAAAACACTCACATTTTTAAGTTGACTATGATTTATCACCATCACATGGTAGGCAAGTAGATTATTGGGCATACTCTCTGCAGGTTTAACTGATTAAGGGCCACTGTAAAATTATTTTGCCACTTTTTCATTTAATTCTTTAGACGAAAGTCACAATTCCTATAATTTATGACATTATCTGCATTTGGACTAATATTTAATAGTTAGTCACACATTCACTAAAATTTAAAAGATTTATAGCAAAAGTTTCATAGTCTAATGGTATGATGGAAAGAAAAAAAGCACAAGTGGTATGATGTTAGGATATCCACAGTAAGGCAGTTTTCAGGAGATTTACTATAATCTTGGCTTCAGCATTCTTAGCTGTGTGTTACAATTTATTAATCTCTTGTAGCTTCAGTTAAAATAAAACTTTTCAGTAACAAAGGGAATCACACAGCATGCATGAAAAGAGGTGAAAATGTCCTCATTGAGGCAGTGGCTAGAGAATTGTTCCAGGCCGGAAATGTCGAAATTCACAATAATTCAACATTTTAGAAGTGTTGCGGATTCAAATTCACAAACAACGGGCCAACTAAGTGGTAGGTTGATCTTATGTGATTGACGATATAAAGGTAAACCTATAGATTATGTGAGTTTTTGCTTATATAAGTGTTGTGTATGTATATATTATATACTATATAGTGATCAATGTAGCTACCACTTTGAGATATTTCCTGTGGCTTGGGTGGTCAATTATTTCTCTTTGTTGGTGGTGATTTCATTTTCTGTTCATTTTTACTACTATTTCCAAGTTGAACATAAATAAAAGTTTAATGGGAAATACCAGGCAATCAGTCTGCAGACCTTTATAAGCAAAGTCAATAAACAATATTCAAAGTGTTCCTTATAGCCTCAAGGATAACACAAGATAAACTAGGGAAGAACTTCACACAGCCTATTCAGTTGTCTTTGTTTATATTGAAGGTGGCAAGGATGATACTCCACTTGACATGCAGTGCAAATGTGTTCTTGAGGTGCACTCCCAAATTTTAGAATCCTTTTTATACAGCATTGGCCAGCATTTGCTTATCTACCTAGCTATAATAAATTTACATACTAGCCGTGGTGGTGCAGCGGTAGCGTTGTTGCCTCACAGCAAGAGGTTCTCCCATTCGATTCTCAGCTGGAGCGCCTTCTGTGTGGAGTCTGCATGTCCTCCCCGCGGTTGAGTGGCGTTCAAAGACATGCGTGAATAGGCGTGCCTTCGTTGAAGGTTGGGCGTCAGGTTGGCACCTTGGCACTGTAAAAATCGACTGCCAATCATTAGCAGAGTTCCGCTGTGGCGACCCCTAACCAGGAAAAGCCGAAAGAAAAATAACAACTAGCGATATTCAAGATTGGGACTCACTATACCTGGGTCGTGCTATCAGTGGGCTGGCACAACTGACTGACAGCAGTTTGATGCTGCACTGACTGCTCTGGCTATAATAATTATTTAGTCCTTTATGGAAATGTTACAAAATACTCAAATTTTTAAGTTGACTATGATTTATCACCATCACATGGTAGGCAAGTAGGTTATTGGGCATAATATTAGACTTGTACCTCGCGTTTAGTTCTGGGCAGCTTTGGGCCTGCCGGGACTGATTGATATGCAAAATGGGCATGCAAACCAAAGAAGACTGTCAGGCATGCTAATTCAAATGTCACATCATGTTTAAATTACTGGCATGTTAACATACGAGAAATAATACGTAAAAATATAATATCAGTCCTCAAACATACTAGAAATAATACATAAAATCACTGCAACATCACTCCCAATTCCACTTGTTAACACCTAAAAATACAAACAATGGCTTCCTGGCCATTCAATCACAGGGTACAGTTGTCACTTGCCTCACAGGTACAAAGAATATTAACACCTGTCAAATGTAGGGTAGGGAATACTGAAATGTTTTCATTTATTATCTGCAAATCACCTGGTTAGAAGACTATTAACATCTTTTCATATGCTGGGCAAGGATGCCAGCACAAATATATTCATTTTCTTGCAAATTATCTTTTTAAAATAATAACACCTTTCCAGTGCAGGTGAATGCATTGCCTATATTAAGGATGGATGTCACTTCCAAACCTTTACTTGTTAGCTACTTGCTGCTACAGGAAACTCTTGGCTTGCCACATTTCAGAAAAATGAGCAGAATCGATGATAGCTACCTGTCTTGCATAACTTCTTCTTTGCCATCCGTCATCACCTTTCTGCAGTTTTTGGCATTGTACAGCAGGAGAAACATTACATGCTGTGTGGATTCAGGGCATCTCTGGTTCACCATTGGTCTTCATTTGCTTGGAGGTGCACTGCTAGAAAGTGTAGGAGTATGACAGGGATGCTTTCTGGCACATTTTTTAATAAGACCTTATCACCTTTACTGGTGATTATGAAAGCTACCCATCTGTAGGCTTGAAGAGTATTTGTCAGTGCCCACCGCCTCCGTGGTGGACTGGTATCAGTTTCTACGAGATGTCTGCAGCTGGAAACTTCTGCGGACCCCATGCTTCTGGGTAGTCCAGGTCAGGAGGTGCAGGTAGATGAATGTCTACTGGTTAGAGCCAAGTATAATCACTGGTGAACCTTGGCCAGAATGGACATTTAGATTTTTGGCACATACGACTCCACACAGAAAACTGGGTACCTGACTGTTGTGGAGAAAAGGGATGCAGTGACTTTACTGCTAATTATCCAAGTTCATGTGTTACCAGGAGCAGTCATTGTTTCAGATGAATGGGCTGCTTACAGGGGCATCTCACAATTGACCAGCATGAATTACACCCACAAAACTGTGAACCACCGCCAGAATTTTGTGGACCCTGGGCGAGGCGGTAATACCAATGCTGTTGAGGCCATGTGGGCTCATTGCAGCAAACAGTTCAGGGTGATGAATGGAAGTATGAGGCACATGGTGGAGAGTCACTTGGATGAGTTCATGTGGCATAAAAAATATGGCAAACAGGAGGAAGATCTGTTTCTGTGCCTGCTTGGACACATTAAGGACTTTCAGGATTCACATCAGCAGCAACTGGGTGTCTGGAAGAATTGCAGCTAAATACCTGTAGGAATGCTACTCTGACATGAAGTATGAAGTGTACGTGAATGAAATGCTGTTAAATAAACAGACGATTTTTTGCCATGCATGGGTGCTGCCTTTTTAAAAGCTGATTTTGTGAGTACAGTACTGCAATATTTTTTTGTCCATAAATAAACAGATGCTTCTTTAAGTTATGCGGGTGTTGTTGCCTTTTTTTTGTTGTGATATTTTACTAAACTTTGTAATTTTGTTATGTCTATAAATAAACAATTGCTTTTTTAAGTTATGCGAGTGGTGTTGCCTTTTGTTGTTGCAATATTTTACAAATCTTTGTAATTTTGTCATGTCCGTAAATAAACAGATGCTTTTTTAAGTTACACGGGTGTTGTTGCCATCAATATTAATTACATTACTTTTGGCACAGGAACGAATATTCATGCAGCTGCTCCACTGCTGGGCTGGAGGCGTGATTGGAAGGGATTCGATACTGCACATCCTGCAAGGTACTAGTCTAGTATAATGCTGGTTATTGTTTTGTGTAGTACCCCCAATGAATATTGCACAGGTTTGGGGATTCCATTGTTGATCAATAGGCGATGGTGGCATGGCATCATTGACAGGCTGTCAATGAATGCTATGGTATCTGTTCATTTGAATACTAAATTACAGAATACATTTTGGTATGTTTTTGAAAGTCCGCTCTTCAGGCATTACAGAATGAATGAATTTATTATTGACCTCTCAATTGTCTAAGATTTTCAGGGACATTCCCGATTTTGACTCATATTTTATCTTTGTCCATCTTAATCCTTGCTAACAGAAAAGGTTGTGAATTACACTTAATAACAACAATAATAATCATAGTTATTCAAAAAATGTATATTAATTCACATTCTCTTATTCTATCAATATCTAAAGTTAATAACAGTAATATTTTAAAACTGTTGCTGATTTTATTGAGATTGGTCCCTGATTGGTTGAGAGGTACTAAATAAACCTATGAGCTTTTAAACTATGTTTTCTATCTGTTTTACTAATCTTGAATTTGTATAGGGGATTCATCCGCAAAGGTGTGGCTGTTGTATTTTATTCATTAACAGGTAGCACTTTGGATCTGTTCTTAAAAGTGTTTGTGTTACTGTTTTAGTTTATTAAAAGTTTGTGACAGGCATTGAGGGAGTGACTCTATGCATTGATGGCACTCCTGTAGACGTGGTTAGCTGTGATGTGGGTGAGGTTTGCTAATGCACACCTGGAGGGCATTATACTACAGAATAACTAAGAAGTACAGGGAATCCCATGGTGCACTGTACACACCTACATTGCTTAGAAATAATAACCTGCATGCAGGTAAGTAGAACAACAAATAATGAGGAAACTTCTCTGTGTGGAAGATCTAAGATTCCCTAGAGTTCAGGCACCTAATAAAAAAGATACTGTGAATATCCCACCTAATAACAGGTGGTAGAAATATTTTCTTTAAAAACTTTCCATAGTACAAATCCACTAATGAAAGTAGGGAAGCACAAGCTAGTTCACGTTGAATCTTCTTTATTAAAAACATACAAACAAGCAATCCAAATAATAGTTGAAAAAAAAAAACAGAATGTCTTCTTTCGGCTTTTCCCGGTTAGGGGTCGCCACAGTGGAACTCCAGTCCGCTAATGATTGGCAGTAGATTTTTACATGCTGGCTTGCCGGGCCTAACTCACAACCTTCAACGAAGGAATGCCCATTCACGCATGTTGCCACACAGAAGACGCTCTAACTGAGAATCGAACGGGCAACGTCTAACTGTGAGGCGACAACGTTACCGCAGCACCACCACTCACCATTTCATTTATATACCTGTTTAAAAGCATGGGAGTGGTTTTCTAGGGTAGCTGTGCTGTAAAAGACAATTAGCATGTTTGCTAAATACCCCTTCCTCATCCACCAGTGTAATATTCAACACAGTGCTGCCCTACTTCAAGCGCTGTGATTCCAGGATATGTTACACTAAACTTAACTAAAAGTTAAACTAAAAATTATACATTAATTGCTAAAATTTCCTGATAGCATTTCATTATAATATCAAAAAAAGGAAAAGTTAACAAGTATCAAAATTCCTTAGAAATCTTTTCTACCAACATTCAGAAACATTTTTAACATATATTGCTTGCATCTATTACAACTTCTTCAGGTTTGTGTGTCAAGTGGGAAAAGCAACTAAAAATTAAAAGTTAAATAAGTTAAAATTTATAACACTACATTTTGTTGGGCTAAAACAAATACACATTAAAGAAAATGTAGTACAAAAAAAAATCCTAAATTAGTACCTACCAAACACTTGAAAATATATATATGTACATAAGTCTATTCATCTCAAATGATAAATCTATTAAAGAATTTTAAAAGTAAAATACACTCAAATCTATAATATATATATATATATATATATATATATATATATATATATATATATATATAATCAAAAAAGTCACGCATGCTCACAGCAGTGATATTCACTCAGGTCTGCAAACCCTTGGGAAAAAAAACACCACACAGACTGCTTGTTTTTGGTAATTAGAAGAAATACATGTTAGGTATAGTAAAGTAAACATCTAATGTAAGTTCATAGGTTCATTGGTTTATACTAGGCTAAAGACTACCTGAGTCTTAACAAGCCTAGATGTGCAACCCAACCCAGTTTTTGTCCCAGAGTTTATTGGGCACCTATATGGTGGAATATTTATTTATTTACTTTATTTTTTTTTGACAATTGTTTACCGGGAAAGTCCAGCTGGGTGGGCACCCATTTTCAGTGGAGGTCTGGGGAGAAAAGATCCAGAAAAAAATTAGAGAAATTACATTAGCTTGTTACACAGCAATGTTGCACATTTTGTATATACCAAGAAATACATATTAATAGGTTCATATATTAGTACTAGGCTAACTGCCCTTGTGAGCCATTTTAAGCCTAGCCAATTATCCCCCGTGAGAATCAAATCCAAACACCTTAACCATTAGGCCACCCTCCTAAATAGACAAAACAAACATTTACAGACATTAGTTAATCCTGCATATTAAATACATACGTTAGACTTTTACAAGGTGACTATTTCCATGATACAGGTGGACTATACCATTCTATGATACAGGCAGAAATGTTTTACTATATAGTTAAATGAGTAGTGTTATAATAGTGAGCTGATTTTGTAGGACTAGTAGTAGAACAGGGTTGAGGGACAAGAGGATAGGAATTACAGAGGAGGAAAAAATAGGTGGTGGGGGCAAAGTGTTAAAAGAGTATAATATGGCTAAGGGCAGTGAAGAAGTACAAGGAGAAACAAAGATTAGGAGAAAACAAAGTAATGAGCAGTAGGTGGACATAGGGGAGGGAAATAAGAAGTAAGGTTAACCAACAGGAAGTAGAATGGTAGGTCAGGGGTCAGGTAAACAGAGCAGTGTAAAGGTAAGATATTAATGTTATGATAAGTAATGTTAAATAAATAAAATAAAAAATAAAATATGCTAAGCAGAGTGAGGAGGAAGAGAGAAAGATTTGGGTTTCTGTAGGGTGAATATGGAATAAATAGATTTAAGCTTTGTTGAGGGAGAGAGGTGGTCAGGGCATTAAAGAGTACTGTAGAGTTCTATCTGATGGTCAGTAACTGTGGAAGAATGTAGGTGTGAGAAACTAATGTTCAGGAAGAATGGGATTTAGCCAGGATGAGAGCATGGTGAATCTTAAGTAGTTTTTTGAAATGTATGGGTTTTTCTGCAGTTAAGGTAGGTAGAGTGTATTTTAGTAAAGAGAGAGTGTATTTTAGTAAAGAGATAGTGAAGGGTTATGTGGGGGTATATTAGTTGGGGATTAATTTACATACTGTCAATCTCTTATTGCTGTCATATGTTCCCATATATTTTACTACTGGGTCGACTATTAAGGGTGTTTTATTGATGGAGTAATTAACTTGGACTGACAGATTCCAAAAGGGCATTATAATGCATTTTTGGACATTAGTTTTAAGCCATGGCTTTGGCACTTGTCATTTGTTTGTGTTAAACCTGCTTGCAAGATGTTGGTGTCTTGGGAGAAATATATAATGGTTCCTAATTTGCAGTCTTCTGTGAACTTGGTGAGTCAGAGGCCTTGAATGTTAGCCTGGACTTCTGATAAGTAGATGCCAAACAGGAGCAGGCAAACTACGGAGCCCTGGGGTACTCCCTTGGTGAACTGTCTCTTGGTGGAGGTGGTCTCACCAATCCTGAGTTTTTGAGTCTGTCTTTGAGCTAGCTTGCAATCCAGTGAGGTTTGTAGGGATTTATGCATATCTCAGGGAGCTTGTTAACAATGCCTGAGTCCAGTATTGTATTGTTTTATTGATGTCGTAATTAACTTGGGCTGAAAGTTTTTCCAAAGGTCATTCTGATACATTATTTTCACATTGAGGTTTAATCCATGGCTTTGGAACTAGTCATTTGTTTGTCTTAGACCCACTTGTAAGATGTTACTGTCCTGGGGGGGAATCTATGATAGATCCCAATTTAAAGTCATCTGCAAACTTGGGAAGCCAGAGCTTTTGACTTCTGCGAAGAAGATGTCAAACAGGAGTAGGCCCAACACAGAGTTCTGGGATACTCTACTGGTGACAGGTCTCCTGGTGGGTGTGGTCTCACCAATCCTGACCTTCTGAGTCTGAAGCATGAGCCAGCCTGAAATCCAGTAAGTTATGAAGGGATTTATGCCTAGTTCTGAGAGTTTGTCAACAATACCAAAGTGAGATATTGTATTCAATGCCCTGGCCAGAGCTTTAAGAAGTCTACCAGGTTGAGTAGACAAGACCTTTAACAAAGGGAAACTGGAATGGGATTGGTATCTGTAGGTTGCCAACTTCAATGATAATTAATTCCATGGCTTTGCATATCTGGCTTGTCAGACTAATGGGCCTGTAGTTCCTGAAGTCAGTTGATAGTGTACTCCTGTGAAGAATAAAAAGTGAAAGGAACTCACAAAGTGATGTAAAATAAGTTTAATAGCAAAGCTTTCGAGATAAAACTTTTCTTCAGTGCTTAAAATCATACTAAAACACAGTTTCATATATACATACACACACACACACACACACACACACACACACACACACACACACACACACACACACACACACACACACACACACACACACACACACACACACACACACATACACACACACACACACACACACACACACACACACACACACACACACACACACACACACACACACACACACACACCACATGAAGAAATTCAATCCAATAGAAGCTAGCAGCAATAAAATAATTAAACCAAACAAGTAAGTGCCTGTTTCATGGAAGAGATACCTTCTCTTAAGAACAGGCTTTAAACTCATAGTATAATTCAGCCCAGGGGGGGCACATCTGCTTGAAAGTAATTAATCCATCTATACTCAACATTCTCAGTATTTAACACAATATCCCCTCCTCTAATACTTTTTCCAATTGTTTTATAACCCTAAATGTAAAACTATATGTTTTGTCTAAGCTTATGATATGTTTAGCTAAGGCATTACTCTTTGCCTCCCTGTGTGTGTCAGATAGGTGTTGTGGTATTCTTTCTTTTAGCATCCTGTTGATTTATCGAACATAAAATGAAGTGCATTTTTGACAGGTGGCTAAGTAAACCACATCCTTGGTTTTACAAGTGGCAAACATATGAAAATAAAATGTCTTACTTGTATTAGGGTGTACAAAACATTGTTCTTATTTATATAGTGACAAAACTGGCAATCCTAGCAAGGCACAGTATTTTTAGTTTTTATTATAGCATTCTTAACACACATTTGTATCTATAAGAAAGCTGTATTTTCAGATTCTTACATTTCCTGAACAGAAAATTAGATGATGAACCTACAACTTCTTTAACCACATCAAATGTGCATAATATAGACCACTTTTGTCTAATAAGTTGTTTAAACCTATTAGTATGTGCATTATATTGCATAATATAGCTAAAGTTATTTCTGGAAGTACTATCCATATTATTATTTACAGTCCTATTAGTTGGACTTTCTTCTGTGTCTGAGAAATATGGTCCAGCTAGGCTGTCTCTCTCACTCACTTGTTTTTTTTTTTTTTTATTTTTTTTTTTCTTCTAACAGTTTAATAGCCCTTATCTTTAAACTGTGACCATCTCATTTAGCTGCTTGATACAGTCAGATATGTCTGTATTTAGCTGACTGGCTCTAAGGAACTTACTGCACACAATGCCTTTGTATATATGAGGAGGATGCATACTAGTGATGTGTAACTAGCAGTTTGAACTTCTTTTCTAGCGCTTATAGTATCTATTATATTACCTTTGCTATATACATTAATATCTAAAAAGTTTGTCTGATTTTGAATAGCTAGGTTTAAACTTCAAGAAGGTAGCAGTAGAATCAATATATGTAAAAAAAAAAAAAAAAAAAACGATTCTAAGGTTTTAATACTGCCCTGTCAGACTAAAAAAAACATTATCCACAAAGCACTTAAAAACCTTTAGGTTTCTAAAAAAAGCACTAGTGTCAGAGAATATATTCCCATCAGTGCTGGCAACATCTGTACCCATCACTACTCCTTTTACACTATGGTATAGGATTTTATCATACAAAATACATTATTACATAGTACAAGTTCTAACAGAGCTCAGGGAGCTTCTTGAGTGCTACTCTTGTCTGTGTACATACACAGATAACTCCATAGTCAGTAGGTGTGACAGTAAGTAAGGAGTTTACATCTAATGTCCCTCCCCCACAAGTTTTAGCTTCTGGTATTTAGGCCTGCATTTGAGCAGTGTTTGTACATCGGGCAGCACCGTGCAATTGTGCACCAAAGTTGGACAGTTAAATTCAACAAATTTTCCCTTAAAACCCAGGCAGAAATATTCATCCATTGAGCTCCTCTGTGATCAGTTGTGCTCCTCTGTGATCAGTTGTGAATAGCCAACCCTAGTGACAACAGTCTTCAACCTAGCATTATGGACTACTCTTGTTTCTCCTGCCAACATTGTTGACTTGGGTCTCTTGAGGCAGTGCAGCAATTGCCTCATGTACACAGACAACCCTTTACTAATAACACAATCTAGTACAGAGTGCAAGAGATGTATTTACACCAAGAATCTAGATTCCACGCTCACTCACTCAAAACAGCAACACTGAGAATGTTGTCAAGTCACCAACCACTGCATATTCACATAGTGCCACTACTCATACACATAGTATGCATCAAACACGTAAATCCACATAAGTGGAGGTTCTCTTAAAAAACGTACCTCCAAAACACAAGACTGGTACAGCTAACACAGTCCCCACAGTACCCATGACACATAGCAACACCAGTGTCTCACCCACCAAGCACATAAGGTAGAACACTCAAAAAACAAGTTTTCTTGCCATTGGAGACTCAATGGTGAGAAACATGGATGTCCCACTCACCAGATTGGACAAGGAGAAATTCACAGTCATCTACCTATCCAGTGCCAGGATTCATCAAATCACACATGCAACAAGTACTATTATGACTCTGTCATAGTTCATGTTGGTATAAATGACCTGAGACATACCTCACTGAACTATATGAAGAGAGACATGGTTGAACTCTCTGAGTATGTGTCCCAGGCAGGTATGTCCCTAGCCTTCAGCAGCATACTACCCTCACCTAGAATGATGCCACTATATGACCAAAAAATGTTTGATTTCAATAATTGGCTCAGTTTTTGGTGTCATTCAAAGGGGATCCAGTTCCTATCAGACTGGGAAGCCATTGTCAACAAACCCTGCTGCTTTGCCAGAGACGGTTTGCATCTGGCACCCCTAGGCTTTTGACTGCTGACAAAGGCTCTTGCCTTCCCCATAGTGTCCATTTTAGGCAATATCTCAAAAACAACATTACCAATGTGAAATTAACCAATCAGAACAAAACAAGGGTCATGCTGCTAAATGCTAGGAGCTTAAATCAGAAACTGCACTCCCTGGAAGCACTTCTATCAGGAGAAGATGTAGATGTCTGTGCAGTCACAGAAAGCAGGTTTAAGGCCTCAGAGAGTACCCTGTCCCTGCAAGGCTACAATGCTTTCCACACCTTTAGACCACGGAGAGTACCCTGTCCCTGCAAGGCTACAATGCTTTCCACACCTTTAGACCACAAAATGAAAGTGTGAAAACCAGAGGAGGTGGTGTTTCATTCTATATTAGAGAAAAATTCACCTCCTGTCTATTTAGACTGGACAACTCCATGGAGTTACTCCAGGTCCAGGTTATGGTGGATAAGACTCCTATTGAAGTCTTAACCAGTTATAGATCCCCCTTCATGGTTCACGACACCCACAAAGCCTACTTAACACCAAACTGAAGACAATCTAAATTTTAATCGAACACACTGGTTATGAGGGATTTCAATGATCCCACGATCAACTGGGAAACCTACGCTAGCACAAACTCACTAGCACAAAAGTTCCTTGACTTTGTGAATTAAAATGTCCTGGAACAAATTGTCCATACACTGACAAGAGGAACAAGCATTCTAGATTTGGTCCTCACCAACATGTCAAACAGGTGCACTGCTGTAACCATTGGACTCTCATTAGTTAAAACTGACCACAAATCAGTCACCTTTGAACTGGCACTAATACCAGAACTCACAAAGGGTGAAATCAGACTAAAAAACTTCACCAAGGCTAACTATAGCCTCCTAAGTGAAGGTATGAATGCATTCCAAGCACCACCCAAGCTGTAAGTCGTAACTACACCGAAGAGTACACTTGTTGTTGTTGTTGTGTCTTTCGGCTTTTCCCAGTTAGGGGTCGCCACAGCGGAACTCCGGTCCGCTAATGATTGGTAGTTGATTTTTATGTGCCGAGTTACCAGCCCTGACGCACAACCTTCAACAAAGGTACGCCCATTCACGCATGTCTCCACGCAGAAGACGCTCTAGCTGAGAATCGAACCGGACAGCGTCTTATTGTGAGGCAACAACGCTACTGCAGCACCACCACCGCAGCACTGAAGCATACACTAAAGCCCTGTAAAATCACTTGCATAAGTGTATAAACTCACCTGTACCAGAAAGAATCAAAACTAGTGCCCCAAGTAAAAACAAGCTGCCATGATGGACATCCAGTATCAAAAAACTCTACAATAAATGCAAAAGGTTGCTGTCCAAGAAAACAAAGGCAAGGCCCTAACAATGGGAAAGCACCTTCCTCAGCCTCAACAGGCAAATAAGGCAACTTGTCAAATCCTCCAAGAGCTACTTTGAAAGAAACCTAGTAAGTACTGCCAATAATAACCATAAGGCCTTTTACAGCTACATACGAACCTAAAGGGTAGGACACAAACATGTGCAGAACTACTGGCCAATGGTATGACACACTGACACCACAGAGAGAGCAAACCTGCTAGCAGATAGGTTTAATGAAAATTTCACTCCCTCATCCCCTCCTAACTTAAAATAAACCCTCCCTCCTACCCTACATATCTGAACAAGAGGTCCTCAAAGCCCTGTCCAAGGCAAAAAACACAGCCTTTATGAGACCAGCTGACATCTAAACAGGATAAAACATGAACTAGTATCACCACTAAGTACCCTTTTAAATCATAGCCTAACCACAGGCTTTGTTCCTGCAGAATGGAGAACAGTAACAGTTATTCCCCTCCACAAAGATGGCCTAGCAACAGACCTGGGGAATTACAGACCCAGAATCCTGAACAGCCTCATCTGTAAGGCTATGGAATGTATCATTTTGGACCTCATAAATAAAGACAAGCTTATTGAAGGGCAGATCCAATCTGTTAAATATGGTAGATTTCTTTGCAAGTGTGATCATGGCCATTGATGAGGGCAAATCTGTGCACACAGCATACCTAGACTTAGCAAAGGCTTTCGACAATCCCACAATCAGGCATTACCAATAAACTTAGCAAACTGAGTGTAAACCCCTTCATTGTAAGATGGGTTGCCAACCGGCTCACAAACTGGACACACTATCAAAGTAGGTGACTCCACATCAACCAACAAACCTGTTACCAGTGGGGTGCCACAGGAGTCAGTGCCTGTCCCCTTTCTGTTTGGTATATACTTCTCAGACGTTCAGGTCAAAATTAAGGGGTTATGGCTGACCAGTTCTGCAGATGGCTGCAAACTAGGCACAATCATTGAATCCCCAATTAATGTCAGTATCCTCCAGGAAGGTCTGACACAGACCAACGACTGGTGTATTAATCACAGTCTCAAAATAAATGCAAAGAAAAGCATCATTATTCCCTTTGGCACAATGTCACTTCACACTATCAAATCAACAATAATACCCTAAGTACCTAAGAAGTGGTAAGGGATCTGGGATCACAGGTTGACTGTGACCTTAACTTCAACCACCGTGTGTCTACTGTAGTAAGAAAACCTTTCCACATAACACACTTGATTAGTAAAGGCATCACCTTGAGAGCAAAAGAAGTTATAACCCCCTATACTTGGCACTTATCCAGCCCATGATTGAGTATAATATGCCTCATCTGGCATATACCGTACTAAGCACCTACAGCAATTAGAGAGACCTCAGATGTTTCTAACAAAGAAAATCAAGTGACTCCAGCATATTCCTTACACAGACTGACTAAAGTCCCTGTCACTATGCTCTGTATCATATAGACTTCTTAGAGGAGACTTATGCCTGGCCTACTGAGCAATCCAAGACCCAGGCCTAATGAACTTGCTGCCTATCGGTAAATGAAATTGGTCTAGGGATAACCATTCAAGGGACTTAAATAGGACATGCTGGAGGGGCAGATTTATCTCCCAATGACTGCCACGTCTTTGGAACAGGCTATCAATTCATGTGAAACAGAGCACCTCTGTGACACTATTCAAGGGGAACCTGGAAGAGTGGATGCAGCACCGTAAATTCTTACCATGATAGTGCTCACAACTCTCCTGGACATGGGCAGTCATCAATAAATGCAATCTTGGGTATTGACTAGCACTTCTATGATATTACATTGGGTTGAAACAGCTAGGCTTAAAATGACCTCCGGGTTGATAGTTTAGTTCTAGTAATTTCCTCTGATCCTATTTCTTTGAATTCATCTGTTACCAATTCAGCTTCATTGTTTAGTTGCTATTTATGTAATTGCATAATAAAATCTCTTGTATCGTTAATATTACTTTTAACAAACTTCAGACAAGGTTTATTTTTTTTTAGGAAAAAATAGATATGAGGTGTGTCACCCACCCACAGCCTGAAATAAGTGGTCTCATTGGGGGCTTAGCTAGATCTTTAAGGATCTAATAAAGTCCATAAATACCAGGTATAACAGGATGCATCACTTCCATATACATATACTCATCCAAAGTAAAAGAATGTGTAAGCTGTATATCGTATAAATGTGACTTGCAAACAAAAATCAACTGTTGAATAAAGCTTGTATCTACCACTTTAAAAGTACTATAATCACTTAAGAGCATCATTCTATCATTATATAACATTTTACCATTATCACTATAGCCCCACCTTTATCTGCTTATTTAATAATAATTTCATTTTTTACATTCAGTTCTTTCAGAGCTAGATTCTCATTTTTACTTAATTTATAAAATTTATGTTGGTTATTTTTATTAAACATTTCATACAATTGTTTTTCACACACTGTTTGAAAGGCACTCAGGAGGGATATACTATTAGGTATAAAAGAACTTTTGCGTTTACACTTAGATGTATCCACAGTAGTAATATTGTTTTTAAAAGCAACTTTTAAGTTAAGATCTCTAAAAGACATTCTTAAATTTGTAAGGGCTCCACTAATATCATCATTACAAGAAGGCACAAAATTTAAGCTCCTAGATAAAACTTTACACAGATCAGAAGTCAGATTAAAACTAGAAAGATTCAAAACACCATTAATAATTTTATACTGAGTCTCAACATTCATTCATTATACCTGGCTGTTGAGTTCATTTTACTGTTTGACGTCTGGTCTTTGGATAAACAGTCAGACCTGGTTGTTTCTTCCTTCTGTCTAAACTTCTTACTGAACTGGATCTTTTTTGCAAAGGGAAACTCTCTCTGGCAGGTAGACAGTCATTGAGAAAGACACTGTAGTTGTTTCTATTCCATTTAAAGAATTTTCAGATACAACTGGAGTAACAGGGGCAACAGAAACACAGGCCACATGCTGATTCAGGGCTTCCTTGCTAGGAGGTATGATGACACCATGCTGAGTATTTAAAACCTCTGTTTCCATGGCCCCAGGCAGCCCAATCACATAAAAACTATTCAGACATGTTCCTCCCTCTTTTGTTTGCTCATCATCTGCTCTCATCCTCTGATTGTCTGAACCAGTGGCTGTCTTTTTGAACTCAGTTCTTGACCAAGAGAAAATATTGCCATTTTTAAAGTCATTATAGTCTCTAATAAATTTTCTGGTTTTAGCAGAAATTATATTGCTTTCATATTTAAATAGAATATCCAGCATGTCCATTTAAATGGAACTAGCTGGTTTACTTAGCCACCTATGAAAAATGCACTTCACTTTATGCTGGAAAAACAGTACTTTTCCATTAAATCCCTACCACATCTTTGCGCTGCTGTGTTTCGGCGGCATTTTCTCATTCATACAGGACTGATAAATGTGATGTTAAAAGAAGTACATGAAGAAGGTATTCTTCTGTTTTTCGTGTATGTAACACATAATTAATGGAACAGAATAACAGCAATGACATTTAATGAATGGAACAGGGCTTCTGTTTTTCGTGTATGTAATACATTTAATTAATGGAACAGAGTAACAGCAATGACATTTATTGAATGGAACAGGGATTCTGTTTTTAGTTAATGGAGCAGAATAATAGCAATGACATTTAATGAATGGAACAGGGATTCTGTTTTTCGTGTATGTAACACATTCAATTAATGTCATAAAAATAAAGGAAACTCCTCAGGTGCAAAACCATGCAGAAAATAGCAAGCAGCATACAATGAGTCTCTTCAGACCAAAGTCATATAAATCACACCAAACAGCATATGACAAGTCTCTTCAGAACAGGAATATAAGAATAATCCAATCCAATGAAGCAAAATGCTGTTAACTTCTTTAAAACCAAATCTTTTATTAGCAGATATCTGGTAAGCTCTTTCGCCAAAGTGGCTTCTTCAAACCATAAGGATATAAAGCAGTTCAAGACACACCTTATATACATTCAAGTACACCTTCAATTACTAATTAAGCCTAATGATGACATCATAATTAAAGCATATACATTTAAAGTGAACAATCAAATAGTATTACAATACACCTATACAAGTAGTAAAGGCAAAATATTTCAAACATTATTACTGCATAAAAATGGACATCACTTAAGCATCCTGAAGATATTATATAAATAATATCTTTAATTCATCAATAAAACAATTTATTATAAAAAATAAAAAATGTTTAAAAAACTATTTAAAATGAAACCTTCTGTTTTTAAGAGCTGGTTTTAAAGGGACCTTATCATTAAGAGCAGGGTGAATATGTGCTTGCAGTCTGATAGTCCAGTTAGTTTAATTTCTTTTGGTATAATTCCTTAGGTCCCCTCCCCTCAAACTAGGTGGATTAATATATAAAACTAAAAACTTAAAAGTATGTGAATTGTTGGTTTCTAAAACATGTTTAGACAAAGCATTGGTGTTTGACCGAATACGGATCTGATATAAGTGCTCCCTCACCCTGTCCTTAAGCCTTCTATCGGTTTTACTGACATAGAAGGCAAGGCAAGAAGAGCATAAGGCGAGATTCTAAGTTCAGATTTTCTTCTACTACAGAATTCACAGTACTATTAGTATCAACATTTAATTCCACATTCCTATTATTAACAACATCATGGACTTTAAAAGCATTTATACTATCTAAAGAGTTCTTACTACTATTAATAGTGGTAACACTTGTAGCATTTGAACCCAGTGCATATGACAAACTGTTATTGCTGGTATTATTATTCTGCCTGTTAGTATTACCATACCTAGGCCAAGTAAAGACTTGGCCATGTGAAAAATTGTATACATCTCTTTGGAGCTTATGTTTCTTCTTTTCTAATAATCGCTTTCCGAACAGAAAAACACTATCTACCAATCGATCAAATAATGGCTCAACAACAGTATCATTAAAGTTTTGATACAAGTCAATCTGTTGCTTTTTAATGAGTTCTTGTAATCTATTTTCTTATGCTGCAAAAAGCTCATTGAGAAGAGTCATGTAACTAATGCTCACCTCAATGTTAAGCTGTTGCCAGCGGTACAACAACTCAGGGTAAGTGTTTCCTGTTGTCGGCATCTTTAAGATTCTGAGCCCTCTGGGAATTATCCTTTTCTTAATGCATGCTTCAAAATGAAAGCGTTGAATCTGGAGTCTTGCAAAAAACTCATTGAGAAGAGTCATGTAACTAATTCTCACCTCAATGTTAAGCTGTTGCCAGCCAGACTCCAAATGCAATGTTTTCATTTTGAAGCATGCATTAAGAAAAGGATAATTCCCAGAGGGCTCAGAATTTTAAATATGCTGACAACAGGAAACACTTACCCTGAGTAGTTGTATCGCTGGCAACAGCTTAACATTAAGGTGAGCATTAGTTACATGACCCTTCTCAATGAGTTTTTTGCACCAGAAGAAAGTAGACTACAATAACTCATTATAAAGCAACAGATTGACTTATATCAAAACTTTAATGATACTGTTGTTGAGTCATTATTTGATCGATTGGTGGATAGTGTTTTTCTGTTCGGAAAGCGATTATTAGAAAAGAAGAAACATAAGCTCCAAAAAGATGTATACAATTTTTCACATGGCCAAGTCTTTACTTGGCCTAGGTATGGTAATACTAACAGGCAGAATAATAATACCAGCAATAACAGTTTGTCATATGCATTGGGTTCAAATGCTACAAGTGTTACCACTATTAATAGTAGTAAGAACTCTTTAGATACTATAAATGTTTTTAAAGTCCATGATGTTGTTAATAATAGGAATGTGGAATTAAATGTTGATACTAATAGTACTGTGAATTCTGTAGTAGAAGGAAATCTGAACTTAGAATCTAATATAGCTATTAAAGCTTCTAATAGTGTTAATTCAGAGAATTGTGATGGTAGAGTTAATAATGTTGATCCTGTTCAACAAAGCAGGTATATTTCTGAATTACCTGTTTTTTATACATCACCAAATAATGAACCAGTAGTTTGCAGAAAAACTTTTCCACACTCTAATACTCCCAGGATTGTAGAACACCCTACCCCTTTCCCAATTTCCAATATGCACAACAGAGGAAGAAGTCACTCTATGAACAGGGGAAGGCAAAAAAGGAAAGCCCTGGGAGGAGAGTTGAAAGAACCCACTTTGAAGAAAATGTGGGAGAAAGTGACAATAACTTAGTATTGAATCTTTCACATAGACCTTTAGACAGGTATGAGTTAGAAGTCCTAAACAAAGGACTTTCGTTCATACCTACTACCAATAGTAACATGATAGACGCCATTTTAGATATTAAATTGTTTGCTCGTAATTTGCAATTAAAATTGCTTTTTAATAATGGTGCTAGCAATACACGACTTGTACAATTTCGTAAACCTAGTGTATTTGTTCCTAGTTTACATCCATTAGTGGATGCCTTTTGCAAAATGGTTGAAGAGGATATCTACTCTACATTAAAGAAACCGTTTGTTTATTCCAAGAAGGGTAATTTAACTTTTAGACAGAAAAAGGCACTAAATAATTTTAAGAACGATAGAAACATTTCAATCAGACCAGCTGATAAAGGTGGCCCAGTAGTAGTGTTAGACAGAGAACTATATAATAGTTATATGAAGGAAATGCTGAGTGACTCTACTTTTTATATACCTATAGTCTTGCATGTTGTACAAGAACATGTTCTTAGTGTGTATAATACATTAGATGACTTGAATAGAAGTGGTACAATTACATCTGAAATGTACAATTTTCTATGGGTTGAAAACCCGTTGATTCCAACTATACAAGGATTACCCAAAGTACATAAAGATCCCATACATCCACCAATGAGACCCATTGTAGCAGGCAGAGGTTGGGTTACTGAACCCCTGTCAGTGTTTGTAGTAAAAATGCTAAGACCAGTAGTAGATCTAAATCCATTTATTCTAAGGGATTCCCAACAGTTTTTGTTGGACCTGTATAAGGAAACCACAAATCTCCTTGATACTCTCCCTTATCTCCTTGTTACAATGGATGTTAAATCTCTTTTTACTAATATTCCTAACCAACTAGGTATAGTTAGTATTCAGCAGTACTTGTCGCACTACACTGATATGGTAGCCACCAAGATAGACTTAATCTACCTGTTATTAGAGACAGTGTTAGAAAACAATATTTTCTTTTTTAATGATGAATTGTTCCTTCAAAAGGATGGCATAGCTATGGGCACATCTTGTGCCAATAGCTACACCAACCTAGTCATGGCTATGTGGGAAAAGCAGAAGTTTTTTCCTTCACCCTCTTATAAGAAACATGTCATGTTTTATAGACGTTTTGTGGATGATTTGTTTCTTCTTTGGAATGGTAGTGAAGATGAGGTGAATAGTTTCTTTGAAGAAATCAGTTAATTTACTAGTTTTTTGAAATTTACTTTGACAATCTCAACTTGTAGTATACCCTTCTTGGATGTTCATATTGAACGCCTTAGCAATGGTAAACTTAACACAGGTGTATTCAGAAAACCTTGCTACAAAAATACATTATTACACAGGGAAAGTATGCATCCTAGATATGTCTTTACCAATATTATTAAAGGTCAGGCAATCTGGGCATCTAGGTTAAACCCTATGCCAGGTAGTTTTGAAACGGAATTGGTAACCCTCCATAAAAGATTATTAACAAGGAAATACAAAGAAGATGAAATTTCTATAGGTTTTCAGTGTATAGAGAACTTTAGATTAGATAGGGCATGCCCTTATTTTTCAGAGCAGGGCAATAAATATTATACTACAGAAAGCAATGCCACCAATGTCAATGTACCAACACAAAAAATCTCATTATTCTACACACATGATTTCTACCAAATAAGAGACATCTTGTGTAAGCATTGGAATGTTTTAACAGTTGACCCTAATATTAGGGAAATTGTGGGTGAATACCCACAATTTTTATTTAAAAACAAGAAGAATTTACATAGATTCTTATGTTATACTAATGCTACTTCATTCCATGAAAATAGAGGTCATTTAGGCACCAAACCATGTAATAAGTGTAATTTTTGCACATTTATATGTGAATCGAACATGTTTATACATCTCAATACATCTCAATTTTTTAGCTTTGATGTCAGTGCTAGTTGTAATGCAGAACATGTAGTTTATTTTGCCTTATGCTCTTCTTGCCCTGCCTTCTATGTCGGTAAAACCGATAGAAGGCTTAAGGACAGGGTGAGGGAGCACTTATATCAGATCCGTATTCGGTGAAACACCAATGCTTTGTCTAAACATGTTTTAGAAACCAACAATTGGTGTGATTTATATGACTTTGGTCTGAAGAGACTCATTGTATACTGCTTGTATTTTCTGCATGGTTTTGCACCTGAGCAGTTTCCTTTATTTTTTATGATTTTATTTCTGCGCTTTCTGCTCAGGAGCATACATTTTCCTGTGGTACTCATTGTTGTTTGGATTATTTCTACATTTAATGAATGGAACAGAGTAACAGCAATGACATTTAATGAATGGAACAGGGATACTGTTTTTTGTGTATGCAATACATTTAATTAATGGAACAGTGTAGCAGCAATGACATTTAAAGAATGGAAAAGGAATTCTGATTTTCGTGTATGTAACACATAATTAATGGAGCAGAGTAACAGTAATGACATTTATTGAATGGAACAAGGCTTCTGTTTTTCATGTATATAACATATAATTAATGGAGCAGAGTAACAGCAATGACATTTATTGAATGGAACAGGGATTCTGTTTTTCATGTATGTAACACATAATTAATGGAACAGAGTAACAGCAATGACATTTAATGAATGGAACTGGGATTCTGTTTTTCGTGTATGTAGCACATAATTAATGGAGCAGAGTAACAGCAATGACATTTAATGAATGGAACAGGGATTCTGTTTTTCATGTATGTAACATAATTAATGGAACAGAGTAACAGCAATGACATTTAATGAATGGGACAGGGATTCTGTTTTTCATGTATGTAACATAATTAATGGAACAGAGTAACAGCAATGACATTTAATGAATGGAACTGGGATTCTGTTTTTCGTGTATGTAACACATAATTAATGGAGCAGAGTAACAACAATGACATTTAATGAATGGAACAGGGATTCTGTTTTTCGTGTATGTAACACATTTAATTAATGGAACATAGTAACAGCAATGACATTTAATGAATGGAAGAGGGATTCTGTTTTTCATGTATGTAACACATAATTAATGGAGCAGAGTAACAGCAATGACATTTAATGAATGGAACAGGGATTCTGTTTTTCGTGTATGTAACACATAATTAATGGAGCAGAGTAACAGCCATGACATTTAATGAATGGAACAGGGATCAGAAACACATGTAATGTTTTTGTAACACATTCAACAGGGATCAGAGCATTTCTTAGTAAACATCGCACTGTCCAAAGAAAGTAGTGCAACACTAACTAGCAGGCATGAAAGTAATGATGGCATTTAACATAGCAGAGAGCATCTCTCCTTTGGCATGCATGTGACACCACATGAATTAAATCAAATAAGACTCTAAATGTTGGTGAGCAGTGCCTCTTTGACGTTTATTGTGCCACTTTGCAGTACCCCACAAGCGCTTCACACTTTGGGTATGACACCCAGTCTCTGGATCAACGAAATTGTAGGAGTGATTCACAGTGAAATGCTGGTATCTGGCAGCTTCCAACTCCTCAGATTTATATCCTTTCCAGCAGTCAGAGAATATAGTACTTCCATCTTTTACATTGTCCTGTATTGTGGACAGTAATGTTTCTGCAGATTGGTCGGGAACAGTGACAAGGAAACATTCATTTGTTTCCCGACACACACCTCCAAATACCCATTGTGGGGGTAGAACCCGACCTACGTTATGTTTCCTTCGGGTGAATAAGCTTTCATCAATCTCCACAACTCTGTCTGGGCCACCTATTTTCACATTGGGATGAGATATCAAGGAATTGGCACATACCTCTCTCAGGTAATTATTCCAATCTACCGTTGTGTTGTGATTAAGTTGAAGCTGTACTTGGCAAAACTCAACAGATGTCAACTCAAGACACTATAAATAAATGAATCATATGGCAGTTACAAAAGGGATGTGGGATCCATAAAACCATGTCTGTGTTCAGACACCTTTCTCTTCACGGCATGAACAAAGGTTGCATAGCCATTTGGGGTTAGAGGTACATTTCATTTTCATGAGGTGATTATTGGAACACAATCTTTCTTTGTGAAGAATACCTCTTTCTTAAAGAAATCGAATAGCTGCTTCTTCATCTCTTGGCAAATCGCACAGCGTAACATCCATGGCAGTCATAACATTCACAGCTGTGATTACATGACAGAAAGGCAAAGCTTTGATTACTCTTTCATGTGCTTAATGTTTGTAAACCCAAAGAAAAAGTAGGAACTTGTATGTGTGAAATATGCCTACAGAAAACCTTATTTGTGGACTTCAGCTATTTCTGCAATGACAGTACAGTACTTTATATACAAGGTAAGAAAGGTAACTTGCTTCTGGGTGAAATATGTGTAAAAAAAAACTCCCGCAACTGATAGGGGTTTAACGGTGGACTTCAGCTATTTCTGCAATGACAAAACAGAACTGTACACCTAACATAACAATAGAAACTTGTTTGTCAGTTGTACAGATGTACTTGTCACACAGAAACTTTTGTCCGCTACTGAAATACCGGCCAAATACAGCAGCCCGAACTAGTAGGGGTTTAACAGAAAAGTACCGGAAAAACCAACAGGATGTTAAAAGACAGAATAACCTGACACCTATCTGACATACATAGGAGGTGGAGAGTAATACCTTAGCTAAACATATCATAAGCTCAGACAAAACACATAGTTTCACATTTAGGGTTACAAAAAACATTGAGAAAAGTATTAGAGGAGGGGATATTGTGTTAAATACTGAGAATGCTGAGTATAAATGGATTAATTACTTTCAAATAGATGTGCCCCCTGGGCTGAATGATACTGTGAGTTTCAAAACTGTTCTTAAGAGAAGGCATCTTTTTCCATGAAATAAGCACTTTGTTTATTTTAATTATTTTATTGTTGCTGCATTTCTATTAGTTTGAATTTGTTCATGTGGTGTATATATGAAATTGTGTTTTAGTGTGATTTTAAATACTGAGAAATAATTTTATCTCTAAAACTTTGCTATTAAACTTATTTTTACATCACTTTGTGAGTTCTTTTCACTTTTTATTCTTGGACTGTTTTATTTGGAACTCTAATACTGGGTGCTTACCAGTTTGTTTGTTTTTTACTTTTTCCATCCTTGTGAAGAGGGATGACTGCTGCAATCATTAATTTACCTGGCACATAACCTGTTTTGAGACTGTAACTAAAGAGTGCCTCAAGTGGTTCTGCTAGGTCTTGTTTTAGGCTATGTAGAAGGTAACCAAGGATATTGTCAGGTGCCCATTGCAGCAGTGTTTTTTTGGCCTTAGCAGTTGCTACCGGGTCCTACTTCCTGTTGATAGTTGGGACGATATGTTAGAGGGGATTTCACATGAGGTAGTAGAGGGAGTGAGGGATGATATTAGAGCTAAATTTATCAGCCAGTACATTCACTATGTTACCCTGGTCAGTAAAGGTTGTGTCATTTACCATCATTTCTGCACACTGCTAAGTGTTACCTTTAAGGTTCCTGACATAGTTGAAGAAGGCATTGTGATTGTCTTTATCCTGGGAGGCTATCCTGATCTTCTAAGTGACCTTGTTGTACTTTATTAGACCTCTTACATTATTTGTTTAGTTGAATCAGAGAGTTGTTGTCTTTGTGATAGTTGTACTTTCTGATTCTGGATATCACTTTTTTGTTGTATACCCTGTTAGGATTCCATTAGTAGGGTTCATAATTCTCAACTGCATCGATTTTCACAGAATGTCCAGATTCTTGCCTCATATTTTTGGTCTGTTTTTCATAAAATTGTGGTTTTCTGGCAAATTAGTGGCAAATCATTAAAGACTGAAGTTAGAAAATAATCATAGACATTTGAGATTCAGACTTCATAGCTGTCAGAAAATTCATGCTAATGCAAAACCTGTTATTCTATCAGTTTTCTAAGTTTGTAATAGCAATATTTGAAAATTATCCCAATTTTTGTGTCTTTGTCCCACTTTTATTGCTTTGTCCAGATTTCATGCTCTAAGAGGTTGAGAGGTTGGTGGGGTTTGTTTAAGGTGTTATATCTGAGCTTATTTCTGGTAGGTACAGCAACCACAATGCAGCCATTTACATGTTTGTACAGGGTTTCTGTAAATAATTCTGCATAGGTAGCTGTGTTTGCAGGGTTTGGGGGAGCTGTGAATGTTGATAAACTGTCACTTAATAGGATGTAGTTTGCTTTAGACTAGCCCCTAACTGTTAAAGCTTTAGTTGGGCTTTACATTTTGATTTTTATTTACATGACGACAGATTTGTGTTACAACTTCAACAATGAAGATGTGACATGGGGGGTGCAATGCTCTCCCATGTTGGTAAATACTATGTCCAATATGTTTGATGCTTTGGATGGAGCACACACTATCTGGTCCAGGGTGTTTATGTTGATAAAGTCCAGGAAACACTGTGCCTGTGAGTTAGAGCAGTGTATGTTTCCCAGTCTGTAGAGAGGTAGTTAAAGTCTTCAATTAATAGAGTATTTGGTTGGATGGTGAGCGTGTCTAGTAGGTCTAGTAAGAGTTGTGAGCTTCATGGGTCGTAGATGGCTTCCTCTAGCTTTCTAGGACAAGTTAAGGAATCTTATCTATGGACATGGGTGAACTGCAGGGCATCATCCTGTTTAACCAACCTGGAGTTGTATTTGTTGCTAATGTAGAAAGAGACACCTCCACCTTTAGCCCCAGTCTGTGCTGCTGATAGTCTGAATGTGTGGAAGACAGTATAGCCTTCCACAGACACAGTACTTTTGTAGCTTTAAAACAAGTCTCATTGACAGCACAGATGTCCACATTCTTAAGAGTGAAGAGAGCTTGTAGCGCATGAAGTTCCATATTTAGTTTCTGCATTAAGCAGTACCACCTCAAGGTTACTTTGAGGTTTTTTTTTGCTATGTTGGTACTTTTGTTGTTTTGGCATTGCCTTAAACATTTTCCAAGGGGTGGATAAAGTTTTAGCCAATATTTGAAAGCCCATAGCAGACAGGTGCTGACCAATCTTGGCAAAGCAACATGGTTTGTTAACCATGTCCACCCACTGATAGATATTGAATTCCCCCTAGAGTGACACCAAAAACTAAGCCATTTGTTAAAATCAACTAGGGAAGCTAATTCTAAGTAGCATAGTGAATTCCAGTTCAGCTCCAGTTAATAAAAATAGTACAGTGTTATAAAAGAAACACATGAACTTTGCTCCTATGCATTCTTGCTCTTTCATCACTTATCCCAAGCCCTTAGGCTGGTCTTATGTTGACAGGCATTTCCCTTTCATGTTTTGTAAACTTTGTGTATATGCATTGATATAACTATTTATCTATCTCTCTGTCTGTCTGCCCATCTGTCTGTCTATCTATCCACCTGGTAGATAGGATGTTCCAAGAACTCTACCACCCTGTTTTAGAGACAGTACATTAATTTAGCCAGAATTATATATCTTAGCTTTTAAGATGGCTTCTGATGATCACAAATTTGAGAAAAATTTGCAGTATTCACTGGATCAGAGTAATCGTCCCATTATGAATAAATTCAGAGCAATGTTTGGTGTTGCTTCATAATTGTCTGAAGTAAGTAAAAAATAATTTACATTTTTTTTCTTAGTTTTTGACACCAGTCTAAGTTCATGGGAGGCCTTTGTTTTCCTGATGATATTTTCAGTACCGAGGATATCCTTTTGATGTTGGCCTTGACTTGTAGGTCTTTAGTTTTGCTGTAAATTCTCATCAGTCTTTTCCTTATATTATAAAGTTTATTTATGCATGTGGACCACCGGGCACTGGTTTGCTCTTACCCTTCCCATTTTGCTTAATTTTGGCAAAGACTGACAGATGTATTTTTTCCAGGATGGAGCTGAACTCCTTTTGGGAGGGCTAAGAGTGTTATTTAAACTTTGAAACTTCATCGCAGAATAGTCAGAAATGAGCACATTTGAAGTCTTTGAATACTGTGATATTTCTCTTGGTCCAGGGATTTTGAATTAGAAAGTTACCATTTACCTTTGGATGAAGGGGCAACCTCTTTCACCTCAAGTAGTACACGGGCTTCTTTCAAGCATGGTAATGCTATTATTGTAGATAGTTTTCCTGCTTGACAGTTTACCTTGCCCCTATTTATTGTTAATTACTCACCTATTGGATGACCCTATAGAAGTGAAATCATTCATTAACTACTGATCTTGCCCATGTATATACTCATAAATTAGTATTCATTTCTTGGCCAGAAATGGGTAGGGGCAGTCAGGGCAAACTTTTAAATTACAAGCTGAAGGTGGTACCATTCACCAGCAGTTCAGCACACTGTTTTGTGTTATTGTTAAGGTTCTGGACATAGGTGAAGAAGTGTGATTGTCTTTAGCCTGTAAGGCTATCCTGACCTTATACTTGGTTGGCCTTGTTGGACTTAACTAGACCTCTTAGCTTCTTGTTTAATTGTATAAGAGACCAATTGTCTTTAAGGGAGCTGCTCCTCCTGATTTTGACCACAAGTTCTCTTTTATTTTATTATACAGTATAGTCTGTTTAGGTGAGGATTCTACCAGTGGGTTTGTCTTTGGTTTATTTCTGGTAAGTACGGCAGCCTCTAAACAGCCATTCACATGTTTGCGTAGGGACTGCATAAATAATTTTGTATAGGTAGCTATGTCTTAAGGTTTGAGGAGCCCTGCATTTTAACAAACTGTCACTTAATAGGATCTATTTTGCCTTTGAATAGTTCCTAACTGTTTCTGGTTTAGTTAGATTATCTTGGTTGATTTTTTAGTCAGCTTTGTGATCCAGCCTTACTAGTGAGGATGTGACATGGGGGAGAAGGGTGTTGCAACACTCATCTATGCTGGTGAGTACCAGATCCAGAATGCTCAATCTTCTGGTTGGAGCATGCACTATAAATTCCAAGGTGTTTGTGTTAATAAAGTCCGGGAAGCATTGTGCCTGTGAGTTTGACTTAGTGTATGTTTTCAAGTTTATAGAGAGGTAGTTAATGTCACCCATGAATAAGGTATTTGTTTAGATAGTGAACACTTCTTGTAGGCTTATGCATGAGTTATGAGATTCTGGGAGCATAGATGGTGACCTGTAGCTAGTCATAATGTTGTGAGGGATCTTATCTATGGTGACTTATATGTGGATGAGCTCCATGGTCTCACCATGATTAATCAACCTGGGGGTATGTTTATTGCTAAGTAGATAAGCTGAGTGATGAAAAAGGGCTTCCTCACAACAGAGAATACATGGTGACCAAGGCACAGTTTATTGTCAACATAGACACCCAGATCCCTCACTACGGGATCAATTTTCTGGGTTGTATAGTTGATGTAATAGTTACAAGGGGAGTCGTGCTTGTCAAAGTATATGATTATACATTTCTGAGCATGGACAGCAACTAATTTGGTAAGGCCCTCCTGGAGAATCATGGTGTTCTCTGGTGTACTTTTGATGTTGCCAAGTTTGCAGGCATTTGCAAACACGTTCAGCCACAAACCCTGAACATTATCTTTGACTTTCAAGAAGTTAATGCTAAAGAGATGTGGCCCAAGGTCTGAACTCTGGGTGCACTTCTAGTGATAAGTCTTTTTTGAAGAAGCCGGGTTAAGTAAGCAAGATCTGCCCTTGATGAATCTGAACTGACTTGGGTCTAGAGTCTGTAGGTTACCTATATTCTAATTTAGTAAATCCTTAATAACCTTTTCTATAGCCTTACAGATGAGGGTGGTCAGGCTTATGGGTCTATCATTACTCTGTCCTTTGAAGCCCCACCTTTGTGTAATGGGATGACTGTTATTATTCTCTATTTATCCAGCATGAAACCTAAATTAAGGCTGACATTGAATAGCCACTGGAGGGGGGGGGGGGGTCTGACAAATGATGAGCCAGGCTTAACAAAAGGCTGCATGGTATGTTGCCCAGCCTCATACAGTTAGCATTCTTGGCCTAAGCTAGCACCTTGAGGATTTGTTCTAAGGAGATTGGGGGTTGTAAATGTGAGCATGTGATCTGAGAATATTGGAGATCTAATGGTATTGAAGTTTGAGCTTACTAGAAGTTAGACTTCTCCTATGACGCATGCATTTTTTCCTGTGTCTTGTAGATTGTGTAACTATATAGGTATGTGGTTCAGCCATCCCAGTGGTGAACTTGTGGTTGATGGGGGAGCTATAGAGTCAGGTAAGCATAATCTCAACCACAGCTGTTAATAATTAACTTCTACTCTGAAGAAATATTTTGAAGTGTGGGTTGGTATAGTGGTAAATTTGTTTACCTCACAGACACAAGGTACAAGGCTTGATTCTCACATTTTGAAAAAGAAATTGGCTAGGCTTAAAATGGCCTGCAAGAGCAGCTAGCACAGTACTTACCTATGAACCTATACTGTAATGCCCTCTGGGACTGAGTATGTAATATCATTTACTATTAAGTCTATGCAGTGCTGGCATTGTTTCTGAGGTCTCTAACATAGATAACAAATGCCTTGTTATCCTTCAACTGGGTGACTATTTTTACTCATATTTGGCTTTTTGATTTCATTGAGGGCTGTAGTTCCCTATTCAGTTTAAGAAAAAACCTTTTGTATCCTGAAAGTTACTTTATTTTATTTTATTATTATTTTTTTTGTTGCTTGCGGTAAGCTTCTTTTATTATAGCACCTGTTTATATTAGGTTTCTGCTATAGAGGTTTATTTTTGAATTTGGCATTGTAATCATTTCTGAGGGAGACAGATGCATCTAAGCAACTACTACATGTGCTTAGAATTTGTCAGTTAAGGATTTCACACAAGCAGTAGGGTTCATTCCTCTCAACTCTTAGGACAAGAAATCTGGACAAAGCCAAAAATAATGGGAGGAGGGTCAAAGGCCCAAAAATAGGTATACATTTTAAATGTTACTCTTAGAAAGCTGCTAGACTAAAATGTTTTGCATTAGCATACATTTTCTGAATAATATGAAGTTTGAAACTCAAATGTGTCTTATTTAGTGAATTCAATCCTCGATGATCTGGCAGAAAACTGTAGATGTTATGTGGACCAGACCAAAACTATAAGGCAAAAAATTGGGCATCCTGCTAATGTCTGGACACTTGAAAGATATGCTGGGGTTCTCAGAATGGAAGGGGCTTTTGAAATTAGTTAGGTCATCACTCAGTTTTAGTAGAGAAGTCTTTACATAATTCCTGAATACTGATGTATTCAAAGTTGATTCATATTTCAATGTTATGGAGAATGTGAATGCTTTACTGTATATCTTTCAACTGTTTAGATTTTTGCAGAATGTCCAGATCTTTGGCTCATATTTTTGATCTGCTCCTCATAAAATTTGTGGCTTTCTGAGAAATTGCTGAGGATAGAAATCACTCATTAATGATATACATGTGACTTTCTGACTTCATATCCTTCAGAAAAATGTGTGTTACTGCAGCAAATCTGTTACTGTACCAACTTTCTAAATTTATAATTGCAAAATTTAAATAATGTTCCCATTTATGTACCCCTGTCCCACATTATTTTAGGCTTTGTTCAGATTTCTTGCTCTAAGAGTTTAAGGGTTATGATTTGTGGTCTGATTTGGCCATAGAGGACATTCGAGTTAGTGGGGTGCAAAACTGACACATATTGGTAAGGACCATATCTCATTGTTTATTTCATTGTCTGAGTTCATTGACATTTTTATTGCCATTAATTGATATGCCATGGTACTATCTTGTCCAATGATGACATAATGATTATTATCTGGATGCAAAAGTTCACCCATGTCTTCCCGAACAAGTACAATATTCCTCTTCTACCTTGCACATTTTACTGGTTACACTAATGGTTCTGTATTTACCAAAGGAAGCAGCAGACCCTCCATTTGTATAGGAACCACTTTTGATCATTGACATAGCTTATTAATAAACCATGTAGTAGAAGAGAAAATTGTACATCACTAATAAAATGTACTGGAATGATATTTGGGCCCATGCATATACTGTTCTTCATTGTGCTCATCTATTTCTTCATGAGGATATGATATCATGAGGATGTGACTTGTCAGAACATGGGATAAGGGGACGGAGCCTGAATGGCTAACTGAAAGCAGCAGTATTTTAGAGCTCCATATAACAAATTAAATAAGACAGGAAAAAATATTCTTTTTTTTTTCTTCAAAGTATAAAATATTATAGATAAAGGACTAATTTACATAATTAGAAACTTTGGTGAAGTTTTACAAATAATTTCCTGTCAAAAAGCTTGGAGATATAGTCACTTGTTAAAATGAGCAACTCAAAGAATTCTCACCAGGATGCTGCCTTAAAGAAGGAACTACACCAGATGGCATCTACCCTGCAGGAGTTGTCTTTGAAGATGGATGATTTTAAAGAGAACCTGGTAAATCTTAAAACAAGCAGTCAAAAACAGGCTGACATCCTCAAGGAAATGCTACAAAAACACCAGACAAGGATAACAGGAATAGAGGTTTCTCTAAATTACTTAGAAAGCAGACTTAAGGAAGAGGAAACACAGAAAGAACTGCTTCTTAAACAAAACACTTGGTTGGTTAATAAAGTAGATGATTTGGAAAATAGGGAGAGGAGAAATAACATCAAGATTTTTGGATTACCTGAAAACACAGAAGGTGAGGATATTATTTCCTTTTTATCAAGCTGGATCCCTGACTTTTTAAATTCAAAAGAAGGACTTTCCTTTGGCATTGAAAGGGCACACAGAGCTCCTGGGTAACCTGCCACTAACTCAAACTCTCCTCGTAGGTCAATAATTATCAAATTTCTTTCATAGTTAGACAAGGAACTGATTTTAAGATCTGATTGGAGGAAGGCACCTCTAAAATATAAACAGAGCCTGATAAGATTTGATAACGACTATTCATCTAGAATAATGGAACAAAGGAAAAAGGTGTGGCCAATGATAAAGTTTCTGAAACAAAATAACATCAAGGCACAACTTGCATATCCAGCTAAGATAAGAATACTGTATGCCAACGAGATGAGGACTTTTATTGACTTAGAGGAAGCTTCTTCATTTATTAAAACTAATAATGTGATTACTTTACCAGATGATATGGATTGGATATCACCTTCTCTCAAGAGAACAAAAGAAACAAATGTCTGGACAGATGTCAAAAAGAAGAAGCAAAAGGCTGATACTGTTACAGCCAAACCTCTCAAAGCATCTACTAAGATATGAATTGTTTTAACATTACTTTAAAGGACCAATTTTACTGCTTGGAATTTTAAAACAAAGGTAGCTAACTACTGGAATCTTTATCTATATTTTTTGAAAATAGATGACACATGAGAGTTTTCACATCACCTCAGGTATATAAAACAGGGTACTTTTCTTTCACAGAAGGAGGGTTATATAGCACATAAAATATTTATACTGTAAATCAACATACATAGTGTATGTGTATTTTCTCTTAATTTTCTTTCTGTCTCTCATCTCTCTTTTCTCATTATTTATTTTAACTGCATCTTGTCTCCCTTTCTAAATTCTCTCCAATTTACTATAGTAATATAGTCTGTATATATTTAATAACACACTATCTATACATATATAAATAATAGTCTAAAATAATTTAGTTTTAAGGTAGACTAATTGGAATAGTGAACTTAATAAATTATTATAATATTTATTAGATTAATGATAGTCACTGTTATGCTTATTGGGATTGGGGACATGTTCGTGATTAACTCTGAAATGTTCCATTCATGTACATATGTCCTTTGAATTATTTCCTTTTAGTATTAACAAATACATAAAAAGGAGGGAAAAATGCACTGTTGATTAAGAGAAGTGAAGCTTTCTTCACATTCTATTTGTGTTGTCATAGCAACAGTAAACAGTTGCTGCAGTTTCTAAGGACACTGTGAATCTGCTAAGTGCATTTAGCCTCACAGATAACAAATAATAAGAAAAATAATGTTGTTTAGTTATTAAAATGAAAAACAACCTAAACAAGGAGCAGGATTCACGAAGCCTCCATGTAAGAGTTACAAGGCTTACACGGAGGCTGCAGTTAAACGGTGTGACGTCAGCATGTCATGCATATGCATGAGGGCATGCTGAATTACACCTAAGGCTTACACGGTCCGTGGAAGACAGTAGGGGGCGTGTCTGTAGGCCGAGCCCTGCAAACGGACACGCCCCCAGAAGAGTAAAAGTCCCGAAAGTAAATCCCCATGACAGAGTCCATGGAAATGTGAATAAACACAACACAACACATGCCCCCACAGACTATGAACATAAAATATATAAATGAACATGTTATATTTTTTTTAAATTGTAAAGATGTTTGCCAGTGAGTGCGCTCGTTTGCGCGGGCGTGCCCGTAGCTAAGCCACAGTTAGCAGTCAGTGGAAAAGCATATAAGAACTAAATATGCAAAGTAAGCCAAAAAGCAATAGCATAGCGGTAGAGATGTTGGCTGAAGAGTGGGCAGTCATGGTTCGAGCCCCCACAACATCAATTTTTATTTTTAGTGAAATAAGCACGAAACAAGTCCCTGACATATATGTACACATATAAAATTATATTTTATGTAAAATGTAATGAAATGGGCCATTTATTTTGAAGAAATGTGAGATAACAAAATAATAAAAAATGCCAGATGTGCCTATAGCTGGGCTACAGTTTAACAAGTTGAGTGCATCTGCCTGTAGGTGAGCAGTGGTTTAACAGGTGTAAAATGAGTGCCCGAAGGTGAGCAGTGGTTCAACAGGTGCAAAATGAGTGCCTGTAGGTGAGCAGTGGTTTAACACACTGAAACTGTGTGCCCCTAGCTGAGCTGAGTGTAATATGCGTGCTGACAGCCAAATGAAGCGTAAACCAGCGTAACCCATTTGAGTGGAGCTGCGCACCGCGCCTACAAGCTAATAGACGGGCAACGTTGAGCAAGCTGTAACAAAACTGCCTTTACACAGACACACCTCCTAGCCTGTGTAGACAGTCATAAAATATAAAAAGCAGTGGCCAGGTTCGAACCCAGGATACCATGCACCATGGTCAAGGTACTGAACCACTAAGCCATGACAGCTGTACTTAGAAATGCAGTAATAGCAAATATATAAGAATGAATAGAAAGAGGAGCATGACAAAGCAGGTTTTGTGAAGCTGATACAATTCCAAAATGGTCAATCACAGATAAGTGTGGAAAAAACGGCATATATAAGCCCCATAGGCAGGAATACACAGCATAACCAATTGTAGAACCAACTTGCAGCCAGAATGTCAGGTGTAGGTGAGGGTAGTTGCTTCCGAGCACAGAGGTGGGGGGTTGAGGAGTCCAAATATATGGTTTGGCTCTTTGTCCACAATCATGAGGCCCAACTCATGCAGGGCCATTTCCTGTGGGGAGCATATAGGGCTGAGGCGTGGGACCGGTTGGCTCATGATTTTACCAGTGCCACAGGGATACCAAGGACTGGTGAGCAGGTCCGTCACCACCATGCGGACCTGAAGAGACGGAAGCAGGACCAACTAAACCATTGGATCCAGGTGGCCCGGCAAATGCTCAACACCCCACTACTGAGTAAGTTACATCTAATTATTTATGTAAGAAATTAACCTAGCTGATATTATGGAGATGTGTATTCCAATATTATTTTATTTATATTACAGCTGCAGGTGTCCGTTCTGCGAACCGTAGAGCCTATGATAGGCTGGTGCGGTTGCGCCACCAGGCAGGTCAGTAATCCTCTCCCTGTAACTGTAAATTAAATATAAAAGTATGACAGTTAGCAAAAGAGTGCAGTGTAGTCACTATGTAATAAAATGTGAAAGTAACAATGTAAGAGGGTTTGCAAGTATTGCTTGATTACAAAAGTGTGTTGCAGTCTGTAATCCAAACAGAAAAATGAAAATGTCTGAAATAAAGTCTGAAATAAAGATGTCCCACCTGTAATATAATAGTACACAACCTGCAGCAGGCTGAAAATTACAGATGCAGAAGCTGAGTAAAACACATGTGTGAAATATATCCCTGTTGAAATACAGAAACATCTCAGAAGTGAGACTGTTGGAAAGGATTGTAATAACTACAGGTAAAATATGTCAATAAAGCCTAGAAGTAAGTACCATCCTGAATTGTAAAAATAAAACAAGTGAGAGAGTGTGAGAAAGAGTTATGAATCCACCAATAAGTAGTAATAACTCCTGAATAAAGTATACTGCAGTCAGTACAGAATGAAATGAATGTGACAAGCAGAACCAAACTGCAAAATGTGTTCAAAATGTTCCTGCAGCTGGAATGTGTATCCCAAAATCTGGATATATTGCTCTCAGTCTGCAATATGCAGATAGTATGGTTGTCTGAAATACCAAACATCCACAGTTGTCTATAGCTATATAAAGCAAATGTAGCAGGATGATGTAGCTGAACAGAGCCAGATGTGAATGTGTATGAATAAAAAATGAAAATGTATATTGAGGTAGCAGTAACATTCCTATCACCAACTTGAAGTAGTTATCACATAGGAAACTGTAGGTAGAACTGTAGTGTGTATATATCTGCAGCTATTAGAAATGTACAGCATATGTATTGGTATTTGAAGGTGTTAATTAAATTTTCTTCACCCTACGCTATAACCACATATAATCCATTCCACGTGAAATTGGTATGTGCAATCACAATTAACACCCCTGGACATTTGTCCTGTTGGGTCATACATATTTGCATGTACGTTGATGCATCTGCCCTGTTCATACATCCAAACCTGATGGCCTGTTGCCATCAATCAACCCTGCATGTTGTTGGACTGTGTATTGCTGTTCAAATTATGCATGTGTTATGCTTGCTGTTCAATGGTTTGAATATCTGGGTGTTTGGTTAATGGGAATACTAATGCATGCTGTTACAACTAATTGTGAATGGTATTGTATGTTACTAACCCAAACTGTCATGACATAATGCAAAACATAGGACGACAGGGAAGGCGGGTACCAGCAGACCCACCTCTCCCATCTCAGCTGGCGAGTGCACCTGGCAGTAGTGCCCAGTCCGGACCCTCCTCCGGTGGCCCTGTGCCACCTGCAGGTGGAAGCGCTGCAGGGGATGGGGCTCGTCCCCCCTCTGCAAGTGTGGCCGGAGGAGAACAACCACTCACCCTCCGTAGCGTCCGGACTGTGGTGCGTAGGGAGATCCAGGAAGCTGTTCTTGGGCCCCTATGCCAGCTTGAGGCACAGGTGGCACAAGTAACGGGTGTGCCTGCTGCCCGGCCTACACAGCCCCCAGCACAGCCCCGTCCTGGGCAGTGAAGGCACAGTGGCAACTGCCCATGGTTGAGGATATCAGTTCCACTGTTGCCGTCAGTGGACTCATGGGCTCTAGATATCCAAACATCCGTCCCCGTCAATTGTGTAACCCCCCCACATGTGTCATACACCGCCCCTGTATGCGTCTTGTTTGTCTTGTCTGTTGACCTCCCCAACCTACCTCCCCAGCTATACCGACTTCCTTTACCTGACATACCCCTCTCACCTGAAAAAAAAAAGGGCACTCTGTACCCACAAAAAAATTACGCCCCATACATAGCTGCCCATTTCGCACACATGTCTGCTGGACATGGAAACTGTCAATTACAATTGGCTGTACAACAAGTATTATTGTTGTCCTCACACCTCTCTCAGGGGTGGAAGGTTTCAAATGTCACACCAAATTACAAACATATGCACAGCTGTTGCTGATGAAGAAATGGGCAGCTATGGGCCTTACCTCCATCCCTCCTGCAAAACCCAAGCTTGTTTCCCTACTGTCTTACCCTCTTTGTGACCCCTTTTTCACCACTTTCCTGTCTCCCCATTTTCATTTCTTTCAAAGAAAATAGCACGGGTGTGCGCAAGAGTAAGCACTTTTAAGCGGTTGTAAGCGGGTGTGCGCAGAGCTGAATGCCAGTGTGCATGCGTGAGCTCCGCACAAACCAGTGCTAACCCTGTTACAACTGCTTAAAAGTGCCTTAGTCACTCTGAATGACAGGTCCTGTAGTTTGCTCAAAAGCAAAATAAAATCCCACTGTCAGTCCCGAACCCAGGACCTTGGAAACAGTAGTCTGCATGACTTAGCACTAAGCCATGGCTGTTATATAAGAACATTGTGCTACAATAAATATATCATGTAATAGTAGGAATGAATGTAAAGGGAATATAGGATGTGTAGTACACAAAGCATGTCATGTATATTTACTGTCAAATCTAGTGGATTTCTATAATAGTAGTGTGTGAACAGAAACAGCCATGCTAGTTGGTAGCTAGTAGGTAATAATGTCACTGTAGCACCTTGCAAGCCACACACATACTCACAGCAGGATAATCACTGCCCATACCCCACAACCTCTTACAGGAACACATCCGGACCAAGTAAAAAAATATGTGGAGCAAAGGGCCAAAAACAGGGACACATTCCAAATAATGCTACAACAAACTTAGACAGTTCAGAGAGTAACAGGTTCTGCATTTTGTTGGATGTTTGGAAGGGTATGAAGTCTGAAACTTAAATGTTTGTCACTATAGTCTGACTTGACCCCAGAGTGATTTGCCAGAAAGAGCTGTTCATGAGATATTGACCAAAATATGAGGCAGAAATGTGGACACCCTGCAAATATCTGTACACTTGAGAGGTCTGACACTGCCATATTTGAATAGTTAAGAGCCTAGACATAGCAACAGTGACTGAATTACGGGGATGCCCCACAGACTCCCTGTGAAATGTACAAACAGTAGGCAGAAAGGTGTTACAACACATGCAATGGTAACTATGAAGTACTGAAAGTATGCACCACTTGCACGGCAGAAATAGTGTAGTAATACATATGCTCATGCTATCCCACAGTCACAACTGCAGAATACCAGACAATTTAATGGGTGCACCTAACTGATATGTACCATTCCATGAGGCAGATAAAAGATGCACCTGAGAGTCTCTGGGGCCTGCTCAGCAGCATACTCAAATACCCTAATAGATGTCAAGGCCCACACCATGGCCAGACCACACTGCATGCAGTAACACCCTAGCAGATATAGCAAGCATTCCAAGGTGTGAATGTACATGGAAAATAGGAAAGCCACAGCAACACACTACAGTCAAGACACCTAGCAGGCATACAAGTAGTGAATGTAAAGAGCAAATATTGAAGCCATAGCAACAAAGTGCAAGAGCCTGCTATACACCAGTTACACCACATGTCCCACAGGAAAGCACACACACCCACATTAACAGTAGTAGTAGTCTTAGGTGTCAGTGTACATACACACAGTACAGGAAACTGGAGAAATGAATGGAGAAATGTTAATCTACAACACAGCCGGAAATATGAGAGAGATACTAACCTTTACACTCACAGAACAGTGTCCACAGCATACCAGCATGGTCCCTGCCCTTAAAATCTGAAAGGGCTACGCCTATCTCACATACCTTTTTATAGCACTGTCCTGAAATCACAGTGAGAACTGCAATCAGTGCACAACTGGCTGCATGCAATTAGCAAATGCTGGCTAACAATTGGTGCAGAGGCCATCACATGGACATATGCAGATACCTACAAAAGCATGCTGTACTCCCAGTCCATACATGCAATACTTTCATTGCACCTTGTGGAGGTAGGGAGAGACAGAGAGAGAGAGAGAGAGACAGAGAAAAAAAATTAAACATACACAAACAAAACTGGTCAGCAACAACCACTTGAAAGCTGACAACTGGCAAGTGGAGCAGCAGGACATGAAACCAGATGGCAACACAAGCAGCTGTGACAAACACAGGTAATGTAAAGTAATACTATAAAAGTCTACATACTGTGAACCCTCCATATGTGTCATTGGGCTGTATCCATATGTATATGAAGATGTGCAAAGGGCAGGGGACATACAGCAGCTACCAGTGAAGGCTGTACATACATATGTATGTGAGAGCATCTATGTGCACATATCAATGTAGGTTGAATGTAGGTTGTAGTGCAATGTACAAAGTAGGTTCCACAGTTATGTATGTTTAGCAGTATGTTAGTGTGTGTATACATTTTTGTAAACAAACATGTTGATATACCTATCTATCATATGGATATGTATGTATGTCAATATATGTATGTATGTATATATATATATATATATATATATATATATATATATGTATATATATATATATATATATATATATATGTATATATATATATACAATATGCATATATGTATACATACATAGAGAGAGATGTAGGAATACATAGACAGATGTAGATAGATAGAATATGTACAAACATATATATGTAATACACACATACAGATATAGATATATGTAGATACATATACATAGACAGACAGATCTGACTATCTACAGGTATGACTGTATATGATGATCTCACACTCCCCTGTCCCACCCCTCTGTCACTCTCACCCCCTCTCTGTCACACACCCCCTCTCCATATCTATAGCAATATATGTACATCAATATATATATATATATATATATATATATGTGTGTGTATATGTATACAGACATATATATATATATATATATATATATATATATATATATATATATATATATATATATACACATATAGATATATCTATATACATATATATATATATATATATATATATATATATATATATATATATATAGAGAGAGAGAGAGATGTATATATATTCTGAGTGAGGCACATGTGTACAGATGTATTGCAACAGGTGCCTGGTGACAAAGGCATGGAGTGAACACCAGTGTCAAAACTGGAGTACCATACCCCATTTCAAATCACCTACACCAGTAACCACCAGATATGTGACTGGCTGCCCACCACTGCATGTGTCAGGGGTGAACAGGGTCATAAATGTGTACAATAGCCCCCCCAATGATATTCACAGTGGCACACTATTCCTGGATTACCTGCACATGGTATGTGTCAGCAGACATGGTGTGTCAGCTATGGACATGTAGGTCAGTGTACCCCTCCACACCACACAATGGCTGCCACGGTATGTACCTCACATGACAGCTACAGATATGGAGAAGGACACAGTGACATGTACAACACTGTGACAATGCACTCAAATACATTACCAATGCACAGTGACTGACAACACCACAGAGTACACACACATACTACCCACATAGAGGTTACCACTCCTGGATTTACATACTTACGTCACACCCATGACAGATGTCTAACAACCATAGTAACACCTCACACCATCCACAACCTAAATGATTGCTGTGTGTCGTCCGTGACACTGCAATAGAGAGTACATGGTGGAGGTACAGGTTCCTACCCACAGATAAGACATACCCTGCAATAAACCACACAGCGTTAAGAAGCAAGACTCCCCATGAGTACATGTCACACATACCCCTGCTGAATGTTAGTCAGATAGGTAATATGCCATATGAGTCACCCTGTGTAACTGTTTGACAGCAGCAGGTACCATCACATCACATGTGTCACAATGGTCAGGGTAGCAGAACAGTATGCTGCTGTAGTCCCAGGGGCAATAGCATATTGTATTGTATTGTATTGTAATGTATTGTATTGTGTTGTATTGTATTGGTATGTAGAGGTGCCTCCTTTGTGGAGTGAAACCACTGCTGCCGTGCGCCAGTGTACAGGTACATATCCTGTAGTCAGGCTAGTGTTACATAGCACTTCTATATGTGAGTTTAGCTCCTCTTGGAGTTCATGTAGCATGCAACCGGGGATACCATCAGGTCCCATTCATGTTGTGTATTCTGCTTTTCTGAGGGCGGCTCTCACCTGGACATCTGTGATGACAGGGAGGTTGCAGTCAGCTGGGATAAGTATGTCTTACTTTGGGGGAGAGGGAGGGGGGAAACCTGCACTGAACCTGTCTGCCACAATGTTGCCAATATCTGTGGGTTCAGTGAATTATTTGTTGTTGTGTACTAAATATGAGCATAGTGGAGGGTTTCTGACCAGGTTGCTAACATAACTGAAGAAGGCCTTGTGGTTATCTGTAGTGTCCCTGTTGATTTCCCTCTCAAAGTTGCCCATGGATGTTTGTATGAGAGAAAATAGCTCCTTACTAATGCTGATCAGACATGCCTTCTCTTTATGGAATTATTCTCTGTCTTGCAGTAGCTTCCATCTTTTGTTATACAATCTGTCTATGGCTGGGGTCAACCAGACAGAATGCTGTCCCTTTGTGGAGAGTGTCTTGGTCTTATATGGGATTGCATGATCCATGCATTCTTGGAGATGTCCGTAGAAATAATTTGTGAAGGGGTCAGCATTGTGGGTTGTGTCTTCCACTGGCCCAGTGGGCTGAAAGGATACCATGTCACTGTTACAAAGTGTAAAGTTTGCATTTGAAATGTTATTCACTGTAGTCATTTGTGCTGGTGGTGGAGGTGGGATATGTATATCCAAGGCAATTAGTTTGTGGTCAGCTCACAGTAGTTGATGATGTACCCCATACAGTACCTTGAGTTAGTGAGGAGGTGCTTTGGACCTGAATCAGTGTTCTGACTGCTGGGGTTTGGTAGTATGTCGTATGGAGTGTGCCAGGTACTGTTGCACAGTTGTTGGCTGAGCACTGATACCTGGCCATTTACATGTGTATCCACCAATAGACAGACAGATGCTATATATGTGAGATATGTTGTATCACAACAGTCGAGTAGCATGTGTAGTATGTGTGCCAAATTCTGCTGACATATTTTGCTGATATCATGTTATTTCCTTTTTCAGGACCATGGCTCACCAGCGCAATCCAGCTTACTCTGCAGCTGAGGATGAGGAGATACACCAGAGCCTGGTGCGTAATTATGCAATACTCTTTTCCCGCACCAGCCAGAATCAGCAGGAGAGGGCTGCACTGTGGCAAGACCTGGTCCGTCGGGTAAATGACATAGGCACGCATAATAGGACATATGAGTAGGTACGACATCACTGCAGTGATTTAATCAGAAATGTCCGTCAGCGTGCATCGGATATCCACAGGCAACAGGTTGCCACAGGTGGTGGGGTGGCTACACATCCCCCACTCACCAGACTAAAGGGACTACTCATAAGTGTTGTGGCTCCAGCCCATCAACAACAACAACAGCAGCAGACATGCATTATGATGGAGACTGGAGCCATACAGCAGGACTACGAGCGTGCAGGTAATATGCCATATGTATAGTTGACTTGTGTACACTGGTAGTTAATGCATGTGTGAGGTGTGTCCTTGGTATGTAGCTGTCATCATAGTATTTAATGTGCAAGTGTGATATTCTCAATATCAGCAGCTGACCTGTGAAAGGCGACTGTTGTACTACTGACCTGTATCATACTCAGTAACAATGGCACAGTTGTGCCCACTGACATTAATTTCCTCACTTCTGCAGGTCCCTCCGGTGTAACAGCAATGCAGCCTATCCATGCTGGTGAGTGTGTATTAACAATACCTTTAATAGTCTTGATAGTTATAGTAATATTAGGCTCACTGAGTAGTGCTCTGTGTATGCATGCAGGTGTGTCTGTGTCTGTGTGTTGATATCTCGCATACTGAGTAGTGTGCAACTGTGTGCAACTGTGTGCATGTGTGCACCTGTGCATGTGTGCATGTGTGCATGTGTGCATGTGTGCACCTGTGCACATGTGCATGTGTGCATGTGTGCACATGTGCATGTGTGCATGTGTGCACCTGTGCATGTGTGCATGTGTGCATGTGTGGACCTGTGCATGTGTGCATGTGTGCATCACTGGTAATATTGTGTAGACATTGTAAACTGTGTTTCCTGTTTCCCTCCCACAGGTTCTGGTGCTGCTCTGGTGTCATGCAGCAGGGAACCTGAATCAGGTGCCATGGGTACTGATAATGATGACATCTGTGTAATGGCACAGGAAGGTATGCCAGGGTCCGTCACTGGTCAGCCAATTGACAGTACACAGCTGTCAACCCCATCAATGCACATAGTTATCCTTCCAATACACCCTTTGTCACCAATGTCCCTAGGTGATGGACAGGATACAGTGGGCATTGACCAGGGTAATGTGGTATCTGCGGCACATGCTTCCCCACACAGCAGCCATGGGCATGGCCCTGAGATGGTACCACACAGACAGATGTCCAGGGGTTCTCATGGAAGCATCCGTGGGCGTACTGCCCCTGTCAGACATGCCCACAGAGGTCTTACAACCTCAGCTATGTTTCGGGCTGTCATGCAGGCACAGTCACGTATGGAACGGTACACCAGACAGGGTCTGAGGGAGCTGACAGCATGTCGCACAGCCATGACTGACAGTATGCGTGACATTGTGGCTGCCATCCGTAATTTCACCGATGTCATAGACGTTGTGGGGACATATTAGACCGGTTCCACAACTACATGTCCATGAGCCAGGGCGATGGTGGACGGTTGAGGTGCCGACGTGGGCGTATGCCAGCAACAGCAGCAGCTGGCAGTCATCGCAGATGACAACAGGGCCGCGGCCACCCCCATAGTGCCAGCAGCAGCCCCAGCAGTGCTGGGTCTGTGCTGTCATCAGACCGCCCCAGGAGACCACGTGCATGTGGCTCTGGACAGGCCCGACAGGGATCTGTGTCCAGTCAACGAACACCTGCTTCTGATGACAGTACCCAGTCTGGATTGGTACCGGATACGGTCCATAGCACTCCTGCAAGGCACAGGTACCATGTCCGTGGCCACAGACACTGATCTGTATGACCTGGCAGGTACAGTCTGTGGCTGTCCACAAACACCAGTATATGGCAGCCATGAGGTGGAACTGTGTGCATCCATACACACATGCGAATTGACAACACCTAGGGCTACTGCATACATGCACACACTGCATCAACATTGCCCCACCTTGTACTGCTGTCCCTCACCAACACACATAGACATACATGTCAATTGGTGGTATCGGTGGCTGACTCAGGCATACCAAGTTCACACCCTGTGCATATGATGAAACTGTGCCACCTCCTGCAATCTGTAACATCAGTGCAGGTACAGGTTAACATGTTGCTGATGCACAGGGTGACTACATAGACGTGTAGTAATAGTATCATGTTGTTAACAGTACTGTGTGCTGATATAATTGTGGGTATATCCCAGTATGCCTGATGCAGTAAGGGTATGATTGTCATGTACTGTTGTCTACACCCATTGTAAGTACCATAGTGTATCATCTGCAGATGTTGGCATACTGGTGGTAAGGATGTCAACAGAAGGCTACATACATAGGTAGCACAGGGGATAAGGTAATGAAAGTATTGATACGCAATGATGGACATGTAAACTGCAAGTGGCATGTTGCCCACACTGGACTCTGCAATGCGGATGTTAAAGGATGTTGTACTACATGACTGGTACAGGACACACAGGAGCACCCTAGCACTGCAAGCTCACATCTCATACCATGCTAGACAGCCCCAACACACAAAACTAACTGTCAGAGGAGGGAGAGTCCCCATACATGTCAGGGATACTGTGGTGGCAGGCCAGGTAGCATAGAGCCTACCTTGACCTTGCAAAGGCTTCCGACACAATACCCCACTCGGGTATTGTAGAAAAACTTACCAGCTTAAATGTAAACCCATATGTCACAAGATGGGTTGCAAACTGGCTTAAGGACAGAACCCACAGGGTTAGAGTTGCTGGCGCTATGTCAGACTCCAAGCCGGTCACAAGTGGTGTCCCACAGGGCTCGGTCCTTGGCCCCCTATTGTTCGGCATCTACTTCTCAGAAGTACAGGCCAACATGGGAGGACTTTGGCTGACAAAGTTTGCAGATGACTGCAAACTGGGCGCCATAGTGGAAAGTGCATCAGACACGGATATCCTTCAGAAGGGACTCACGGAAACAGATAGCTGGTGCCAGAGCCAAGGCCTGAAGTTAAACACCAAAAAATGTATAGTCATACCCTTCGGGAAGAACAAGGTAACCCCAAGCTACCATATAGGTGGCAAGGTTATCAGGGACCTGGGGACCCAGGTTGACAGTGGCCTTTCTTTTGACACTCACATTGCTAAAGTGGTTAGAAAGACCTTCTACATTGCCCACCTGATCATGAAGGGATTCACATCCAGATCTAGTGAGGTCATTGTTCCCCTGTACTCTTCACTTATCAGACCAATGATCGACTACAATGCCCCATTCGGGATGTATCTCACCCGACATCTGCAGCAATTGGAGAGACCCCAAAAGTTCCTCATCAAAAGGATAAAGGGACTCCAAAATCTGTCATATGCTGCCAGATTGAAGAAACTCCAGCTCTATTCAGTCGCATACCGTCTGCTCAGAGGTGACATGTGCCTGACATACAAGGCCATGTCCAACCCGGAATTAATGGACATGCTCCACCTCAAAAAATCCAAATCCACCAAAGCCACTAGAGCAAGCAACTTAAACCTTAGCACAGATATAAATAAGATGTGCTGGAGGGATAGATTTATCACTCAGAGACTCCCTATGCTGTGGAATAAAATCCCGGTCCATGTGAGGCAGAGCACCTCGCTGGCTCTGTTCAAGAGAAATCTTGACCTGTGGATGGGAGATCGTAGGTTTACCCTGGGAATCATCTCTGTGTCACTGCTGGACAGAGGCACAACAAACTAATGGGCACAGTATTTTCTCATATAAGGGGTGGCGTAAGCCACAAAACTTTGGGCTAGGCTTATAAATGCTTAGGGCAGATAGCCTAGTATAAACCTATGAACCTATGAACATCCTACTAAGTATGGAACCACTGAGTGAAGGCTCAGTGTCTGTTATTTGACATGTGTATTACTGCAGGTATGAGCACCTGGGTTTCTATCCAGTTATTGTACATCCTGATGGCACATGGTCTGTACACTTGTGTGCACTGAGACTGGACCCTAGCCATCTGACCTGTGTATTTCCATGTACATGTGTATAGTGCCTGCATATTTGCACTGTTACCTACTGGAAGTGGTACAGCTTGTTTGTTGTACAATGGACTACATGCAGCCCTGCTTACTGTAGCTTTGTTTGCATGCATGTTTGCTTGCAGTTACCCTGGAACACTGATCCCACCTGCAATGCAGAGTTACAGAGATTCTGTGGACTCCTAGTGACATCTGCATAGGTTACTATATGTATGTCCATGTCTCACTTGACAGAACGTCACTGTTTGTCCTGTTCACATGTACATTGCCTGTGACACATTGCATATGACTTACCCGGCATTTGTCCATGTGAGCAGTCATATATGCCAGTGCTAACTAATCACAGGCACTACACCCTCACATACTCACCTTCTGTTGAACCACCTGCTTCGCTAGGGACGGCTTGCACCTGTCACCCCTGGGCTTTCGGATATTGGCAAAGGCTCTTGCTACCCCCATAGTGCCTTTTTTGGGCAAGGCTCAAAGGACAAACCCACCTCCATAGGTATCACAAGGGATAAGAAACTAAGAGTAATGCTACTCAACGCCAGAAGTCTAAACCTCAAGATGCACACACTCGAAACTCTCCTTAGCATGGAGAACATCGATATCTGTGCAGTAACAGAAACCTGGTTCAGGGCTACCGAGAGCACCCCAGCACTACCAGGTTATACCTCATACCATGCTTTTCGGCCCCAAAACTTGGACCAAACCACAAAAGGAGGAGAGTATCGATATTCATCAAAGATATCCACACATCCAGGTTGGTGGCAAAGCACGAAGCATCAGAGACTATCCGTGTGCAACTAACAGTGGGTAAAACTGCCTTCCAGTTTATAGCCTGCTACAGACCACCCTCCCAAACCCAGGAACCCCACTCGGCCTTCCTGAGAACACTGGAAAATATGAAGGTCTCTCCAAACACCATTATATTGGGCAACTTCAACTGCCCAAACATAGACTGGGAGCATTACTCTAGCTCCAACACCCTAGCCCAAAGGTTCCTAGAATTTATAAACTCAAATGCTATGGAATAACTTGTTACCACTCCCACAAGAGGGGAAAACATACTGGACCTGATCATCACCAGTATGGGGCTCTATGCTCCAGACTAGAAGTGTATCCCTCACTGGTAAGATCAGACCATAAACTAATCTCACTGGATATTCACATCCCGACCCCACCCCCTGCCCAGAAAACCACAGTGAAAAACTTCTCTAAAGCAAATTTCACACTCCTCAAAACCAAGGTGGAATCCTTCAAAGCCCCCGGGCCTGTGGAAAGTACATCCCAGACCGCAGAATCCTTTATAAACACATTCTATGAACACCTACAGGAATGCATGGATCATGCGATCCCAAATAAAACCAAGACCCAATCCTCCAAAGGCAGATGTCCTGTCTGGTGGACCCCAGCCATAAACAAACTATACAATAGAAGGAGGAAGCTACTATATGATAGAGCAAAATCCCAAAATGGGAAGGCATCACTGATCAGTATTAGCAAAACCTACGGGCACTCATAAAATTGTCTAAGGCCAGCTTCAAGAGAAAATTGCACAGGACACTAAGGATAATCACAAGGCTTTCTTTAGTTATGTTAGGAACCTGGGTGGTAATTCCCAGATATGCTCAGAATTAGTCCAAAATTACAAAAAATACACCGAACCCACAGACATTGCCAACATCCTAGCTGACAGGTTTAGTGCAAACTTCTCCCCCCCCTCCACACCAAAAGGGCAAATATCTATCCCAGCAGAGTGCTGCCCCCCTGACATCTCAGATGCTCAGGTAAGAGCCGCCCTCTCCAAAGCAAAAAACACAGCATCAATGGGACCAGACAGTGTCCCGGGCTGTGTCCTACATGAACTCCAAGAAGAGCTAAACCCAAACATAAAACTACTGTTCAATCTCAGCCTTACTACAGGATATGTGCCCAAAGAGTGGCGTACAGCAACAGTGGTCCCTCTCCATAAAGGTGGTGCCTCAACGGATCTTGGAAACTATCGCCCCATAAGCCTGACTAGCTTGGTCTGCAAAGCTATGGGAAGGATCATCATGAACCTCATAAATAAAGATATTGGGGACCTACAGACACTGGATCCTATCCAGTTTAGCTTTGTTAAGGGCAGATCCTGCCTCTTAAACCTTGTTGATTTCTTTGAAACAGTCACCAAGGCTATTGACGAGGGGAAGGTGGTCCACACAGCCTACCTGGACCTCGCAAAAGCCTTCGATACAATACCCCACTCAGGCATTATAGATAGGCTCACCAGCTTAAATATAAACCCCTATGTCACTAGATGGATTGCAAACTGGCTCAAGGACAGAACCCACATGGTTAGAATTGCTGGAGCCATGTCAGACTCCAAATCAGTTACAAGTGGTGTCCCACAAGGCTCAGTCCTGGGACCTCTCTTGTTCGGTATATATTTCTCGGAGGTACAGGCCAACACGGAAGGACTGTGGCTGACCAAGTTCGCAGATGACTGCAAACTGGCCGCCATAATCGACTCTCCAGCTGACACAAGCATCCTCCAAAAGGGCCTCATAGAAACAGACAACTGGTGCCAGAGCCATGGCCTCAAGCTAAATGCCAAAAAGTGTATAGTCATCCCCTTTGGCAAAAACAAAGTGCCCACAAATTACCACATAGGTGGTAATCCATTAAGTACAGAAGAAGTAATTAGGGACCTGGGGACCCAAGTTGATAGCAATCTCTCATTTGACAACCACGTGGCCAAAGTGGTTAGAAAAACATTTTATATGGCCCACCTCATCATGAAGGGATTCACATCTAGATCAGGGGAGGTCATCGTGCCTCTTTACTCATCCCTCATCAGACCCATAATTGAGTACAATGCCCCTGTTGGGATGCACCTTATCAGACACCTGCAGCAACTGGAAAGACCCCAAAAGTACCTCACCAAGAGGATCAAAGGGCTCAAACAGATGCCATATGCTGCCCGGTTAAAGAAACTCCAGCTCTACTCAGTGGCATACCGCCTGTTCAGAGGCGATCTGTGCCTGACGTATAAAGCCATGTCCAACCCGGAATTAATGGACATGCTGCACCTCAGAAAATCCAAATCCCATCGAGCTACGCGCTCAAGAGACTTGAACCTCAGCACTGAAATAAATAGGACATGCTGGAGGGACAGATTCATAACCCAGAGGCTCCCTTCACTCTGGAATAAAATCCCACTCCAGGTTAGGCAGAGTCCCTCATTGACTCTCTTCAAGAGGAATCTTGATGAGTGGATGGGAGATCGTAGGTTTACTGGTATCACTTCTGTGTCACTGTTAGACAGAGGCACAGTATACTAACCTTGAAAAAGGGCATAGCAAAATAAATTTAAAATGGGTGGCGAAAACCAAACACATTCTGCCTAGGCTTATAAATGCCCTAGGGCAGATAGCCTAGTATGAAACTATGAACCTATGTACCTTGTTCCCCATTGGCCCTATGTGCTGTTAATCACCATGGCAATCACAATACTATGGTAGCATGTGCAAAGGTCACTTGTCAGTCACCTCTATGGTACAGTTGTGGAATATGTGGGTCATGTGGCAATGTCACAGCTGCCACATGTACACAGTCAACCCTCTCCCCTACACATGGACGTACAACACATGTATGAGATGCAACCACATAGCCAAACTGGGGACTAAGCACTCTGAACCCAGTACTGGCATAACCTGTCAGGTGGCATGAAATACTACAGTGACTACAATACCAGTCTGATGTAGACCTACACTGACAGCAATCCAAACACGTGAACACACTGGGCCATTTGTGGAGCCTCAGAATAGCATCCTGCCTGAGCAGCAGACACCTCTGCAGCTGGCACACAGGCATACGTTAAGCCAGAACACAGCACGTGCAACACATAGCACACAAATCCTGTGTGCCAAACAGTCACAGCCTATATGGCTAGACAACACACCTGCTACAGTTATGTTAGGCACCTTCATTGTCCGGTACAGTGTGGTCCCGCTCACCAGGCTGGACAAGGTGAAGGTCACAGTGATATGCCTGTGGGGCACTATGGTCCACCACATAATACAAGCATACAGGTCAGTCAGAGGCATGGACACATATGACTCAGTCATTGTCCATGCCACTATGGCTGACCTGTGATGTACCTCCCTGGACTACATGATAGGGAACATGGAAGGGCTCTCTGAGGATGTGGCACAGGCTGGTATGACCCTGACCTTGGTTGGCATCATACCCTCACCAGGAATGCTGACGTATTACTGAATGCTGATGAATTACTGTAGCTACAACACCCTAGCTGAAAGGTTCCTAGCATGTAGTCACTGCATTGCTATGGAACAATTTGTTACCACTCCCTCAACAGGTGAAAACATGCAGCACCTGTTCATCAACAACATGTAGACTATATGCCCCAGACCAGATGTGTATCCCTCACTGCTAGGATGATACCATATACATCTCACACTGTATATACACATACCACATGCAGCACCACAGAAGACCACAGTCATAATGTTATCCAGTGCAAATACCATGTATTCACATGTGGCAGGCGTCAGACATGGGAACTATTGAAGGTCACAGGTACATATGTGTATTTGGCACACACATACATCATCTGTGTCCATTGCCATTACTGGTTTAATCAATGTCATGCATTATTGTGAACAACAACCCACACACATGGGCATTCTGTGTGACAAAAACACACGTGGCATGTGTGGAATTCAAAGCCATAACTAACTGTGCTATGACAGTAGTGAGAGACACAGTAGCAGAGCGTGCTATTTGCATTACTGGGAGATTTGCCCTCTTCCGCTGTACTTGTAGGGTGCTGACATCATCTCTGTGTAGAGATTGGAATTTGCAGCAGCTGGTGTGTTGTGCTGGTTGACAAAAGGGTCAGTTCTCTCATACATGTAATTGCACACACCCTGCTTCTATCCCCACACACACACACACACACACTTGCCATTTGCAGGATTCAAACCCCTACCTAACTATGTTATGAAACACAAGACAGACGCATTAGCAGAGCGTGCTATTCGTATTACTGGGAGGTTTTTCTTCTCCTGCTTTACTTATAGGGTGCTGACATCATCAGTGTTTAGAAAGGGGAATATGCATCCTGTAGTGTGTTCTCCTAGTTGCCAAAAGGGACATTTCCCTCACACAGAATTGTATACACACTAACCCCCCTCACTCAAATACACACACTTGCCATTTGCAGGCTTCAAACCCCTACCTAACTATGTTATGGCACTCAAGACAGACGCATTAGTAGAGCACGCTATTTGCATTACTGGAAGGTTTCCCTTCTCCTGCTGTACTTATAGGGTGCTGACATCATCAGTGTTTAGAAAGGGGAATGTGCATCCTGTCGTGTGTTCTTCTAGTTGAAAGCAGGGACATTTCCCTGACACAGAATTGCACACACACTAACCCCCCTCACCCAAACACACACACTTGCCGTTTGTAGGATTCAAATTCCTACCTAATTAGGTTAAGGAACACAAGACGGACGCATTAGCGGAGCGCGTTATTCACATTACTGGGAGGTTTCTCTTCTCCTGCTGTACTTATAGGGTGCTGACATCATCAGTGTTTAGAAAGAGGAATGTGCATCCTGTAGTGTGTTCTCCTAGTTGCCAAAAGGGACATTTCTTTCATACAGAATTGCACACAAACTAACCCCCCTCCACACACACTGAGAATTTGCAGGATTCAAACCCCTCCCTAACTATGTTATGACACTCGAGATGGACGCATTAGCGGAGCACACTATTCGCATTACTGGGAGGTTTTCCTTCTCCTGCTGTACTTATAGGGTGCTGACATCATCAGTGTTTAGAATGGGGGAATGTGCATCCTGTAGTGTGTTTTCCCAGTTGCCAAAAGGGACATTTCCCTCACACAGACTTGCACACACACCAATGCCACTCACCCACACACACACTCTGAGTATTTGCAGGATTCAAACCCCCACCTAACTATATTATGACACTTGAGGGAGATGCATTAGCAGAGCCCACTATCCGATTTACTGGGCATCTGTTCTGCACCTGCAGTATTTATAGGGTGCTGACATCATTATTTCTACAGAGGTATGTACATCTAGTACTACCTGTCAGGTGGGGGATAGCATATATATGCATTTGCAGCCACCTACTTCAGGGTCAGATATGCACATCGCACTGGCAGGTTATGTTCTATACCATGCTTCGTGACCATAGGACCTGTAACACACAACACAACCAGTTCGGACCACCCCTCCCACATCCAGGACACACACTTTGCTTCCCTGGGATCAGTGCCAAGATATGCAGGTGTTCACATACACCATTCCAGTTGTTAACATCAGGTACAGGTATATTGTGTGTGGGAACTACTCAGGCCTCTACAACATTACCCTACAGCCACTACAATTTGTGAGTCCATGTGCTATGGCAGAACCACTCACCACAGCCACAAGGGGGAATACATATTGCTCCTGACCATCTGCAACATGGGTACTCACTGTTCCACACCAGAGATAGACCACCATTGTTGATATCTGACCATACCCACCTTTCCCTGGACATCCATATCCCATCCCCACCCCCAGGCAAGGTTGTCACTGCAAACAAAGTGTATTTATCAAAAGCAGACTTTACACTTGTGAAGACTGGGGTGGAAGACTTCAAAAGACCCATGTTGTGGGAGTATACAGGCCACTCTGCATAATCCTTGACAATTGCATTCTATGAGCATGTGGAAGATTTGCATTGATTATGCTATCCCAAATATACCCATGACTGCTCCACAACAGGACACCTGTCAGGTGTACACCAACCATATATGAGCTGTCCAACAGACAGAGTGAGCTAATACATTGCAGAGCAGTAGCCCACAGAGGGAGGACATCTCTGAACAATACTGGCACGACACTTCAATCCCTCATAATCATCACGACAAAGTGTTGACAGTGAAATTGTCCAGACAATGCAGATAAGGCTCCCCTCAGTCTGTTATTGATGCCCACTTACTGTTAGAGGTCCTCAGCAACCCTCTTCCAGCACACACCAACAACATGGATGTGGCTTAGCAAATTCAACCCCTGGGATCTCCACTGTGTCCCTGCTTGACAGAAGCACAGCACACTAGCCTCACACGGTGCCTTATGTGACCTACTTTACAGTGGCACAGTAGCCTACTGTACTGGGGAGGCAGACGCCAAGCACACTCTGGCTAAGCTGTCATTCCCTAGGGCAAACAGCCTAGTGTTGACCTCTACACCCATATGTTTAATTGTCAGATGCACAATATTTGTTGCTGATAGACTGTTTGCAGGTCTTTATTGCCATAGCATTCCCTGTTTCTATGAACAACTTGTGTATCTGTGGAAGATGTTTGAATATGGGAGGGATCCACTATATCACGTATGTCTCTGTAGTCATTTAACTGTGTGCACTGGGCAGATTGCTGTAATGTGGTTGGTTCCTGGAAAAACACGTACAAATACCAGATATGTGTGGCCAACTGCTAAACTGAGGTTTGGCCTAAGTGTGTGAGCATGCCCAGTTCAGGCTTTCCATGGCATGTTGTCTGACATATGTCTCATTTATCAAAGTGTGCGAGCATGCCCAGTGTGAGCTTTCCATATGTTGAACTCTGCAGACCACCACATTTGTGGATGAGTGTGAACTTCAACAATATCTCACGTTTATGGTTGTGTGTTGTGTGTCATGTTGTGTAGTTACTGTCCAACTGCTTTGTGTCTGAACACAACAGGGATTATACTCTGCCTGCAGGGTTTGCATGGGATACTTTACATACAGTTGTCAACATCCTTTCATACTGACCTAACACTGTAGTACCGTATAGTGTACTGGTTCAGTACTTTCACTGTGGTGGACAGTATCCTGGGCTTTAGTCCTATCACTGCTTTACATTTTCATAGTGATTACAACAGCCTGGTTAGGGGCCAGTTGTGCACATCTGACCATGTTGCATTATGTTTAGATATGAACTACTTAAACCAGGCTTGTCCAACATTGGTAGTGTATTCCACAACATAGGTGTACATTGGCAAACACTAGCAATGTGCCCTAGGCCATTTCTAATGCTAGTCGGAGAGTGTGTTTGTCCTTCAACACACATTGTAAGTGGAGTTTGCCATGACATATGTCATGGTTAGTATACTGTGCCTCCGTCTACCCGTGACATAACAGTGATACCCAGGGTAAACCTACCATCTCCCATCCACTCATAAAGATTCCTCTTGAGGAGAGTCGATGAGTGACTCTCTGGCTAACCTGTACTGGGAGTTTACTCATGAGTGGGGGTGGCTTCTGTGTTATGGATCATTCAGTACATCTTGTCCTATGTATGTCAGTGCTGGGGTTCAGGTCTCTCATGTGCATAGCTCACTGCCATTCAGATTGTACAAGGTGCAGCATGTTCATTGATTCCAGCTTGGACATGGCTTTATACATCAGGCACAGCTTGCCTCTGGGTGGGCAGTATGGCCTTGTGTGGAGCTGCAGTTTGTTTAATCAGGCAACACATGGCATCTCTTCAAGCTCTTTGATACTCCTGGTGAGGTACTTTTGGGGACTTTACAGTTGATGGTGGTGTCTGCTGAGGTACATCCCACAGGGGCTATTGTAGTCAATTGTAAAGCTGATGAAGGATGACTGCAGAGTCACAATGACCTCCCCTTATCTAGATCTGACAACCTTCATGATTAGGTGGGTATATGGTATGTTTCTGTAACCACTACAGCCACATGTTTGTCCAATGCAGGATATCTATCAACTTGTGTCCCCAGGTCTCTCATTACATGTTAAGTACTTAATGGGTTAACACCTATGTGGTAATTGGTGGGCACTTACTGTATATCCACAGGGGTTGACTATACACTTTTCTGCAATTAGCTTGCTAACATGGCTATGGCACTAGTTGTCTGTTTCTGTGTGGCCCTTTTGTGGGATGCTTGTGTCAGCTGGAGGGTCAGATATGGTGGCCAGTTTGTAGTCCTCTGCAAACATGTTCAGACACAGTCCTTCCATGTTGGCCTGTACCTATGGGACATATATACCAAACGAGGGAGTTCCCAGGACCAAGCCTTGTGGGATGCCAGTTATATCTGGTTTGTAGTCTGACATGGCTGCAGCATGTCTGACCATGTCAGTTCTGTCCTTGGTCTGGTTTGCAACCCCTCTACTGACATAGGAGTTTATATTTAAGCTGGTGAGCCTATCTATAATGAACACGTGGGGTATTGTATGGAAGCCTTTGCAAGGTCCAGCTATGCTGTGTGGACCACATTGCCCTCATCAATGACCTTAATGACTGTTTCATATGAGTCAAACATGTTTAAGGGGCAGGATCTGCACTTAAGAAAGCCACACTGGGTAGGGTCCGGTGTCAGTAGGTCCCCAATATCTTTATGTTTGCGGTACATGCTGATCCTTTCCATAGCTGTGCAGACCAAGCTTGTCAGGATTCTGGGGTGGTAGTTTGCAGTATCCATTCAGGCAACACCTTTGTTGAGAAGGACCACTGTTGTTGTACACTGCTCTTTGGGTACATATCCTGTGGAAAGGCTGACATTGAGCAGTAGTGTGATTTGGCATTCCATTCTTCTTGGAGTCCATGTTGGACTCAGCCCAGGACACCATCTCATACCATTGCTGCTGTGTGTTTTGCTTTGTAGATGCTGGCTGTTACCTCAGCATCTGCAATGTCAGGGGGCCAGCAGTCTGCTGGGATAGATATTTTGCATTCTGGGGGTTTGCACTGCACCTGTCAGGTTGGATGTTGGCAATATGTGTGTGTGTTTGGTATGTTGTTTGTAATATTTGAGTGATTCAGAGCATATCTGTGAATTCCCAACAAGGTTCCTACCATCAGTTAAGAAAGCCTTGTGATTATCCTTAGTGTCCTGTACAATTTGTATCTTTATAGGTTCATATGTTCATACTAGGCTATCCACCCTAGGGCATTTATAAGCCTAGCCAGAGTGTGTGTGGCTTTCACCACCCCTTGCTATGTGAATATTATGGCCATTTATGATTTACTTTACTGTGCCTCTGTCTGGACGTGACACAGTGAAGACCCCCAGTGTACATCTACGATCATCCATCCACTTGGCAAGATTCCTGTTGATGAGTGTCAGTGAGGGGCTCTGCCTAACATGGAGTGGGATTCTGTTCCAGGGTGTAGGGAGCCTCTGGGTTATGTATCTGTCTCTCCAGCACATCCTATTTTATTACGTGTTGAGGTTGACATCTCTCACTCTCACAGCTTCGATGGCTTTGGGTTTTCTGGGGTGGAGCATGTCCATTACTCCTGTGTTGGACATGGCCTTGTACAACAGGCATACAACGCCTCTGTGTAGGCAGTATGTGACTGCATTCAGCTGGGGTGTCTACAGCCAGGCAGCATATGACATATATTTGAGACCCTTTATCCTCTTGGTGAGGTACCTTTGAGGTCTTTCTAACTGCTGCAGGTGTCAGGTAAGGTACATCCCAAATGAGGCATTGCACTAGATTATGAGTCTGATAAGAGAACAGTATAGAGGCACAATGACCTCTGTTGACGTAGATGTGAATCCTTTCATGATACGGAGTCCAATATAGACAGTCTTCCTAGCCACATTGGCAATGTGAGTGTCACATAACAGGTTACTGTCCACTTGTGTCCCTAGGTCCCTGATTACTCCTTCCATACATAATGGTTTACCACCTATGTGGTAATTTGTGAGTACCTTGTTTGGTATTTGGTGGGACATTCATACTGTCCAGTGTCTTCAGGATGGCTGGGTGGGGTTCCTGTGTGTGAGAGTGTGGTCTGTAGCATGCTACAGACTGTACAGCAGTTTTGCCTACGGTTAGTTGCACATGGGTGGTCTCCGATGCTTCGTGCATTCATTGTCAGTTACCTGGATGTATGGGTGTCTGTGCCGAATATGGATACTCCCCCTCCTTTTATGTTTTGGTCCAGGTTTTGGGGCCATAACGCATGATATGAGGTATAACCTGGTAGTGCTGGTGTGCTGTCAGGAGGCTTGCAGCAGGTTTCTGTCACTGCATGGACATCAATGTTCTCCATACTGGGGAGGGCCTCGGGAGCATGCATATTGAGGTTTACATGTCTGGCATTGGTCAGCATTACCCTTATGTTTCGTTCCACTTATGTTTTCTAGGGTGGTGGGTTAGTCTTTTCAGCCTTGCCTACGAAAGGCTCTATGGAGGTGGCAAAAGCCTTATCCAATATCCAGACGGCCAGGGGTAACAGGTGCAAGCCATCCCTGGAACAGCAGCGTGGCTTGTCAAGCATGACATCCCAAGCAGACAGACATTGGATCCCCTTGGAATGACACCAGTAATTGTGCCACTTGTTAAAGCTGATCATTCTGTGTTTGTACTGTGGCATAATTCTTGGTGAGGGTAGGATGCTGCAAATGGTCAGTGTCATACTGGCCTGGACTACATAATCGGAGAGCTCATCTATGTCTCTTTTCATGTAGTCCGGGGAGGTACATCTCAGGTCATTCACGCCATCATGGACAATGACTGCATCATATTTCTACTTGCTTTGGGGTGTCCTGCGTACTTGCGTTATGTGGCATATTGTAGCAGCCTACAGGCAGCTTACTGTACCCTTTCCCTTGTTCAGTCTGGTGAGCGGGACAGCAGTGTGTCTGACTATGGAGTCACCTATTACAACTGTATCAGGTGTGTTGTTTCTCCATTTGGCCTGTGACTGTTTGGCACACCAGCTTTGTGTACTATGTGTTGCATGTGCTATGTTTGGAGGTTGTGGTTGCTTGGATGTCTGCTTTGGAGGCCTCTGTTGGTGTGGTGTGTTTGTAATTAGGGCCTCTGGGAATGTTTTTCTGTGTTTATGTCTTTGGTTTGCAGTTGTGATAGGTCTATGTGGGACTGGGTTTGTGGTGTGTGTGGTTACCTTCTCCTCCTGACTAGTTTTGACAGTACTGAGTTGAGGGAGCTCAGCCTCCGGTTTGGATAAATGGTTGCATCTCTCACATATATTTGTATTTCTTGGGGGGAGTTGAGGGTTGTCTGTGTACTTGTGGCAGGTGTAACATTGCCTCAAGATTCACAAATTCAACTTGTTGTAGCTGGCCTTAGTGGATTGTATGTGTGGACATATTTTATTGCCATACTACTGATCAGTGATTACTTCCCTTTTTATGTTTGCTCTATCATGTAGTAGCTTCCTCATTCTCTTGCATGGTTTGGTAATGGCTGGAGTCCACCATGCCAGATGCCTGCGTGTATGGCATTGTGTCTTGGTTTTATTTGGGATTGCATAATCCAAGCATTCCTGGCAGTGTTCATGGAATGCCTGTATAACAGGTTCTGAGGTGTGGCCCATATTTTGCACCTGCACAGGGCCTTTAATGGATTCCACATCAGTTTGGAGGAGTGCAACTTTTGCTTTACACATGTTTTTCACTGTGGTTTTCTGGCCAGGGACTGTGGTCAGGATGTGTATCTCCAGTGTGATTACTCTATGGTCTGGTCTTACCAGTGAGAGATTCACTTCTCATCTTGCCATCCAGTACCCATGTTGCTGAATATCACATCCAGTATGCTTACCCCTCTTGTGGGAGTGGTACGTTGTTCCTGGGCATTTTGGTTTATGGATTCTAGGAACTTTTGTTCTACAGTGTTGGAGCTAGTATAATGCTCCCAGTCTATGTCTGGGTATTTTCAGTCACCCAATATAATGTGGTTTGGAGGGCTTGATATATTCATGTATTCCAACATAGGCCAGGTGCAGTTCCTGATGTTAGGATGGTAGTCTGTAGCAGGCTATAAACTGGGAGGCAGTTTTAGCCACTGTTACTTGACCATGGCTAGTCCATACTGCTTCTTGTTGTGGTACCAACATGGGGGTGTGGTTATCCTTGACAATTATTGCTAGTCACCCTCCTTTTGTAGCTTGTTCCATGTTTTGAGGCTGTACAGCACAGTATGAGGTGTAACCTGGTAGTGTTAGGGTGCTGTTGTGAGCCTTGACCCAGTTTTCTGTTACAGGACAGATATCAACATTCTCCATACTGGGGGAGTTTAGACTGCATGCATCTTGCTGTTTAGACTTCTGGCATTGGGTAGCATTACATCTAGGTTCTTATCCCTTGTGATACCTATGGAGGTGGGTTTGTGTTTTGAGCTTTACCTATTCAGGGCACGCTATGGGTAACAACAGCCTTTGCCAGTATCCATAAGGCCTGGACTGATAGGTGCATGCCACCCCTAGCAGGTGGAGCATCATGTCATGCTCAGCATGTCATCCCAGGCTGGCACACATTGGATCCCCTTTGACTAACTGCAATACTTCAGCCAGTTATTGCAATTGATCATCTCATCGTCATATTGTGGCATCATGCTTGGTGAGGGTAGGATGTTAGTCAGGGTCATCAAGTGTGCATATACTACATGGTGTTACATTGCTTAACACATGGCATTCATGCCTCAGGTGGTGCTGCAGGGCTGCCTCTGTCGGATGCACATACTACACTCCCTGTACATGTGTGAGAGCAGGTTATGTCATTTTAGGCATCCCTGTTATTATATGAGTGAGTCAGAGAGGGGTATCATTCCCAGGGTTACTACTGAGCCAGTGTATGTGCTATGCATTGCCTCTTTGCCAAGGCCAGGGCATACTGGGCATGCCTCCTTCTGCCTACTGGGGTAGGCTCAGGTTGTTCCTCCTCCGAGTCACGCTCTGCCTGTGATGGCCTTGGCAATGGTGGGGGGCTGTTTGGCCCGGCCCTATGCTGGTCCTGCTGCAGCTGTTTTCGCAAGATCATATTATGTAGCATAGCACATACCATGACAATTTGGGTACATGTAGTTGGTGTGTACTGCAAGGCTCCACCAGATGTGTCCAGACACTGGAAGCATGACTTGAGCAGCTCAAACACACGCTCTATTACATTATGTGTTTGTGCGTGTGCCTCATTATGGCGTTCCTGTTCAGGTGTGTGTGCGTTTCTGATGGGTGTCAGCCACGGCTCCAGTGCATAACCTGAATCCCCCACTAGGTGTCCATGTGGGATGTCCCCATTGGCAAATGTCTGGTACAGCTGTGTCAAATGCCAGATATGGGAATCATGGTAGCTCCCAGGGCAGCCAGCACACACATTCATTTTTATGCCCTGGGCATCACACATGACCTGGCAGTTGATGGAAGGGAATCCCTTGCGGTACCCCGCTCACCGGCTGGTGCTTTGATGCGTATGTGCGTGCAGTGTATTGCACCCACTATCTCAGGCTATTCCACTATTTGCTGGAAGAGACGCATATTGCTGGCCAATACCTCACGGGCATTGGGGAAATATACATGATCACCGACATGTGCTGACATGGCATCCAGGAACTGGTGCAGTACCCTGGAGGCTGATGCCTGTGATATCCCCATCATATCACCAGTTGGTCTCTGGAAGGTACCTGTTGCTAGTATTCTTATGCCAACACATACCTTGGTTTCCACTGGGATGGGTTCCCCTCTGTTGGTTCTGTGTGTGAGACATGGCCTGCACAGCTCGACAATTTGCTGCAGGAGGTCTCTGTCCACTCTATAGTGCTCTACTATCTTCAGCTCATGTAACCCATGGTAGGTGACCCTGGGCCTGTACACTCTTCTCCGTCTCCTCACTGTGGGTTGTCTGGCACCATTTGCATTGTCACCACCCTCAGCAAGTAGCCTATGTCTCCTTATGACAGCTATGGCAGCCCCTAGCATTTCTGCTCTGAGTTCAGCTTTTTCAGTTTTCACTTCTAATAGCTTACTCCTGTCTTGCAGTGTCTCTTGAGAGACACATCCTGCACTGCTGTTTGCAGAGTTTTAAGTGCTTGGCTGAGCTACTATTCTGCCTGTGTAATTGCCTGCTTCTAATTGTTTTCCCCTGCTAGCTCCAGCAGTATTCCCTGCTAGCTTCCTACTAGGCTAGCTTCCTACTAATTCTGTTGCTTCCTTTTTCCTTTCTGTTTCCTCAGGGGGGAGCAACGTGCATACCAGCAGAAACACGCTCACAGTAGCTTACACGCATGCACACATGCTTACATGGTTCAGAATCTGCTTATTCGGATTAAACCGCATGCACACCAGCGCAAAAAGTGTTACAAGTCTGCCAACAGGCTCCCACATGCTCAGTCTGCCTTACACATGCGCACACTGCCCTACTTGCGCTTCATGGCACGCACACGTGCGCATGCACGCCCAGCAAGAAACTTTGGTGTAAGCAACAGTGTACACCTTCCATTTATTGACTTTCCCATGCTTATGTTGTGGCACTCCTCTTTCCATGATATGTGTCTGACATCTGTCATGTAACACTGACCTCCAATGAACTGCATTTCTTTCTACCATTCCCCCCTGTGATGTCACCTATCTCCTACTCTATTCCTCCCCCTTATGTATCTCTTACACTACTCAGAATGTGCTCATTTGCTATGTGACAGTGGAATTCAGTATCCTAACACTCATTTACATCAGATTGCCTACTAATGTTTAGTTACATGTCTTAGACTCAGCTTCCCCCCTTAGCAACCACTAAACGGTGGCCATGTTGTTTTTGGTCTGCTGGTCCCTGCATTGTAAATCCATGTATTGCATAAAACCCACATTTGTGGGTTTATAACCTTCATTTTTATGTTTTATACAGCGCAGCCCATTTGTGCGGGGCTGCGCTAAAAAAAAAATATATTTTTCATATTTGCATTGGGGTACCTTGCCAGTGGCCACATATTTGGCCATTGGCATGCTGCCTGACACATATGCACCCTTCATTTGGAGCTGACATGGCTCCATTGTGGCTTTTGCAGAAACGTACTCAGTTGTCAACTGAGTACATTTCTGCAGCTAAAATGGCTCTTACACGGGCTGCTTTGGGCTTCGTGGATCGCTAATCTACCTCATTTGCATGCCTTTGGGCTGCAGGTGAGGTGATTAGCATATCCAAACCCACTACGTGTAAGAGACGTTTTAGCTGGTCTCTTACACGGACTTTAGGGCTGTTCCTGGATCACGAAGGCTGCATGGAGTCTTACACTACTCTTAGACTCCGTACAAGCCTTCGTGACTCCTGCCCAAGGTAAATAAATACATAATAGGATTACTTGTAAATATTTTATGATTTATCTTCAAAGGATTACATATTCCTGGAAACACAACTGAAATGTTCGCAAACTACATGTGCACTGAAATGTAGCTGCTTGATTAAAAAGTATTACTCACTTTAACATGCTGATTTCACAAGCCGTCTGCACTGTAAAGGTTACATTTTATATGTTACTTGAAATTGTCAGTCTCTAGAGCACATGAAAACATACATATTACTTTTTGCAACATGTTATCTTTGCAGTTATCTCACACTCTGTACAAACTCACTTGGTAACTGATAGCTATTCATTTAAAATATCAGTTTAAATATTAAATGTACGCTTGAAATTCTACTGACATTTTGACAAAATATAATCTGAACCGTAAAATGAATGACTTGAAAGAAATGAAGTAGTGCATAGATTTCAAAGACAGTTCTTGACACTACAGTAAAAGTAAAATATATATTCACAAGGAAGTATTGACATGCTTTAGTCTTCCAGTTAAAATAGCTTACTGTCAACATTTTACGATATCAGAAAGTTTGAAGAGCTAGGAAATTATTATTCTTTATCTTTATAATGATTATTAGACAGATGTTAGATTCTGCTTAGTTTAATGAATTGTGACATATGTTTATGAGGAAAAGTGGACTCAGTTACTCACATTGGACTACACATTCCTGGAAACTCAACTGAAATGTCCCCAAATTACTTGTGAATTTAAAAGAAACTGCCTGATTAATAAGCATAATTTACATTAACAACCTGAATCCATAAGCTATCTGCTCAATATATGCTACATTATATATGTCACGGTCTATAGAGCATAGAAAAAATACATATTATTTTTGCAACATGCTATATTTGCACTAACCATACATTCTAAACTATCTCAATTGGCAACTGACAAGTTATTTATTTGAAACATCAGTCTAAATATTAATTGTGCCCTTGAAATATTGTTGTTGTTTTGACAAAACAAAACCTGAATTGAAAAAGGAATGATTTGAAGAAGTGAAGTATTGTACAGATTTCAAAGACAGCTATTGACACTACAATATACGTAGAAATGTATACATGCAAGGAAAAATTGAAATGCTTTATACTTTTAGTTAAAATAGCTTATTGCTAACTTTTTACTTTATCAGAAAATTTAAAGAGCTAGGCTTTATAATGTTTACTAAAGTAATGTTAGTCACTGACTAGTTTAATGGATTGCGAGTCATACACAAGACGGACTACTGAATGTTATTTCTGTTTACCTATCTTTGCTGAATTTCTTTTATTAGTACTAATTTAAAACAAGAGAAAGAAAGGGAAGGGAAATCTCTGTTTTTGGTCAAGGGAGGAGAGGCTTAAGAGTATTCTAATTGCCCCAAGAACTCTCTAAGATGCTCTAAATACTATTTGATTAATACTTACCTAAGGTAAGTCTTGATTACCATATAGGTACCTTCACATTCATTCTAGACCTGATGCGATTACCAGTGGCGGCTGGTGACTTCAAATCAAAAGGGGACTGCAGGAGACAGCTGAATGGGTGGGGTCAATGGGAAGGGGTGCGGCCAATGAGAAAGGGGAGGAGCTATGCTCAAAACCACAAAAACTAAATATACTGCCCTGGGTGCCAAACCGTCATTATGAGAGTCCAATCAAGACAAAATGAAGTGTAGAAGAATAAAAATATTTCAATGCATTGACTGCATGACAGCTTAATATCTAGATGAAAACAAAAAAGGTTGTGAGGCATGAAAAAATAAATTACTTTTTTTTAAATACATTAATGGAATGCCAGTCAAAATCAAGTATAAGAAAAACAAGCAGCACTCAACTCAAACCACTTCTTGTACTGCAGTTCTAATTATAATTTATATTCAGCTTTATTAAAGTACCAAGTAACATGCTGAAAGTAGAAATCTCTGATGGCCCCACTTGTAAAAATGTTCCTTATCCAAAAAAAAGACCTGCTGCCTGACATCTACTTGTTTCATGGGGAAAACATGATCAAAGTAAAAAATGAAAAGCAAACAAGAAATAAGCTCAAGATACATTGCTTAAAAGGATTACTGTACAGGTTATGGACCACACAATTGGCATTCTGTTTACAGGTAAAGCCTGCAGAGATGACTGGAAGTCTCCAAGTGTAATGAGACTCTTAAAATAATGTAATCCTGTCCTTTATTACAAATACTGGCATATGCATTTCAATACCCAAGGCTTATACATTATCTACTTAAGTATTCTCTATATGGCAACAGAAAGGCTTTCAATGTTGGCAATTCTTTAACAGTATACTTATTAAAGCTTACTTGCATCTTGCAATCTCAGCCAAGCTTACCTGATGGTCATTAAAGTATTGCTACTTAAACACAGAGCAACAGACACTTTGAGTAATAAGCATAAATCAACAGTACAAAAAATATGACAGAAACCAGACCATTCTGTAAAAATCAAGGACAGATGAAAAGCCACTCTAGTACTTGTGTCTACCTTGGATGGGGGGGATACTCTGCACATTTACTCTGCATAACTACTCCTTGCCTTGCTTCGACACATCCAGAGTCACTACATGGGGGAGTGGGGTGCAACAAGTATGTCACAGTTTGAAATGTCTCTGGCTGACTTGTGATGGCCCTGACACATTTGTCATACCTCTCAACCTCAGAGCAAGAAATCTGGACAAAGCCATACAAAGAAATGGGACAAAGGCCCAAAAATAAGGACAATTTTTGAAATATTGCTCTTATAAACTTAAAAAGATAATAGAGGTCTTGCATTAGTATGGATTTTCGGAATGGTATGAAATATGAAACTCAAATGTCTGTCATTATTTTCTAACTTCAGTCTTTAATGATTTGTCACTAATTTACCAAAAAAAAACACAATTTTATGAAAAATGGACCAACATGTGATGTAAAAATATAAAATAGCAACACAATACAGCTGGGAACCTGTCAAAGAAGGGACACTTTAATATTAGTACTGCTAACTTGAGCAGCTGACAAAATAAAAGAATCTACATGCATTTCTGAAATAAAAGTAATCTAACTGATTGTTACAGTTATTTCTTAATTATAAACCCTCCATGTTTTCTTCCAAAATTGCTATTTTGCGGTGGGATCATTAGGGGAAGAGCAACATTTTGAGCCAAAATCAGGGACAGTTGAGAGGTTTGGCTATGCCTAATTCTATAAAGCAATTTATTTGCATGTACCTCTCAACCTGTTAATGCAATAAATCTGGATAAGGCCAAATATATTGGGGGAACATATAAACAGTACTAAAAATTGCTCTTGTATAAACTGAGATAGTTGATAGAACAAGTCTTACTTTAGCATGCATTCTTCTGAAGGTTATGAAGTTTGAAACTCAGTGTATCATTATTTAGTGACTTAATTCCTAAATGATTTGCCAGAAAACCACACATTTTATGAGGAACAAACCAAAAATAAGAAGCAAAAAATCTATTCATTCTTTGAAAATCTGGACAGTTGGGAGGTGTTGTTCTGCTGGGACTGCCTAAATTTGCTGCCCTTCCCCCTCACAAAACCATGGTCGAATGGAGCCTCCCCCTGCAGCCATTCCAATGATCCATTACTTGGCTATTTCACTCCATTTACCATAAACACTAATGTGCATACTGATTTACTTCTATGATGATTTGAACTTCATTTGAAAGTTTTATTTTGCATTTTACAGCACAAACACTAAGACATCTGCTAAACAAACTTGGCATTAAAACTTCTCTGCTATTGAAACTCACATTCATTGAAACAACATAGAAACCCACATTCAAAGAAAATACATTTTACCTGTGGCAGATAAAGATTAATTCTGGGCTGTTTTCGAATCATAAGCCCCTTGCAAATGGATACACCTTCCTATTGCTTTGAACATTTTTCCAGTAAACAATGAAACAAAATGCATGCACCAATGACAAAACTGCCCAATTCAGAACATTTCCATCATAAAAGTCTACTCAAACTTCTACAGTCCACTATTATCAGTAAATATGCACAATTATACAGTCCACCATTATCAGTAAATATGCACAATCTCTGAAGTAGTTAAAAAGTCATCTAAATAATTCCACATTAAATAAATCTGTAATGAAGAGGTTGCTGCTAGCAATCACCTTTATATTTCATGGTTTCATCGAAAAATAAAGTATCTGATGCCCCTGAGGAATAAATTGCCTAAATTACATTAAAAATAAGCTAGTAATATTGCAATAGGAAATGGATGGCAAACTGATAACAGGCTCATAGTTAGTATCTTAACTTTCAGTACGGCAGCATTCACCCTTTATGGGAGTATAACCAACAACCTTCTGCATCAAAAGCAAGTACACAACCTGTTGTGCTATTAGCAATGTGAGCTGACTTAGCATAATCAGCACTAAACTTATCTTCCCCTGGAGCTCTCAGCTCCTTGTAAAATCTACTCAATACTCAACTGCATCTCAACTTCGAAGCACAAGAAATCTGGAAAAAGCCAAATTTATTGGGGTGGGTCAAAAGGGCAAAAACCAGGGACCCATTAAACATTGCTTGTATAATCTTGGAAAGCTGCTAGAATAAAATGCTGTGTTGCCACCATACATTTTACTGCCAAGGTCCCTGTGCAAAAGAGTCAGAACAACATACCACTATGCCAAATCACCTGCTTTGTGAAAGAAAAATGCTGTGTTACCACCATACATTTTACTGCCAAGGTCCCTGTGCAAAACAGTCAGAGCAACATACCACTATGCCAAATCAGCTGCTTTGTGAAAGAGAGGAAGACTGAAATTTAAATGGCTATCATTTAATGAATTCAATTCTCACCATAGCTGTCAACCTGTTAGCACAAAACACCTGGACAAACCCAGTAATGAGGGAATACAGCCCTCAAACATATTCAGTGAATTCAGTTCTTGCCATAGCTGTCAACCTTAGCACAAAAAGCTGGACAAAGCCAATAACAGGGTAATACAGTCCCAAAAATAAGGACAAACTTCAAATAGTCATCTTATAAACTTAGAAAATTGCTATAATAAAAGGTTGTGTTACTATATATTTATTGCTAGAATAAAAAGTTGTTTTATTATGTATTTTCTGAAGAATATGAAGTCTGAAATAAAATTCAAATGCCTGTCAATTTTACTTCTGACGGAACAAAAACAATTTTCAGCAGAGGCCCAGGGAGAAATACTGTAGACACATGTCTTTGTAAAATGGCAAGACACCAGAGCAAATCCACACAAACACATAGATAAGATGCAGACTCCACACAGAAGGCACCCCAGCCAAGAATCAAACCAGAAAACCTATAGCTGTGAGGCAACAATACTGCCACTGCATGACTGCACCATCAACTATGTAAGCAATAAAACATTCAGAAACCTGAAGTCTGAAATTCAAATGCCTGTCAATTTTATTTAACATTTGTTAATCAGGACAGTCTGACTTGGAACTGAAAAACAATTTTCAGCAGAGGCTCAGGAAGAAATAATGCAGACATGTCTTTGTAACATGGGAGGACACAAAAGCAAACCCACACAAACACAGGGAGAAGATACAGACCCCACAAAGAAGGCACCCCAGCCAAGAATCAAACCTGAAAACCTGCAGCTTTGAGGCAACAATGCTACCACTGCACCATCAAATATCAAGCATTGCAACATTTATAAACCACAGATATTATGAGGAACAGATCAGATCAAATATGAGGCAAAAATCTGCAATTTTTTTACAAATGGTGGTGAGTAGGGAATTCAGGTCTTTAACACCTGCATACAAGGAACAGGGTTCAAGCCTGAGGTATTCCCTACCACACCACCATGAGTCTAACCACCAGTATATTGCACCTGGGGCATTTACACACACACACACACACACACACACACACACACACACACACACACACACACACACACCTTGTAGCAAACCATACATCCAAATCCCTGTTCTTACCTGTAGTAGATCTTGTAGCAAACCACTCCAAATCCCTGTCTGCAAACCACCATAAATCCAAATCCCTAAGCTACGAAAACCCATGTGAATCCAGACCCCTGCCCATTGCGAGATCTTCCCCTGATGAGACTGCAGCAAACTCCAGACTGCTGACGTTGCAGTCCGACCCTGATGTGTTTTCCCAGCGAGTTCCAGGACAGTTTATGCAGTTTAAAACTGCATAGACTTCTGGGAGCTCCGTTCTTCATGTTTCCCAGTCAGAACTGCTGCTGAGACACTCTGCGCATGCGCCAGACTGTCTCAGCAGCAGTCTGGACTAGTGCGCATGCGTGAAAGTCCGCAATTTTAAAAATTTTTTTTATCTTTTCATTTTCTTTTTATTTTTTTTACTTTTTCTTTATTTTACAGTTGAGGGGGCTGCAGTCTGGCAGTCCAATAGCATGGGCTGCCCCTGGTGATTACCCATTCTAGAAGCAGGAGGTGCCTTATGCAGGATGGGAATTGTCAGGGTGATCATAGTTCATTCTTAGACTCTGCTTTGTAAATCTATAAATATGTAAAAGCACTGCACACTAGAATGTAGGGTGAATCTACTCTGAGTCAAGATACCACTGATAAGCCATGTCTTTTCATAAGTGTAAGTTGAAGTTGGTGAGCTGAAGAGTGGGAAAGTAAAGGAAGACAGTACACCTACAGTAAATTCATATTTCATTGGTAATCACTCATTGTCTCCTGTAGAGTCCTTTTAGTCAAATTATTTTAGTAATAATCTATTTGTTGTTGGCTTATTTAGTATATGCTCCTCTGCTGCATTTAATTTATCCAAAATTACATATCTGACATGTTTGGGATCTCTTAAGGGTAACTAAATATTGGATATTTTCTAAGTCAACACAATAATTGTTTACACTACTAACATTCCATCCTGATATATAAAATACTATAGAACAATAATAGAATAATATAGAATTTCATATCTCTTTTAAGAAAATTCTCCATATAATATTTTAATATATGGAGTTCAGTTGATGTTGTTGGTTAAAGGTATGAACGATAATCCAATAGATCCATTTTTATCTGTTGGATTAGGAATGACTTTCATTCCATGTTTAATGGGAAATTCATATTTACTTATATTTGATACTTTAGAATTAATGTTTTATAGAAGTACTTTTTTAAAACCTGACCAGAATTTTACCCTACTCATATTTAAAGAAGAAAGAACATTAAATTACACTCCCAAGTTTACACACATAAAAATAGCATCCAATGTTATCAGAGAATATGGTATAACTACTATAATCAAAAAAAAAAAAAAAAAAAAGAAGCAAAATGTTTCTTTCAACAATAGCTTGAAATGGATTTAACATTCTTATCATTAAATACTAATGGCTTAAATAATGCAAATAAAAGATCAAACCTACTAAAATATTTAAATCTAAATAAGGCACAAGTAGTATTTCTCCAGGAAATGCATTTTAAGACTAATGATAGCTTTATTTGGAACCCTAAGGACTATACAGTCTTAGCTCAGTCCTCCTATAGAACAAAGACAAAAGGAGTATCAATTCTCTGGAAGAAAAACATAATCACTCTAAAAGTTATTTATAAATATGAAGACAAAGAAGGTCTACTAGCATTTGTTATAATTAAATTTAATAACAAAATATGGACCTTAGCTAATCTATATTGGTTCCCAGGAATTGGAGCAGGAACGGTTAAAAACACCTAGATTTTATTTCCAACAATTATAAAGGAAATCTTATAGTGGGAGGAGACTTTAATTGTACCTTAGAAGCCTCTGAAACCACTAAGAAGTCTTTTCGCATAGCAACTATTTCAAAATCCTTAAAAAAATAGATTGATTCATTTTATTTAATTGACACTTTTAAAGTAAAAGATGATAAATCCTTATTATTTTCCCATAAAGACCATAGATTTGAAACACAAACCAGAATAGACAAATTATTCGTAGTTCAGGATTTACAAACAGAAATCCTCAACTTCTCAATAGTTTTATGCCCCTTCTCAGATCATGACTCTCTGATAATGAAGCTCCAAATAGAGTTTAAACCTTTAATCCTCTCAACTAGAATTCTATCATATATCACAAAAATTAAAGAATTCAGACGCTGGATGTTGTCAGAACTACAATTATTTCTTGAAATTAATAATATAACAGAAATCAGTAGAGTCATGGTTTGGAACTCGTTAAAAGTGTATTTATTTGGTAAGACCCTTAGCTGGTACAAAAACACAGTTAGAGAGTGGGAATCTGAATCATTAGACTTGCCAGACTCTTGACGGCAAAATCTAAAAAAAATTAGAATTGTCCAGAAGTCAAAAAAGAAATAGAGGAATTAAATAAAAAATATAATGAAATTATAGCACACAAAACTTGTCTAGCCTTGGAAAAATTAAAAATAAACTCATTAGCCATCTCCCCCAGATATCTACATAACTTATCTACAAGAATTAAAATACAATCTAAAACAAATAACATTAGTAGTATATATCATGAAAAGAAAGGGAAAAAAGCATCAGATATAGAAGACATCCTTGAAGCATTTTGGTTCCATTATATGGAACACTTCAGAAAAGAAGATTTAGATACCAACCAAATAAACGTAGATACAAACCTTATCAATATAAAAAAATTCCTGAAAACTTAAAACTAGACCTACAAAAACCTATTTCCTACAAAGAAATTGTTGACAAGATAAAAGAAAATAAATCTAACAAAGCTCCAGGGATAGATGGTATAATTACGGAAATGTACAAACTCTTCCTTTCAACAGTAATCTCCCTTTTTCATAAAACCTTGCTAGAAGTCCAGTCAGAAGCAAAAATACCACCCTCATGGAAATATTCTCTTATAACACCAATTCTAAAAGATAATAAACCATCAGACCTTTGCACCTCTTACAGACCTATATCATTACTGAATAATGATTACAAAATATTCATGTCAATACTAGCTAACAGAATGAAAATCCCACTTTTAAATACAATTAATAATAATCAAACTGGATTTTTATATAACAGGCACACACATGATAATATTAAAAGGATACGTACTCTTATAGATTATGTGAATAAAGAAGATAGAGAAACACTTGTAATCGGATTAGACATAGAAAAAAAAACTTTGATTCCCTCAACTGGGAATATATATTTAAAACTTTAGCATTATTTGAATTTCCTCCTCCCTTCATCTTATTACTAAAAAACATATATATTAATAACTTAGCCTACATTAAATTAGGTCCTTTCACCTCAGAATTTATCCATATAAAAAAGGTAATAAACAAGGATGCCCCCTTTCTCCTATTTTATTTGCTTTGGCTATAGAAATACTTGCAAAAGTAATATGCAATAATACAAGAATAAAAGGACTAGAAGTCTATGACCAGTACATATCTAAAATAATGCTTTTTGCTGATGATATTTTATTAACCCTATCAAACTACAGAGAGTCATTAGGAGAGCTAGAAGAAGTAATGGAGAAATTTTATAAAATTTCAGGTCTACACTTTAATAGATCAAAATCAAAATTTCTATTTTTAAATAAGAAAAAAGAACTGCAAGTTACAGATAAATCCATCATAGGAAAACAAGAACTTACATTAAATTATTTAGGAATAGTGTTATGCAAAAATATAAACGAAACAATATTAATAAATTATAAAAACATTATTGAAACAATAAAAAATATATAGAAAAGTGGAACAAAATTATATTAACTTTTGAAGACAGATTGTAATTAATAAAAAATGGTCTTATTGCCAAAAATACTATATGTAGCATTAGCAATACAGTTAATTCCTAAAAGATGCATTCTTAAAGAAATAAACTCATGTTTAATAAAATTTTTATGGTATCCCAAAACAAATAGAGTTGCTCTAACACATCACATTAGACCCTGGAAACAAGGAGGATTGAACTTCCCAGAAACAGAAACATATATAAAAGCATATGTGCTTAAAACTACAATAGACTGGATAAACCCAAATTATTTTGCCAACTGGAAAGAATTAACAACGGCTATATTATGAATTTAATCTGTTAAAAGCATTTTTAATAGTAGACAAATCAAACAAACCCTAGTACATACTATGCATAAGTATACAATATAATATAATAAAACCTTCTAAAACAACACTGATTAATCATTACATCAATTCCTTTAGGAAGCCTATCAATGCAAACATAGATCTAAAACTTTGATTTGACCTTTTAACGCCATTTACCATCACTAAGAACTTTCGTCACAAAATATATAGGGAAACAATAACCTCCTGGGAACAAAATAGATTCTTATGCTGGTTTCAATGTGTAAATAAATTAAATGTTTTCTAAATACATATGATAAAAACTGCATACAATATTCCATCACAGGACTGGTTAACCTTACAAAACCTTCTAATGTACACTCAAGATTTATGCAGATCAATTAATAATTCCTCAATTAAAGATATTCCAAATCTAATAAGTTTTCTGTATGAATTTTTATATAATAGCTGTGAAAAGAAAAATTCCATCTAATAAGTTTTCTATATGAATTTATATATAATAGTTGTGAAAAGAAAGATTCTATTACAAATCTATATAAAGAGTTAATAACATATAAAATAGTTCCCAAACCATCATACTAGTTCTTAACAAAAAGTCAGTCATTGCAGTTAACAGAAGAAATTAAAACTATCATCTTACTATCAGTTAATTACACCTCTGACACACAGTACTGTAAAATATTTAACTGGAAATACTTACATAGAGCATTTTTAACACCAGATAGAATTAAAAAGACCAGTACTACTACAAATGTTTTTTGTTGGAGGTGTGAAACGTCAAATAAAGCAGACTGGATTAATATTTTTTATGAATGTAATAAAATTAAATCATATTGGAATGGAATCAATCATTTTTACAAGCTTTATTTAATGAATCCTTTAACTTAACTAAAGTATTGATAATTCTAAATGTAAATGAAGGTCCCTCCCTGAATAAGACAAATATGTATGTGTTATGGACAGTATATTTGCTATATCTAGGAAATGCATAACCAGAAGGTGGAATTAAATACACCCTGACCTTGGAAGAATTCTACACTTTACTGAAGACAACTGCATTGATGGAAATAAAAATCAAAGAACTACAAATCTATCCCAGGCCATTGGTAAATAATCCTTGGAAGAAAGTTATATCTTTGTTGGACACTCTGCAATAATCAATATTGTATCTCTGATAACTGATCTGTTAATTCTATATGTAATAACATACAGTGTATATAATTGAAAGTCGGGCTATTGTAAATATTGTATATAGTTGTTTAAAATGATATTTAAAAATATTATGTAAATGCTATTTTAATTAAAATAAAAAAAAAATATTTGAGAAAAAAAAAAGAATCTGCACAATACCCCCCTAACTATGTAATCAGTGTAGGACAAGTCAATAAAACTCAGGACAATGTTTAATGCAAAAAAAAAAAAAAAAAAAAACATGGGATAAATTCTTGGCTATGCTTGTAAGGGCCTCAGGGCCAATAGCCTAGTAACTTCCTATGATCTTATGATTCTATAATGGTGGTTGATCTTAAAGCCTAGTATAGTAGTATCTTAACTTGCTTAGGTTTCAAAGCTATAGCTAAATGTCTTTGTGGATATGTATGTCATCTGATTTGGAATTTAGTACACCACTGATTCCTATAACACTGCAGTGATGAGAATTACCTCCAAGCTTCCTTTCCTGCTTATAGAAAATCTGTCATTTTAGCTTATAGGAGATCTTAGTCTTTGGTTGACTGGAAATATACCAAATGTATTAGTATACTTATGAATTTAAATGATAATGTTACTATATTTATAGATGGGTATGTATGGTTGTAATGGCTTCTCCCTGTGTACTGTCAGTGTGCAGTATGTACAGTGTCTTGGAATCTTGCCACAGGCAGCAATTTAATTTTGCCTTATTTCAGTTGCATTCAAGCAGCTTAATCTATTCCCAGCTACTGTCATTTTCAATTTTGTGACCATAAGCTTGTCATGTAGTGTGCTTGTGCTCCAAGACTACCTAAAACATAGTTGAGCTCTGAGGGGCAATCCAGTTAAAAGAATAATGCAACATCTATACACAGGATAGAAACTTTAGTTGGTAAAACCACATAAGGAAAATGTCCATGAGCTCAAAAGTAAATAGTATGGCATTGCATAAATTTACTGTAGATGCACATGCCATACAGCTAACTAAAATTTAATCAGACCAGCATGTCTTAGCCCAAATAATCTTCCCATTAAGGTGTATCTTATTTAAAGAGAAGGTAATTTCTAATCAGTTTCTTACCTTTTCCTACATTCCACTTTAATTGATGTTGGTTATTATACGTATTTCTGGATTCCAACATGTTTTTGTTTCACACCCTTCTGAGAAAAGCAATTTCTTGCATTTGCAACTCACTGTAAAAAATCATGGGATCATAAGAATGCCCCAATTTTCATAATTATCAATGCCCTAGGACTAGAATGACTTTGGTATATGCCTGTGCCTTAGGGCATCTACAGGCTGCTCCTATCCATAAAGGCCACAGGTGACAAGCTAGGAGTGAATTTACAACTTCCCATCTATTGGTCCAAATTCCATTTGAATAGGATTAGAGAAGAGCTCTGTTTCACATGAATGGGGAGTCTGTTCCAGAGAAGGGGATAATCTCTGAGACACATATCTGTGCCTCCAACATGTTTTGCTTATGTCACAGATGAGGTTTAGATCCTTATATTAGGTAATTCCAGTGCTGATTATTTTCTGAATGTATAGCAGATTAATCAGGACTGGATGGGAGAATGCTTTGTATGGTACATGGTGATCAAAATTTAGGTTACGATCAATCTGAGTTCCCAAGTCCCTTATCACTGGATCTACTCTAATCTTAAGAGAGCATTATTAATGTTGTAATTTGCAGGGGTGGTAATTTTCCCCAAGGGTATAATTATGTGTTTTTTCCAATGAGTTTTAGGCCATATTTTTGGCACCGGTTATTTGTTTGTCATACCCTCCTCAAGGATGTCTACATCTCTGGGGATTCATTGATTGCACCCAGCTTGCAGTCATCAGCAAATCTGGTCAACCAAAGCCCCTCTACATTTGCCTTGACTTCAGAGAAGTATATTCCAAACAGGAGAGGTCCCAGTATGAGCCCTGTGGGGCACCATTAGTAATAGGCCTATTGGTGGAGGTGGATTTCCCCACCTTAACTTAATGTGGCCTATGTGTGAGCCATTTGGCTAACCATTGGGTGGCATAGGGATCTGTGCCTAAATTAGTGAGCTTGCCTAAAATACCCAAGTGAGATATCGTGTCAAATGCCTGTGCCAGTTGAGGTAGGCAATATGTACTATTTTGCCCTTATCCATAGCTCTAGTGACCTTCTCAAAGAAGAAGTTCACCAGGTTTAGTAGGCTTTAACTGCCCTTGACAAAATCAAACAGGAATGGATTCAGTTTTTTTTTAAGATTTCCTATGTCTTTGTTTATCAGGTCGATGATAATTCTTTCCATGACCTTGCATGTAAAATTAGGCAAACTTGTGGGTCTGTAGTTCACTGGGTCAGTTGATGGTCCACCTTTGTGTAGTAGGATGAGAGTTGCAGTCTTCCATTCCCTAGGGAAGAAGTCTATCTGGAGGCTATGTTTGAACAGAGATTCTAGTGAGCCTGACAGGTCATGTTTCAAGCTATTTAGGTGGCATCCATGGATATTATCAGGGCCCATTGATGCAGTGTTTTTAGATGTGGTGAGTGTGGTGAGGACCTGTTCTTATAGTTGGAGAAGAAATGGTAGAGGGTATTTCCTGGGGAGTAACTGGTCATCTCAGAGCCATGTGGATTCTGTCTTCTGCTTGTACCTTTAGTTCTTGTTTACACTTTTGAGTAAAAGTACTGTTCACTACTCTTTTATCTTGGACTTTGGTAACTACTTTAGCCAATTAAATGTTTCCGTCGAGACTTTTCTCTCTATACTTACAGGTTGAGAGGCATGGATTCAGTTATAACTGCAATGTCACAAAATCACAAGAAATGAATGTTTTTTTTCTGCATGTATATTCATATTGAGTAGGCAGTTTACACGGTGGTGCAGTGGTAGCATTGTTGCCTCACAGCAAGAGGTTCTCCTGTTCACTTCTTGGTTGGAGTGCAGGGAGTGCCTTCTGTGTGGAGTCTGCATGTCCTCCCCGCAGTTGGGTGGGCATTAGAAAGACATGCGTAAATGGGCGTGCCTTCATTGAAGGTTGAACATTGAGCTGGCACCTCGGCGTTCGTGAAAATCTACTGCCAATCATTAGCGGACCGGAGTTCCGCTGTGGCGACCCCTAACCGGAAAAAGCCGAAAGACAAGAACATTCATATTGAGTAGGTAGTCATTTGTTTTCTAATTAGAACAGGCCAGCACAATTTTAACTTACATTCATACATACATACATAAGTAAACAGATATACACATTCCATGTGAAACTGTGATTTCATTTATATTATAAAATAAATAAAGACGCAAGCAGACACACAGGTTTCATGTGAAGTCATGGTTTTATTTATTTGACTGTTTTGCAACTAATGACATATCTAGGCATACATAGCTATTTTTGATATAATGTAACAGTTGTACAGTGAAACAGTGTAAACTGCAACTGAGAGAAAATGTAATAATTTGTTGCAAACATTCAATTTGCTGATCAATCATGACAATGCAAGATGTCTGTAATATACACTCATTCATTTAAAGAATACCATTGCACCTAAAATAAAAAAAAAATAAAAAAATGGAAGCCTCCTTGTATACGTAACTTAGCCACTCGATTACATAGCTTATTTATATTTATATATTTTACATACATGTACATGCAAACAAATATTTTAGGCATGGGCAATAATGCCCTTCTAGCTTGCAAATGTACCAGAACAGTCATTTCTTTATAAGTGAAAAAGACGTTCTTAAAACATTCTAAAGTAGTGCTTGCTTTAATATAATTAGAAATTTTATTCCATGTGTCACCTACTTTTACAGAAAACAAGTTACTACATCTCTCATTGCTATATCATCTCCTGTACAGATTGTCTGATGATTCTCTACAGCTCTTTAATAACTCCAAACATTTGTAGAGGTAGTTGTCTCTAATTACTCTCTACTTAAGATCTCCACTTAAATATCAATATGAGATGGAGTAAAAAGTTCAAATACTTTAATCTTTTTATTTATTTATTTATTTAACATATGTTAACCGGGAAAGTCTGATTTGGAACGAAGACACTTTTCAGTGGAGGCCTGGGAAGAATCTTTTATAATGACTTAAACTTTCACATCCATTTCAAACTGCTCCATAGGGAACACCTAACCAACAACTGGCTGTGCTCTTGCTCCACCCCAGGATGACCATTCTTTGCTTTCTCTATCACTGCTCTAACCCTCCTATCATACTGATACTTTTCTTTCAACCACACTACAAACCTTTTTCTTTCAACTACCTACATCTTATATTTATATATAATGCATTACCAAATATTGCATAAATGAAATACTCTGCTCTTGATACTATCTCCCTTGAGATCTCTTACAGGTCCATTACCATTGTTTGTATTAACATCCTTATTTTAGTGTATATATTAACTTCAACTGCAACTTTACATATTTCTTTTGCTACTTTGTAACTATTATTACTACAAGTTTTTTTTTACTGTTATGTACTGGATCTTTTCTCCCTGGGCCTCCCCTGAAAATGGGCTTCTGGCCCAGTCAGAGATTCCTGGTAAAAAAATGTAAAAATAAAAAAATAAAATAAAAAATTAATGCCCCTGTTATATTTTCACTGTGCTCTTTCCAATTTACTCATGCTAATTTTATTACAAAATTTCTAAATTATTATTCCATCCTCTAATTTGGGTCTAGCATAACTTACAAGCCATCATTTTCTGATTTCTTAGACATTATAAACCTTTTTTACAGCCTATAGTTTTAAAAATGATCATTAACCAATTTGCTGATATGATCATAAAAAACCCTCAAAGCTGGGTCTACCCACATAGCAAGGTTCTTAAATGAATCCACATTTTAAATCACCTTGTGCTGTATTAAATACTCACACTTTAATGTATGTCTGTCAAATCTTATAGGCTTTGCTGTTGATAAATTTATCAACGTATGTATTATTCTCCTGTGCCCAAATGGTTTGAATTAGTCAAGTTATTTTGTCGTATCTAAGACAGCTGTAACCTGTTTACCTATTTAAAGTCATGTGCATGCAGACAATAGAACACCGCAAATGAAAAAGATAGATAAGAAAGATGTGATGTAAAGAAGCTTGGGCCCGAGTGAGACCTCTATAGGACATTCTGACTATAACATAGAGATTCACCTGTCCAGTTAATAACAACCAAAATATTACCGGTTAGACAGCCAAAGCCAAAGTACTCTTTAATATAAACAGCATACAACTCCACAGTTTAGCGCCTATGTCAACCTGACTTCTTCAGAACTGTGGAAAACCAAACTAAAAAGCAAGTTAAAATAGCAAGTGAAATTTTCCCAGCATCAGCCAATGAAAGACAAACTTCAATTAATGCCATAAAGGAGTGTATCTAAGGCGTAAACAAGACACTCTCCTTCTTAGTTCACTAATAACAGAAACATTGTCATTAAGTCCTGGAAAGTTTGAAACATCAAGTTTCAGTTGCTAACACATTTCTCTGTGAAAAAGCCTATTTTCCAGTCACCACAGTAAGTAGATCTCTGCACCTGTTCTAATACAAAAAAGTAAATTTTGTAAATCCCTCACAGTCAAAGAGTGTCTTGCAAATGCACTTTTACAATCACCTTTCTGAATACTGTACAAGTGCTGATAAATATGCTTACTGATTATTTTGCATGGATTTGAGGGCATTAGCGAGTGTAAAGACACTACTCTCCTCAGCCTACAGACTAACATGGAATTACAATATACTCTTAATGTTAAAGAAATAGAGAAAATTGTTAGAAGAAACTGGTGTATTTTTGAAGGTGATGATGCTACTAAGGCACTGTTTGATAAAAGTGTTGGTTTCACTTATAGAAACAAATCTAACATGAACATGTTACTCAAAAAGTCTAGTAGCAAGACCAAAGGAGTGCCAGTCACTAGAAAGTATGGGTCATGCCACTTTTATCCTTACAGTAACACCAACTACACTGGTTTCTTAAGGAGAATGTTGGGACAAATTGACATAACTAATGTTTGTACTTGTAAGACATCTAGAGTTGTATACATGGCTCCTTGTGAGGCATGTTCAGCCTTCTATATAGGCAAAACTAAAAATGCCCTTTCAAAGAGTATTTATGCTTCAAACTTTTAAGAACTTAATGGCAATTTTTGTTTTTTATTGAATTTTTACCTTCTGGTCCTGGTTTTGGTCTGAGTTTTACTTTGGACCTGTCCAATTAATGTGTCATTGCCATATCCTATTTGTAAGCCATGCAGCTATCCATCTTAGCAAAATTACATCAGTAAATAGCTGTTCTAATGTATTGATCATTGTTTTGTTTATGATCTTATTAAAGGCTGATGTTATGTTTCTATAAATTACACCACAGCACAATTTGTCATTTATAACTGTACTATTACAGAACATCAAGTTACAGGTAGTTATAGATCTATTTTCAGCATATGCATATTTGTATACAGTTTCAAGTCCTAGTCTTTTCAATTCTGATGATACATAATGCAGAAAAACCTTCTCCATTATTTTACTATAAAAAGAAAGTAATGTTATGGCTATCTATGACTCTGGGTTTTTCCTTTTCCCCTATCCCTTAAATACAGGCTGTACAAGTGCATGTATCCAATCTTAAGTTATGGTTCTCTGTGAGTCTGGTTTGTCCTGTTATTCATCCTTCACATATTTGTTTAACAAGTGCATGTCTCCAATCTTAAGTTATGGGTCTCTGTGACTCTAGGCTTGTCCTGTTCTCCTACCCCTTAAATATGGGTTGAACAACTGCATGTCTTCAATCTTAAATTGAGGGTCTCTGTGACTCTGGATTTATCCTGTTCCCCTATCCCTTAAATATGGGTTGAACAACTGCATGTCTCCAATAGTGTGGGAAGAAATATCCAGGGAATTGTTATGGCTAGGCTTGTATAGGTCCTATGGTCAATAGCCTAGTACCAACCTATGAACTTATGAGCAAGTGCATGTCTCCAATCTTAAGTTGAAGGTCTCTGTGACTCTGGATTTGTCCTGTTCCCCTATCCCTTAAATATGGATTGTACAAGTACGTCTCCAATATTAAGTTCTGCATTTCTGTGATTCTGGGTTTGCCCTGTTCCCCTATCCATTAAATATGGGTCAAGCAAGTGTGTGTCTTGAATATTAAGTTTTGGGTCTCAGTGACTCTGGATATCTCCTGTTCCCCTATCCCCTAAATATGGATTGTACAAGTACATATCTCCAATATTAAGTTCTGAATTTCTGTGATTCTGGCTTTGCCCTCTTCCCCTACCCCTTAAATATGGGTTGAATAACTGCATGTCTCCAATTTTAAGTTGAGGGTCTCTGTGACTCTGGATTTGTCCTGTTTCCCTACCCCTTAAATATGGGTTGATCAAGTGTACATCTCCAATCTTTGGGTCTCCTTGACTCTCGGATTGTCTTGTTCACCTATCCCTTAAATATGGGTTGAACAAGTGCATGTCTCCAATCTTAAGTTATGGGTATCTGTGACGCTGGGTGTGTCCTCATCCCTTATCTCTTAAATATGGTTTGAACAAGTGCATGTCTAGAATCTTAAGTTATGGGTCTTTGTGACTCAAGGTTTGTCCTTTTACCCTGTCCCTTAAATTTGGGTTGCACAAGTGCATGTCTCCAGTCTTAAGTTATGGGTCTCTGTCACTCTGGGTTTGTCCTGTTCCCCTACCAATGAAATATGGGTTGGCCAACACAATGCATCTGAAATTCTCCAGGTGCAACTAACACTCGATAAGACTGCAATCCAAATTGCAGCTTGCTACAGATCCCCCACCATGCTCCAAGATTCTCACTACACCTTTCTAAACAAATTGGAAAATATTAAGATACAACCAAACACCCTAATACTGGGTGATTTCAACTACCCTGCCATTAACTCAGAAAACTACTCAGGTACCAACAGCTTTTCCCAACGGTTCTTGGAATTCATAAATTCCAATGCCCTGGATCAGCTAATCCATTGTCCCACCAGGAGCTCCAATATCCTAGACCTGGTCATTACCAATATGGGAGATAGATGCTCCACACCAGTGGTCACCCCTTCATTGGTCAGGTCTGCCCATAAGCAAATCACCCCTGACATCCACATCCCACCTCACCCCCCAGTAAGGAAACCTCCGTAAAAAACTTCTCCAAAGCCAACTTCATGCTACTCAAATCAGAAGTGACAAACTTCATGACACCCATGCAGATGGGATCTGAACGTTCGACTGCTGGATCCTACACTAAGGCACTGTATGAGCACATCCACTCGTGCAGGAATTGTGCCATCCCAAATAGAACCAAGATGCTCTCCTCCAAAAAAAGAAGCCTATCTGGTGGTCCCCTGCCATAAACAAACTATACAACAGAAGGAAGAAACTGTTGCAGAAAAGAGGAAAATCCCAGGATGCAAAAAACTCCCTTACCAGCCTCAGTAAGAAGCCAAGATCCCTCATAAAATCCTCCAAATTTAGTTATAAAAATAAAATTGCCAAAGATTCCAAAGACAACCACAAGGCATTCTGTAGTTATGTCAGGAATCTAAATGGCAATGCTCAGATCTGCTCTGAGCTACAACATAATGGCAATAAATATACTTATCCCAAGGATATTGCCAATATCCTGGCAGATCAATTTAGTGCCAACTTCATCCCCCTCTCACCCCCTAAAGGGCCCATCTCAATACCAAAAGATTGCCAAATTCCAGTAATCATGGCCACATAGGCAGAAACCGCACTCTCCAAAGCTAAGAATACAGCATCCATGAGACCAGATGACATCCTGGGCTGTATACTACATGAACTACAAAATTAACTGGCACCTCACCTAAGTGTCATGTTTAATCATAGCCTCAAGTCAGGCTTCATGCCCATTGAGTGGCACACAGCTGCAGTTATCCCACACCACAAGGGGGGACCCACCTTGGATCCTGGGAATTACCATCCCATTAGTCTGACGAGCCTGATCTGCAAGGACATGGAACGCATAATCATGGAATTTATAAACAAAGACATTGGCAACCTTCAAACACTGGAACCCACCCAGTTTGGGTTCGTGAAGGGCCGATCTTGTCTCATGAAACTGATTGACTTCTTCGAATCAGTCTCCAGAGCTGTGAACAAGGGTAAGGTGGTCCACACAGCCTATCTGGACCTCACCAAGGCCTTCAACACCATCCCCCACTCTAGAATCACAGATAAACTTACTAAGCTGGGCATAAATCCCTATGTCACTTGATGGGTTTCCAACTGGCTTACTGACAGAACCCACACTGTAAAAGTAGCCGACTCCAAATCCAGCTCCAGACAAGTGACAATTGGAGTACCTCAGGGTTCAGTCCTGAGACCGCTCTTGTTTGGCATCTACTTCTCTGAAGTACAGGCCAACACTAAGGGACTCTGGCTAACAAAGTTTGCAGATGACTGCAAACTGGGAGCCATTATTGAATCCCCAAATTATGTGGATATGCTACAAAAGGGCCTTACAGAAACAGATGCTTGGTGCCAGAGCCATGGGCTCAAGCTTAATACCAAGAAATGTATAGTTATCCCCTTTGGGAAAAAACATGTACCCATGAATTACCACATAGCTGGCAGTACACTAAACACTGAAAGTGTGATGAGAGACTTAGGGACACAGGTGGACAGTGGTCTCACCTTTGATAACCACATTGCCACAACAGTCAGGAAATCCTTCTATGTGGCACACCTCATCACTAAGGGCTTTTCATCCAGAAAAAAGGAGGTCATTGTCCCACTGTACTCATCCCTCATTAGACCCCTTATAGAGTACAATGCCCCATTTGGTATGTACCTCACAAGACATCTGCAAGAGCTGGAAAGGCCGCAGAAATACCTCACTTAAAGAATCACAGGTCTAAAGCAGATGCCCTCTGCTGACCATCTAAAAGAAACTCCAGCTATACTCTGTGGCATATCGTCTACTCAGAGGTGATCTCTGCTTAACATACAAGGCCATGTCAAACCCTGAGTTGTTGGACATGCTCCACTTAAATAAATCCTAATCACTCAGAGCCACATGCTCCAGGGAAATAAACCTTGTCATCACAATGAACAAACCATGCTAGAGGGATAGGTTCCTGACCCAGAAACTCCCCATACTCTGGAATAGACTGCCCATACATGTCAAGCAGAGTGCCTCCTTGGCCCTCTTCAAAAGGAACCTTGACAATTGGAAGGGAGATAGGAAATTCACTCTGGGGATCATGTCAGTCACCCTGCTAGACAGCGGTCCAGGGAAATAAATATTGTGGGAAGAAATATTCAGGGAATTGTTATGGCTAGGCTTGTATAGGCCCTAGGACTGAAAGCCTAGTACCAACCTATGAACCTATGAACAAGTGCATGTTTGCAATCTTAAATTATGGGTCTCTGTGACTCTGTATATGTCCTGTTCCCGTCTCCCTTAAATATGGGTAGAACAAGTGCTTCTCTCCAATCTTAAGTTACGGCTCTGTGACTCTGGGTTTGCCCTGCTACCCTATTGCTAAAATATGGGTTGAACAACTACATGTCTCCAATCTTAGGTTGAGGGTCTCTGTGACTCTGGATTTGTCCTGTTCCCCTACCCCTTAAATATGGGTTGAAAAAGTGCATGTCTCCAATCTTAGGTTATGGGTCTCTGTGACTCCATGTTTCTCCTGTTCCTCTGTATCATAAATATGAGTTGTACAAGGGCATGTCTGCTTTCTTAAGTTATGGGTCTCTGTGACTCTGAGTTTGACCAGTTCCCCTATCCCTTAAATATGAGTTGAACAAGTGCATGTCTCTTTGACTCTGGGTTTGTCTTGTTCCACTACCCCTTAAATATGGGTTGAACAAGTGCATGTCTCTAATATTAAGTTATGGGACTCTGTGACTCTGGGTTTGTCCTGTTCCCCTACCCCTTAAATATGGGTTGATCAAGTGTACATCTCCAATCTTTGGGTCTCCTTGACTCTCGGATTGTCTAATTCACCTATCCCATAAATATGGGTTGAACAAGTGCATGTCTCCAATCTTAAGTTATGGGTATCTGTGACACTGGGTGTGTCCTCATCCCTTGTCTCTTAAATATGGTTTGAACAAGTGCATGTCTAGAATCCTAAGTTATGGGTCTTTGTGACTCAAGGTTTGTCCTTTTACCCTGTCCCTTAAATTTTGGTTGCACAAGTGCATGTCTCCAGTCTTATGTTATGGGTCTCTGTCACTCTGGGTTTGTCCTGTTTCCCTACCAATTAAATATGGGTTGGCCAACACAATGCATCTGAAATTCTCCAGGTGCATCTAACACTAGATAAGACTGCAATCCAAATTGCAGCTTGCTACAGATCCCCCATCATGCCCCAAGATTCTCACTACACCTTTCTAAACATACTGGAAAATATTAATATACAACCAAACACCCTAATACTGGGTGATTTCAAGTACCCTGCCATTAACTCAGAAAACTACTCGGCTACCAACACCTTTTCCCAACGGTTCTTGGAATTCATAAATTCCAATGCCCTGGATCAACTAATCCATTGTCCCACCAGGAACTCCAATATCCTAGACCTGGTCATTACCAACATGGGAGATAGATGCTCCACACCAGTGGTCACCCCCTCATTGGTCAGGTCTGACCATAAGCAAATCACCCTTGACATCCACATCCCACCCCACCCCCAGTAAGGAAACCTCTGTAAAAAAACTTCTCCAAAGCCAACTTCATGCTACTCAAGTCAGAAGTGACAAATTTCATGACACCCATGCAGATGGGATCTGAAAGTTCGACTGCTGGATCCTACACTAAGGCACTGTATGAACACATCCACTCATGCATCAATTGTGCCATCCCAAATAGAACCAGGACGCCCTCCTCCAAAAAAAGGAAGCCTATCTGGTGGTCCCCTGCCATAAACAAACTATACAACAGAAGGAAGAAACTGTTGCACAAAAGAGGAAAATCCCAGGATGCAAATAACTCCCTTACCAGCCTCAGTAAGAAGCTGAGATACCTCATAAAATCCTCCAAAGCTAGTTATGAAAATAAAATTGCCAAAGATTCCAAAGACAACCAGAAGGCATTCTGTAGTTATGTCAGGAATCTAAATGGCAATGCTCAGATCTGCTCTGAGCTACAACATAATGGCAATAAATATACTGATCCCAAGGATATTGCCAATATCCTGGCAGATCAATTTAGTGCCAACTTCACCCCCTCTCACCTGCTAAAGGGCCCATCTCAATACCAAAAGATTGCCAAATTCCAGTAATCATGGCAACATAGGCAGAAACCGCACTCTCCAAAGCTAAGAATACAGCATCCATGGGACCAGATGACATTCCGGGCTGTGTACTACATGAACTACAAAATGAACTGACACCTCACCTAAGTGTCATGTTTAATCATAGCCTCAAGTCAGTCTTTGTACCCACTGAGTGGCACACAGCTGCGGTTATCCCACTCCACAAGGGGGGATCCACCTTGGATCCTGGGAACTACCATCCCATTAGTCTGACAAGCCTGATCTGCAAGGGCATGGAACGCATAATCATGGAACTTATAAACAAAGACATTGGCAACCTTCTAACACTGGACCCCACCCAGTTTGGGTTCGTGAAGGGACGATCTTGTCTCATGAACCTGATTGACTTCTTCGAATCAGTCTCCAGAGCTGTGGACAAGGGTAAGGCAGTCCACACAGCCTATCTGGACCTCGCCAAGGCCTTCAACACCATCCCCCACTCTGGAATCACAGATAAACTTACTAAGCTGGGCATAATTCCCTATGTCACTCGATGGGTTTCCAACTGGCTTACTGACAGAACCCAAACTGTAAAAGTAGCTGACTCCAAATCCAGCTCCAGACAAGTGACAAGTGGAGTACCTCAGGGTTCAGTCCTGGGACAGCTCTTGTTTGGCATCTACTTCTCTGAAGTACAGGCCAACACTAAGGGACTCTGGCTAACAAGGTTCGCAGATGACTGCAAACTGGGAGCCATTACTGAATCCCCAAATTATGTGGATATGCTACAAAAGGGCCTTACAGAAACATATGCTTGGTGCCAAAGCCATGGGTTCAAGCTTAATGCCAAGAAATGTATAGTTATCCCCTTTGGGAAAAAACATGTACCCATGAATTGCCACATAGATGGCAGTACACTAAACACCGAAAGTGTGATGAGAGACCTAGGGACACAGGTGGACAGTGGTCTAACCTTTGATAACCACATTGCCACAACAGTCAGGAAATCCTTCTATGTGGCACACCTCATCACTAAGGGCTTTTCATCCAGAAAAAAGGAGGTCATTGTCCCACTGTACTCATCCCTCATTAGACCCCTTATAGAGTACAATGCCCCATTTGGTATGTACCTCACAAGACATTTGCAACAGCTGGAAAGGCCGCAGAAATACCTCACTAAAAGAATCACAGGCCTAAAGCAGATGCCCTATGCTGACCATCTAAAAAAACTCCAGCTATACTCTGTGGCATATTGTCTACTCAGAGGTGATCTCTGCTTAACATACAAGGCCATGTCAAACCCTGAGTTGTTGGACATGCTCCACTTAAAGAAATCCCAATCCCTCAGAGCCACACGCTCCAGGGATATAAACCTTGCCATCACAATGAACAAAACATGTTGGAGGGATAGGTTCCTGACCCAGAAACCCCCCATACTCTGGAATAGACTGCCCATACATGTCAAGCAGAGTGCCTCCTTGGCCCTCTTCAAAAGGAACCTTGACAATTGGATGGGAGATAGGAAATTCACTCTTTGGATCATGTCAGTCACGGTCCAGGGAAGTAAATATTGTGGGAAGAAATATCCAGGGAATTGTTATGGCTAGGTTTGTATAGGTGCTAGGCTGTGGCAGCTGGTGACTTCAAATCAAAGGGGGGCTGCAGGAGACAGCTGAATGGGTGGGGTCAATGGGAAGGGGTGCAGCCAACTAGAAAGGGGAGGAGCTATGCTCAAAACCACAAAAACTAACTAAATACACTGCCCTGGGTGCCAAACCGTCATTATGAGAGTCCAATCAAGACAAAATGAAGTGTAGAAGAATAAAAATATTTCAATGCATTGGCTGCATGACAGCTTACTTAATATCTAGATGGAAACAAAAAGGTTGTGAGGCATGAAAAAATAAATTACTTTTTAAATACATTAATGGAATGCCAGTCAAAATCAAGTATAAGAAAAACAAGCGGCACTCAGCTCAAACCACTTCTTGCACTGCAGTTCTAATTATAATTTATATTCAGCTTTATTAAAGTACCAAGTAACATACTGAAAGTAGAAATCTCTGATGCCCCCACTTGTAAAAATGTTTCTTATCCAAAAAAAGACCTGCTGCCTGACAACTATCTACTTATTTCATGGGGAAAACATGATCAAAGTAAAAAATGAAAAGCAAACAAGAAATAAGCTCAAGATACATTGCTTAAAAGGATTACTGTACAGGTTATGGACCACACGATTGGCATTCTGTTTAGTTTACGGGTAAAGCCTGCAGAGATGACTGGAAGTCTCCAAGTGTAATGAGCTTCTTAAAATAATGTAATCCTGTCCTTTATTACAAATACTATCATATGCATTTCAATACCCGAGGCCTATGCATTATCTAGTTAAGTATTCTCTACATGGCAACAACAGAAAGGCTTTCAATGTTGGCAATTCTTTAACAGTATGCTTATTAAAGCTTACTTGCATCTTACAATCTCAGCCAAGCTTACCTGATGATGGTCATTAAAGCATTGCTACTTAAACACAGAGCAACAGGCACTTTGAGTAATAAGCATAAATCAACAGTACAAAAAATATGACAGAAACCAGCCCACTCTGCAAAAATCAAGGACAGATGAAAAGCCACTCCAGTACTTGTGTCTACCTTGGATGGGGGGGGGGGGATACTCTGCACATTTACACTGCATAACTACTCCTTGCCTTGCTTTGACACATCCAGAGTCACTACATGGGGGAGTGGGGTGCAACAAGTATGTCACAATTTGAAATGTCTCTGGCTGACTGTGATGGCCCTGACACATTTGTCATAACTCTCAACCTCAGAGCAAGAAATCTGGACAAAGCCATACAAAGAAGTGAGACAAAGGCCCAAAAATAAGGACAATTTTAAAATATTGCTCTTATAAACTTAGAAAGATAATAGAATAGGTCTTGCATTAGTATGAATTTTCTGAATGGTATGAAATCTGAAACTCAAATGTCTGTCATTATTTTTCTAACTTCAGTCTTTAATGATTTGTCACTAATTTGCCAAACAAAAAAACACAATTTTATGAAAAATTAACCAAAAATGTGATGTAAAAATATAAAATAGCCACACAATACAGCTGGGTACCTGTCAAAGAAGGGACACTTTAATATTAATACTGTTAACTTGAGTAGCTGACAAAATAAAAGAATCTACATGCATTTCTGAAATAAAAGTAATCTATAACTCTGATTATTACAGTTATTTCTTAATTGTAAACCCTCCATGTTTTCTTCCAAAATTGCTATTTTGCGGAGGGATTATTAGGGGAAGAGCAACATTTTGAGCCAAAATCAGGGACAGTTGAGAGGTTTGGCTATGCCTAATTATATAAAGCAATTTATTTGCATGTACCTCTCAACCTGTTAATGCAATAAATCTGGACAAGGCCAAATATATTGGGGGAACATATAAACAGTACTAAAATTGCTCTTGTATAAACTGAGACAGTTGATAGAACAACAGGTCTTACTTTAGCATGCATTTTTCTGAAGGTTATGAAGTCTGAAACTCAGTGTGTCATTATTTAGTGACTTAATTACTAAATGATTTTGCCAGAAAACCACAAATTTTATGAGGAACAAACCAAAAATAAGAAGCAAAAATCTATTCATTCTTTGAAAATCTGGACAGTTGTGAGGTATAGTTCAGCTGGGGCTGTCTTTAGGTTTGCCGCCCTTCCCCCTCACAAAATCATGGAGCCTCCCCCTGCAGCCATTCCAATGATCCATTACTTGGCTATTTCACTCCATTTACCATAAACACTAATGTACATACTGATTTACTTTTATGATGATTTGGACTTCATTTGAAAGTCTTATTTTGCATTTTACAGCACAAACACTAAGACATCTGCTAAACAAAACTTAGCATTAAAACTTCTCTGCCCCTGAAACTCACATTCATTGAAACAGCATTGAAACCCACATTCAAAGAAAATACATTTTACCAGTGGCAGATAAAGATTAATTTTGGGCTGTTTTCAAATCATAGGCCCCTTGCATATGAAACATACATGTGCTCTTTGATACACCTTCCTATTGTTTTGAACATTTTTTCAGTAAACAATGAAACAAAATGCATGCACCAATAATGACAAAACTGCCCAGTTCAGAACATTTCCATCATAAGTCTACTCAAACTTCTACAGTCCACCATTATCAGTAAATATGCCCAATTCTACACTCCACCATTATCAGTAAATATGCACAATGCTACAGTCCACCATTATCAGTAAATATGCACAATCTCTGATGTAAAAAAGTCATCTAAATAATTCCACATTAAATAAATCTGTAACTAATGAAGAGGTTGCTGCTAGCAAACACCTTTATATTTGATGGTTTCATCGAAAAATAAAGCGTCTGATGCCCCTGAGGAATAAATTGCCTATATTACATTAAAAATGATAAGCTAGTAATATTGCAATAGGAAATGGATGGCAAACTGATAACAGGCTCATAGTTAGTATCTTAACTTTTTCAATACGGCAGCATTCACCCCTTGTGGGAGTAGAACCAACAACCTTCTGCATCAAAAGCAAGTACACAACCTGTTGTGCTATTAACAATGCAAGCTGACTTAGCATAAGCAGCACTAAACTTCTGTTCCCCTGCAGCTCTCAGCTCCTTGTAAAATCTACTCAATACTCAACTGCATCTCAACTTTGCAGCACAAGAAATCTGGAAAAAGCCAAATTTATTGGGGGGGGGGGTGTCAAAAGGCCAAAAGCCAGGGACACATAAAACATTGCTTGTATAATCTTGGAAAGTTGCTAGAATAAAATGCTGTGTTACCACCATACATTTTACTACCAATGTCCCTGTGCAAAACAGTCAGAGCAACATACCACTATGCCAAATCACCTGCTTTGTGAAAGAAAAATGCTGCGTTATCACCATACATTTTACTGTTTCCCTGTGCAAAACAGTCAGAGCAACATACCACTACGCCAAACTGGCTGCTTTGTGAAGAGAGGAAGACTGAAACTTAAATGGCCATCATTTAATGAATTCAGTTCTCACCATAGCAGTCAACCTCTTAGCACAAAACACCTGGACAAACCCAATAATATGGGAATACAGCCCTCAAACATATTCAGTGAATTCAGTTCTTGCCATAGCTGTCAACCTTAGCACAAAAAACCTGGAGAAAGCCAATAATGTGATAATACAGTCCCCAAAATAAGGACAATTTTCAAATATTCATCTTATAAACTTACAAAACTGCTAGAATAGAAGGTTGTGTTACTATATATTTTCTGAAGAATATGAAGTCTGAAATACAAATGCCTGTGAATTCTACTTCTGACGGAACAAAAACAATTTTCAGCAGAGGCTCAGGGAGAAATACTGCAGACACATGTCTTTGTAAAATAGCAGGACACCAGAGCAAATCCACACAAACACAGGGATGAGATGCAGACTCCACACAGAAGGCACCCCAGCCAAGAATCAAACCAGAAAACCTATAGCTGTGAGGTAACAATTCTACCACTGCACCATCAAATATGTACAGAATTAAACATTCAGAAACCTGAAGTCTGAAATTCAAATGCCTGTCAATTTTATTTAACATTTGTTAATCAGGACAATCTGACTTGGAACAAAAAAACAATTTTCAGCAGAGGCCCAGGAAGAAATAATGCAGACATGTCTTTGTAAATAACATAGGACACAAAAGCAAACCCACACAAACACAGGGAGAAGATGCAGACCCCACACAGAAGGCACCCCAGCAAAGAATCAAACCTGAGAACCTGCAGCTGTGAAGCAACAATACTACCACTGCACCATCAAATATCAAGCATTGCAGCATTTAGGAACCACAGATATTATGAGGAACAGATCAGATCAAATATGAGGCAAAAATCTGCAATTTCTTTTTTATAAATGGTGGTGGGTAGGGAATTCACATCCTTAACACCTGCATACAAGGTACAGGGTTCAAGCCTGGGTATCTCTACCCACCACCATTTGTTCTCTCTAGCCACCAGTATATAGTAACTGGGGCATTACACACTTACACACAATCAAAGCATGTGACAATAGCAGATGTTTAGTTTATTAGCTCTTGTAGCATCAAGCATTTGTATGCACTCTACCTACATCAATAAAATGTATCAATGTTCTGCTAATTTATGAGCAAAACAATGTCACCCACAGTATAAACCTACATATTTGAATATTCACAAAACTGTAACCCTTGAAAAATAATGTCCTTAAGCCTAAGGCAGTCAAAACCAATTTAATTATATGTTTATTATGATAAATAAAGAAATAGAAACACTACCTTAAACACATGGCAAAAGGTGAGTAGAAAAATCTTTGCATGGAAGATTTAACAAAAATTACAAAATATCATTGGCCAGCACACTAAACTGAAATACTTAAAACACATTTAAACACTTAAATACTAATAGATATAAAATGTGCTCATCTAATCCACATCGAATGCTACACAAAATGGTTGTTGCAGCAAATTTCAATCTTAAAATAACTAATACCCCATAATGGAAAGATATGAACCTACTACTTAAGTAAATAATTAAATACTGAAAAAAGCACCCAAAGAATGAAACAGATGTGGCATCATACCTGAATACATTTACAAAAAAATTAAAGCAAAATCTAGAAATTAGAAAGTAAAAACTTTTAATGTTTACATTGCAATAACCTGAAATGTTCTGCATCCAACTTTTTTGTTATGGCTTACTAACATGATCCTTAACATATGAGCTATGATGTAGGGCCAGAAATGAAATTGCTCCTGAATTCAAATGACAGCAATGCTTACTGTAAGAGAACGCAGTAATATTAATACAAAAGTGCAAACTTAATTCGCACAAATTTAGTAAATCTCTGTGTGTTTGAGTGTGTGTACACCTACTTGCACACCCACATACATACACACACACACACACACACACACACACACACACACACACACACAAAGACTCACAAATATGCACACACACTTGCACACAGAAATGTAAAAACATATGGACATGCAGAGGCACAAATACAAGCACATACATACATACATACAAAGGCATGCATACACACACACATACACACACACACACACACACACACACATACACACACACACACACACACACAAACACCAGCCCAACGATCAGCTCCTTTTTCAGCGACTAACTCCACCAGCCCAACGATCAGCTCCTTCTTCAGCGACTAACTCCACCAGCCCAACGATCAGCTTCTTCTTCAGCGACTAACTCCATCAGCACACACACACTCCTACCAGCTCCTTCTTCAGTGACTAAATCCACCAGCCCAACGAACAGCTCCTTCTTCAGCGACTAAATCCACCAGCCCGACGATCAGCTCACACACACACTCCTACCAGCCCAACGATCAGCTCCTTCTTCAGCGACTAAATCCACCAGCCCAACAATCAACTCCTTCTTCAGCGACCGACCCGGTACTACAGTAATGCTGCTACTAAATCCAGTGACCATCCTGCACCTACCAGAATCCGTCATCCCAAACGACCGATCAGTTCCTTCAGCGACCCAGTACTTCTGCACGCTCCCTACCAGAATTCTGTGACTGAAGCCCACGCACTGAAAGTCTTGCAAGTCCTGCGAGAGCAGCTCAGTCCTCTCATTGGCTCTGACTTTGGCTGAAGCAGTCCGGAGCTCCTCTTTGTAGTGCGGTTGTCACCGCACAGAATCCTGGTATCTCACAGCAATGATTGCTGGGTACCTGTTTGTCCCTATCCGGACTGCTGGTAAGGCAGTCGTGAATTTTTTGTTTAAGAGATATTTTTTTGTTTTTTTTTTAGGTGGGGGGGCTGCAGTCCGGCAGTCCGATAGGACGAGCCGCCCCTGGTGCTAGGGCTGAAAGCCTAGTACCAACCTATGAACAAGTGCATGTCTTCAATCTTAAACTATGGGTCTCTGACTCTGGATTTTCCCTGTTCCCCTACCCCTTAAGTATGGGTTGAAAAGGTGCATGTCTCCAATCTTAGGTTATGGGTCTCTGTGACTCCAGGTTTCTCCTATTCCCCTGTACCATAAATATGAGTTGTACAGGGGCATGTCTGCAATCTTATGTTATGGGTCTCTGTGACTCTGAGTTTGACCAGTTCCCCTATCCATTAAATATGAGTTGAACAAGTGCATGTCACCAATCTTAAGTTATGGGTCTCTGTGACTCTGTATATGTCCTGTTCCCGTCTCCTTAAATATGGGTAGATCAAGTGCTTCTCTCCAATCTTAAGTTACGGCTCTGTGACTTTGGGTTTGTCCTGTTACCTTATTGCTTAAATATGGGTTGAGAAACTGCATGTCTCCAATCTTAAGTTGAGGGTCTCTGTGACTCTGAATTTGTCCTGTTCCCCTACCCCTTAAATATGGGTTGAAAAGGTGCATGTCTCCAATCTTAGGTTATGGGTCTCTGTGACTCCAGGTTTCTCCTGTTCCCCTGTGCCATAAATATGAGTTGTACAGGGGCATGTCTGCAATCTTATGTTATGGGTCTCTGTGACTCTGAGTTTGACCAGTTCCCCTATCCCTTAAATATGAGTTGAACAAGTGCATGTCTCTTTGACTCTGGGTTTGTCTTGTTCCACTACCCCTTAAATATGGGTTGAACAAGTGCATGTCTCCAATATCAAGTTATAGGACTCTGTGACTCTGGGTTTGTCCTGTTACCCTACCCTTTAAATATGGGTTGATCAAGTGTACCTCTACAATCTTTGGGTCTCCTTGACTCTCGGATTGTCTTGTTCACCTATCCCTTAAATATGGGTTGAACAAATGCATGTCTCCAATCTTAAGTTATGGGTATCTGTGACACTGGGTGTGTCCTCATCCCTTATCTCTTAAATATGGTTTGAACAAGTGCATGTCTAGAATCTTAAGTTATGGATCTTTGTGACTCAAGGTTTGTCCTTTTACCCTGTCCCTTAAATTTGGATTGCACAAGTACATGTCTCCAGTCTTAAGTTATGGGTCTCTGCCACTCTGGGTTTGTCCTGTTCCCCTACCAATTAAATATGCGTTGGCCAACGCAATGCATCTGAAATTCTCCAGGTGCAACTAACACTAGATAAGACTGCAATCCAAATTGTAGCTTGCTACAGATCCACCATCATGCCCCAAGATTCTCACTACACCTTTCCAAACATACTGGAAAATATTAAGATACAACCAAACACCCTAATACTGTGTGATTTCAAGTACCATGCCATTAACTCAGAAAACTACTCAGGTACCAACACCTTTTCCCAACGGTTCTTGGAATTCATAAATTCCAATGCCCTGGACCAACTAATCCATTGTCCCACCAGGAACTCCAATATCCTAGACCTGGTCATTACCAACATGGGAGATAGATGCTCCACACCAGTGGTCACCCCTTCATTGGTCAGGTCTGACCATAAGCAAATCACCCTTGACATCCACATCCCATCCCACCCCCCAGTAAGGAAACCTCTGTAAAAAAACTTCTCCAAAGCCAACTTCATGCAACTCAAGTCAGAAATGACAAACGTCATGACACCCATGCAGATGGGATCTGAAAGTCTGACTGCTGGATCCTACACTAAGGCACTGTATGAGCACATCCACTCGTGCATGAATTGTGCCATCCCAAATAGAACCAAGACGCTCTCCTCCAAAAAATGGAAGCCTATCTGGTGGTCCCCTGCCATAAACAAACTATACAACAGAAGGAAGAAACTGTTGCAGAAAAGAGGAAAATCCCAGGATGCAAAAAACTCCCTTACCAGCCTCAGTAAGAAGCTGAGATCCCTCATAAAATCCTCCAAAGCTAGTTATGAAAATAAAATTGCCAAAGATTCCAAAGACAGCCACAAGGCATTATGTAGTTATGTCAGGAATCTAAATGGCAATGCTCAGATCTGCTGTGAGCTACAGCATGATGACAATAAATATACTGATCCCAAGGATATTGCCATTATCCTGGCAGATCAATTTAGTGCCAACTTCATCCCCCTCTCACCCGCTAAAGGGCCCATCTCAATACCAAAAGATTGCCAAATTCCAGTAATCACGGCCACATAGGCAGAAACCGGACTCTCCAAAGCTAAGAATACAGCATCCATGGGACCAGATGACATCCCGGGCTGTGTACTACATGAACTAAAAAATGAACTGGCACCTCACCTAGGTGTCATGTTTAATCATAGCCTCATGTCAGGCTTCGTGCCCACTGAGTGGCGCACAGCTGCAGTTATCCCACTCCACAAGGGGGGATCCACCTTGGATCCTGGGAACTACCATCCCATCAGTCTGACGAGCCTGATCTGCAAGGACATGGAATGCATAATCATGGAACCTATAAACAAAGACATTGGCAACCTTCAAACACTGGACCCCACCCAGTTTGGGTTCGTGAAGGGCTGATCTTGTCTCCTGAACCTAACTGACTTCTTTGAATCAGTCTCCAGAGTTGTGGATGAGGGTAAGGCGGTCCACACAGCCTATCTGAACCTCGCCAAGGCCTTCGACACCATCCCCCACTCTAGAATCATAGATAAACTTACTAAGCTGGGCATGAATCCCTATGTCACTCAATGGGTTTCCAACTGGCTTACTGACAGAACCCACACTGTAAAAGTAGCTGACTCCAAATCCAGTTCCAGACAAGTAACAAGTGGAGTACCTCAGGGTTCAATCCTGGGTCCGCTCTTGTTTGGCATCTACTTCTCTGAAGTACAGGCCAACACTAAGGGACTCTGGCTAACAAAGTTTGCAGATGACTGCAAACTGGGAGCCATTATTGAATCCCCAAATTTTGTGGATATGCTACAAAAGGGCCTTACAGAAACAGATGATTGGTGCCAGAGCCATGGGTTCAAGCTTAATGCCAAGAAATGTATAGTTATCCCCTTTGGGAAAAAACATGTACCCATGAATTACCACATAGGTGGTAGTACACTAAACACCAAAAGTCTGATGAGAGACTTAGGGAAACAGGTGGACAGTGGTCTCACCTTTGATAACCATATTGCCACAACAGTCAGGAAATCCTTCTATGTGGCACACCTCATCACTAAGGGCTTTTCATCCAGAAAAAAGGAGGTCATTGTCCCTCTGTACTCATCCCTCATTAGACCCATTATAGAGTACAATGCCCCATTTGGTATGTACCTCACAAGACATCTGCAACAGCTGGAAAGGCCGCAGAAATGCCTCACTAAAAGAATCACAGGCCTAAAGCAGATGCCCTATGCTGACCGTCTAAAAAAACTCCAGCTATACTCTATGGCATATCGTCTACTCAGAGGTCATCTCTGCTTAACATACAAGGCCATGTCAAACCCTGAGTTGTTGGACATGCTCCACTTAAGGAAATCCCAATCCCTCAGAGCCACATGCTCCAGGGATATAAACCTTGTCATCACAATGAACAAAACATGCTGGAGGGATAGGTTCCTGACCCAGAAACTCCCCATACTCTGGAAAAGACTGCCCATACATGTCAAGCAGAGTGCCTCCTTGGCCCTCTTCAAAAGGAACCTTGACAACTGGATTTGAGATAGGAAATTCACCCTGGGGATCATGTCAGTCTCCCTGCTAGACAGCGGTCCAGGGAAGTAAATATTGTGAGAAGAAATATCCAGGGAATTGTTATGGCTAGGCTTGTATAGGCCCTAGGGCTGAAAGCCTAGTACCAACCTATAAACCTATGAACAAGTGCATGTCTACAATCTTAAATTATGGGTCTCTCTGACTCTAGATTTGCCCTGTTCCCCTACCCTTTAAATATGTGTTGAACAAGTGCATGTCACCAATCTTAAGTTATGGGTCTCTGTGACTCTGTATATGTCCTGTTCCCATCTCCCTTAAATATGGGTAGAACAAGTGCTTCTCTCCAATCATAAGTTACGGCTCTGTGACTCTGGGTTTGTCCTGTTACCCTATTGCTTAAATATGGGTTGCACATGTGCATATCTCCAATCTTAAGTTATGGGTTTCTGTGAATCTGGTTTTGTCTTGTCCCTCTACTCCTTAAATATGGGTTGCACACATGCATATCTCCAATCTTAAGTTATGGGTTTCTGTGAATCTGGTTTTGTCTTGTCCCTCTACTCCTTAAATATGGGTTGAAAAAGTGCATGTCTCCAATCTTAAGTTATGTGTGTCTGTGACTCTGGGTTTGTCCTGTTCCCCTGTCCCTTAAATATGGGTTGTACAAGTCTGTGTCTCCAATATTAAGTTATGGGTCTCAGTGAATCTGGGTTTTATCTGTTCCCCCATCCCTTAAATATGAGTTTAACAAGTGAATTTCTCTTTCACTCTGGGTTTGTCCTTTTCTACTATCCCTTAAACATGGGTTGAACAAGTGCACATCTTTAATCTTAAGTTATGGATCTCTATGACTCTGGGTTTGCCCTGTTCACCTATCCCTTAAATATGGGTTGAACAAGTGCATATCTCCAATCTTAAGTTATGGGACTCTGTGACTCTATGCTTGTCCTGTTCCTCTACCCATTAAATATGGGTTGTAGAAGTACATGTTTGTCTTTTCGGCTTTTTCCCAGTTAGGGGTCGCCACAGCAGAACTCCGGTCTGCTAATGATTGGCAGTTGATTTTTATGGTGCCCAGTTGCCAGCCTGACACCCAACCTTCAGCGAAGGCATGCCCATTCATGCATGTCTTCCGGAGGCCACTCGACCACAGGGAGGACATGCAGACTCCACACAGAAGGCACTCCAGCCAAGAATCGAACAGGAGAACATCTTGCTATGAGGCAACAACACTACCGCTGTACCACCGCGGATCATTTGTAGAAGTACATGTCTCCCATCTTAATTTATGGGTCTCTGTGGCTCCGGGTTTGTCCTGTTCCTCTACACTTTAAATATGGGTTGAACAGGTACACATCTCCAATATTAAGTTATGGGTCTGTGTGACTCTGGGTGTGTCCTGTTCTCTTATCCCTTAAATATGAGTGGAACAAGTGCATGTCTCCAGTGTTAGGTTATGGGGCTCTGTGACTTTGGTTTTGCCTTGTTCCTCTACCCCTTAAATATCCATTGCATAAGTGCACATATCTGATCTTAAGTTATGGGTCTCTGTGACTCTGGGTTTGTCCTGTTCCCCATCACTTAGATATAGGTTAAACAAACATGTCTCCAATCCTAAGTTATGGGTGTCTGTGACTCTGGGTGTTTCCTTTTCCCCTATCCCTTAAATATGCATTGAGCAAGTGCATGTCTCCAATATTAAGTTATGGGTCTCTGTGACTCAGGGTTTGTCCTGTTCCCCTATCAGTTAAATGTGGGTTGCACAAGTGCATGTCTCCAACTTTAAGGTATGGGTCTTTGTGACTCTGGGTTTGTCATGTTCCCCTACCCCTTAAATATCCACTGTACAAGTGCATGTCTCCAATCTTAATTTATGGGTCTCAGTGACTCTTGGTTTGTCCTGTTCCCCTATCACTTAGATATGGGTTGAACAAGTGCATATGTCCAATCTTAAGTCATGGGTCTCTCTGACTCTGGATTTGTCCTGTTCCCCTAGCCCTTAAATATGCATTGCACAAGTACTTGTCTCCAATATTAAGTTATGTCTCTGTGACTCTGAGTTTGCCCTGTTGCCCTATTACTTAGATATGGGTTGAATAACTGCATGTCTCCAATCTTAAGGTATAAGTCTCTGTGACTCTGGGTTTGTCCTGTTCCCCTTTCAATTAAATATGTGTTGATCAAGTGCAAGTCTCCAATCTTAAGTTATGGGTCTGTGTAACTCTGGGTGTGTCCTGTTCTCTTATCCCTTAAATATGAATGGAAAAAGTGCATGTTTGCAGTGTTAAGTTATGGGTCTTTGTAACTTTGGTTTTGCCATGTTCCCCTACCCCTTAAATATCCATTATACAAGTGCACATCTCCAATCTTAAGTTATGGGTCTCTATGAATCTGGGTGTGTCCTTTTCCCCTATCCCAGATGTCTTTTGAACAAGTACATGTCTACAATATTAAGTTATGGGTTGAACAAGTACATGTCTCCAATCTTAAATTATACGTGTCTGTGACTCTGGCTATGTCCTTTTCCCCTATCCCTTAAATACGCATTGAACAAGTCTATGTCCCCAATCTTAAAGTATGTGTCATAGTTACTCTGGGTTTTTCATGTTCCCCAATCCCTTAAATATGGGTTGAACAAGTGCATGCCTCCAATCTTAATTTACGGGTCTCTGTGACTCCGGGATTGCTCTGTTCACCTTTCCCTTAAACATGGGTTGTTGTATGAAAGCATGTCTCCAATTTTACTTATGGGTGTCTCTGGGTCTGGTCTGTTCCCCTACCCATTAAATATGGTTTGAACAAGTCCATGCCTCCAGTCTTATGTTATGGGTCTCTGTGTCTGTGGTCCTGTTGCCCTATCCCTTAAATATGAGTTTGACAAGAGCATGTCTCCAATCTTAAGTTATGGGTCTCTGTGAGTCTGGGTTTGTCCTATTCCCCTAGCCTTAAATATGGGAAGAACAACCTACATGTCTCCAATCCTATATTATGGATCTCTGTGACTCTGGGGTTCTCCTGATACCCTAACCCGTAAATATGGGTTGAACATGTGAATGTCTCCAATCTTTTTATTGGTCTCTGTGACTCTAGGTTTGTCCTGTTCTCCTGTCCAATAAATATGGGTTGAATAAATGAATGTCTCCAATCTTAAATTATGGGCCTCTGTGTCTCTGGGGTTGTCATGTTCCCCTACCTCTTAAATATCCATTGTACAAATGCATGTCTTCAATCTAAATTATGGGTCTCAGTGACACTGGGTTTGTCTTGTTCCCCTGTCAATTAAATATTTTTTGAACAAGTGCATGTCTCCAGTCTTACATTATGGGTCTCTGTGACTCTGGGTTTGTCCTGTTGCCCTATTGCTTAAATATGGGTTACACAAGTGCATGTCTCCAATCTTAAATTATGGGTCTCTGTGACTCTGGGATTGACCTGTTCTCCTATCACTTAAGTATGGGTTGAACAAGTGCACATATCCAATCGTACGTTATGGGTCAGTGTGACTCTGGGTTTGTCCTTTTCACCTATTCCTTAAATATGGGTTGAACAAGTGCATGTCTCCAATCTTCAGTTATGGGTGTCTGTGTCTTTGGGTTTGTCCTGTTGCCCTATTGCTTAAATATGGGTTACACAAGTGCATGTCTCCAAACTTAAGTTATGGGACTCTGTGACTCTGTGTTTGTCCTGTTCCTCTACCTATTAAATATGGGTTGTAGAAGTGCATGTCCCACATCTCATTTTATGGGTCTGTGCCACTCAGGGTAAGTCCTGTTCCACTAACCCTTAAATATGGATTGTACAAGTGCATGCCTGCAATCTTAAGTTATGGGCCTCTGTGATGCTTGGTTTTCCCTGTTCCCCTGTCACTTAAATATGGGTTGAAAAGTGCATGTCTCCCTTCTTAAGTTATGCTCCTCTCTGACTGTGGGTTTGTCCTATTCCCCCATGGCTTAAATATGGGTTACAAATGTGTATGTCTCCAATTTTAAGTTATGCCTCTCTGTGACCCTGGGTTTATCCTGTTCCCATCCCATTAAATATGGGTTGAACAAGTGCATGTCTCCAATCCTAAGTTATGGCTCTCTATGTCTCTGGGTTTGTCATGTTCCCCTACCTCTTAAATATCCATTATACAAGTGCATGTCTCCACTCTTAATTTATGGGTCTCTGTGACTCTGGGTTTGTCCTGTTCCCCTGTCCCTTAAATATGGTTTGAAGAAGTGCATGTCTCCAGTCTTGCATTATGGCTCTATGTGACTCTGTGTTTGTCTTGCTCCCCTATCCCTTAAATATGGGTTGCCCAAGTGCATGTCTCCAATCTTAGGTTATGGCTCTCTTTGACTCTAATTATGTCCTGTTCCCCTATCCCTTAAATATGGGTTGAGCAAGTGCATGTCTCAAATATTGTTATGGCTTTCTGTGTCTCTGGGTTTGTACATTTTCCTTGTCCCATAAATATGGGTTGTAGAAGTGCATGTCTCCAGTCTTAAGTTATAGGACTCTGTGAATCTGGGTTTGTCCTGTTCTGCTATCACATAAATATGAGATGTGCAAGTGCATGTCTCCAATTTTAAGTTATGGGTCTCTGTGACTCTGGGTTTGTCCTGTTTCCTTATCCCATAAATATGGGTTGTACAAGTGCATGTCTCCAATCTTAAGTTACGGGTCTCTGTGACTCTAGTTTTGTCCTGTTCCCCGTCCGTTAAATATGGGTTGAACAAGTACTTGTCTCCAATCGTAAGTTATGGCTCTCTGTGACTCTGTGTTTGTCCTGTTCCCCTATCGCTTTAAATGGGTTGAACAAGTGCATTTCTCCAATCATAAGTTATGTGATCTGTGGCTCTGGGTTTGTCCTGTTCCCCTAGCTCTTAAATATGGGTTGAACAAGTGCATGTCTTGAAAGTCTCTAATTGTAAGATATGGGTCTCTTTGACTATGGGATTGTCTTGTTCCTCTATCCCTATACCTTAAATATGGGTTGTACAAGTGCATGTCTCCAACCCTAAGTTCTGTGTCTCTGTGACTCTGGATTTATCCTGTAGCCCTATCCCATACATATGTGTTGAACATATGCATGTCACCAGTCTGAAGTTATGGGTCTCTGTGACTCTCAGTTTCTGATTTTCTCCTATCCTTAAATATGGGTTGAACAGATGCATGTCACCAATCTTAAGTCATGAGTCGCTGTGACTCTCAGTTTGTCCTGTTCCACTATCCCTTAAATATGGGTTGAACAAGTGCATGTCACCAATCTTAAGTTATGTGTTTCTGTGACTCTGGGTTTGTCCTGTTCCCCTGTTCCATAAATATGGGTTGTACAAGTGCATGTCTCCAAAGTCACCAAACCTAAGTTCTGGGTCTCACTGACTGTGGGTTTGTCCTGTTCCCTTGTCCCTTAAAAATGAGTTGAGCAAGTGCATGTCTCCAATCTTAAGTTATTGGTCTCTGTGATTCTGGTTTTGTCCTGTTTCCCTATTCTTTAAATAATGGTTGAACAAGTGCATGTCTCGAATATTACGTTATGGCAGTCTGTGACTTTGGGTTTGTCCTGTTCCCCTATCCCATAAATATGGGTTAAACAGGTCCATGTCTCCAATCTTCAGTTATGGGACTCTGTAACTCTGAGTTTGTCTTGTCCCCTATCCCTAAAATATGGGTTGAACAAATGCATGTTTGAAATCTTAAGTTATGCATTTCTGTGACTCTGAGTTTGTCTTGTTCCCCTATCCCTTAAATATGGGTTGAACAAGTGCATGTCTCCAAAGTCTCCAATCTTAAGTTACGGGTCTCTGTGACTCTGGGTTTGTCCTGTTCCTCTCTCCCTTAAATATGGGTAGAACAAGTGCATATCTACAGTCTTAATTTATGGCTCTCTGTGACTCTGAGTTTGTCTTGTTCCCCTATCCCTTAAATATGGGTTGAACAAGTGCATGTCTCCAAAGTCTCCAATCTTAAGTTACGGGTCTCTGTGACTCTGGGTTTGTCCTGTTCCTCCCTCCCTTAAATATGGGTAGAACAAGTGCATGTCTACAATCTTAATCTATGGCTCTCTGTGTCTCTGGGTTTGTTCTGTTCCCCTGTCCCTTAAATATGGGTTGAACAAGTGCATGTCTCCAGCCTTAAGTTATGGGTCTCTGTGAGTCTGGCTTTGTCTTGATCCCCTAGCCTTAAATATGGGATGAACAACTGCATGTCTCCAATCTTAAGTTATGGGTCTCTGTGACTCTAGATTTGTCCTGTTCTCTTGTCCAATAAATATGGGTTGAATAAATGAATGTCTCCAATCTTAAGTTATGGGCCTCTGTGTCTCTGGGGTTGTCATGCTCCTCTACCCCTTAAGTATTCAGTGTAGAAGTTCATGTCTCCAATCATAAGTTATGTGTCTCAGTGACTCTGGTGTGTCTTGTCCCCTATCAATTAAATATTTCTTGAATAAGTGCATGTGTACAATCTTAAGTCATGGGTTTGTCATGTTCCCTTAACACTTAAAAATGGGTTAAACAAGTGCATATCATGAATATTAAGTTATGGCAGTCTGTGTCTCTGGGTTTGTCCTGTTCCCCTAGCTCTTAAATATGGGTTGAACAAGTGCATGTCTTGAAAGTCTCTAATTGTAAGATATGGGTCTCTTTGACTATGGGATTGTCTTGTTCCTCTATCCCTATCACTTAAATATGGGTTGTACAAGTGCATGTCTCCAATCCTAAGTTCTGGGTCTCTGTGCTCTGGCTTTATCCTGTACCCCTTTCTCTGTGACTCTGGCTTTATCCTGTACCCCTACCCCTTACATATGTATTGAACATGTGCATGTCTCCAATCTTAAGTTATGGGTCTCTGTGACTCTGGTTTTGTCCTGTTCCCCTATCACTTTAATATGGGTTGAACAAGTGAATTTCTCCAATCATAAGTTATGTGTCTCTGTGACTCTGGGTTTGTCCTGATCCCCCATCACTTAAATATGGGTTGAACAAGTGCATTTCTCCAGTCATAAGTTATGTGTCACTGTGACTCTGGGTTTGACCTGTTCCCCATTCCTTAAATATGGGTTGAACAAGTGCATGTCTTGAAAGTCTCTAATTGTAAGATATGGGTATCTGTGACTATGGGTTTGTCTTGTTCCAGTATCCCTTAAATATGGGTTGTGCAAGTGCATGTCTTTGATCCTAAGTTCTGGGCCTCTGTGACTCTGGGTTTCTGGCTCTTCCTTTATCCTTAAATATGGGTTGAACAAATGCATGTCTATAATCTTAAGTTATGGGTCTCTATGTCTCTGTGTTTGTCCTGTTCCCCTATCCCTTAAATATGGGTTGAACAAGTGCATGTCTCCAAAATCTCAAATCTTAAGTAATGGGTCTCTATGACTCTGGGTTTGTCCTGTTCCCCTATCCCTTAAATATGGGTTGAACAAGTCCATGTCACCAATCTTAAGTTATGTGTTTCTGAGACTCTGAGTTTGTGCTGTTCCCATATTCCCTAAATAATGGTTGTACAAGTGCATGTCTCAAAAGTCTCCAATCAAGCATTCTGGGTCTCTCTGACTGTGGGTTTATCCTGTTCCATTGTCCCTTAAAAATGGGTTGAACAAGTGCATCTCTCCAAAGTCTTCAATCTTAAGTTATGGGTCTCTATCTCTGGGTTTGTCCTGTTCCCTTGTCCCTTAAATATGGGTTGAGCAAGTGCATGTTTCCAATCATAAGTTATGGGTCTCTGTGACTCTGGTTTTGTCCTGTTCCCCTATCCCTTAAATATGGGCTGAGCAAGTGCATGTCTCAAATATTGTTATGGCTTTCTGTGTCTCTGGGTTTGTCCATTTTCCCTATCCCATAAATATGGGTTGTGGAAGTGCATGTCTCCAGTCTTAAGTTATATGTCTTTGTGATTCTGGGTTTGTCCTGTTCCCCTATCCCATAAATATGGGATGTGCAAGTGCATGTCTCCAATTTTAAGTTATGAGTCTCTGTGACTCTGGGCTTGTCCTGTTCCCTTATCCCATAAATATGGGTTGTACAAGTGCATGTCTCCAATCTTAAGTAATGGATCTCTGTGACTCTAGTTTTGCCCTGTTTCCCATCCATTAAATATGGGTTGAACATGTACTTGTCTCCAATCTTAAGTTATGGCTCTCTGTGACTCTGGTTTTGTCCTGTCTCCTATCCTTTATATATGGGTTGAACAAGTATTTGTCTCCAATCTTAAGTTATGGCTCTCTGTGACTCTGCGTTTGTCTAGTTCCCCTATCACTTTAATATGGGTTGAACAAGTGCATTTCTCCAATCATAAATTATGTGATCTGTAGCTCTGGATTTGTCCTGTTCACCGAGCTCTTAAATATGGGTTGAACAAGTGCATGTCTTGAAAGTCCCTAATTGTAAGATGTGGGTCTCTGTGGCCATGGGTTTGTCTTCTTCCTCTATCCATATCCCTTAAATATTGGTTGTACAAGTGCATGTCTCCAATCCTAAGTTCTGGGTCTCTGTGACTCTGGATTTATCCTGTAGCCCTATCCCTTACATATGTGTTGAACATGTGCATGTCTCCAGTCTGAAGTTATGGGTCTCTGTGACTCTCAGTTTCTGCTTTTCTCCTATCCTTAAATATGGGTTGAACAGATGCATGTCTACAATCTTAAGTCATGAGTTTCTGTGACTCTCAGTTTGCCCTGTTCCACTATCCCTTAAATATGGGTTGAACAAGTGCATGTCACCAATTTTAAGTTATGTGTTTCTGTGACTCTGGGTTTGTCCTGTTCCCCTATTCCGTAAATATGGGTTGTACAAGTGCATGTCTCCAAAGTCTCCAAACCTAAGTTCTGGGTCTCACTGACTATGGGTTTGTCCTGTTCCCTTGTCCCTTAAAAATGGGTTGAGCAAGTGCATGTCTCCAATCTTAAGTTATTTGTCTCTGTGACTCTGGTTTTGTCCTGTTTCCCTATTCTTTAAATAATGGTTGAACAAGTGCATGTCTCGAATATTACGTTATGGCAGTCTGTGACTTTGGGTTTGTCCTGTTCCCCTATCCCATAAATATGGGTTAAACAAGTCCATGTCTCCAATCTTTAGTTATGGGTCTCTGTGACTCTGAGTTTGTCTTGTCCCCTATCCCTAAAATATGGGTTGAACAAATGCATGTTTGCAATCTTAAGTTATGGGTTTCTGTGACTCTGGGTTTGTCCTGTTCCCCTTTCACTTGAATATGGGTTGAACAAGTGCATATCTACAGTCTTAATTTATGGCTCTCTGTGACTCTGTTTGTCTTGTTCCCCTATCCCTTAAATATGGGTTGAACAAGTGCATGTCTCCAAAGTCTCCAATCTTAAGTTATGGGTCTCTGTGACTCTGGGTTTGTCCTGTTCCTATCTCCCTTAAATATGGGTAGAACAAGTGCATGTCTACAATTTTAATTTATGGCTCTCTGTGTCTCTGGATTTGTTTTGTTCCCCTGTCCCTTAAATATGGGTTGAACAAGAGCATGTCTCCAGTCTTAAGTTATGATGGGTCTCTGTGACTCTGGGTTTGTCCTGTTCCCCTAGCCTTAAATATGGGATGAGCAACTTCATGTCTCCAATCTTAAGTTATGGGTCTCTGTGACACTAGATTTGTCCTGTTCCCTTGTCCAATAAATATGGGTTGAATAAATGAATGTCTCCAATCTTAAGTTATGGGTCTCAGTGACTCTGTTGTGTTTTGTCCCCTATCAATTAAATATTTCTTGAATAAGTGCATGTGTACAATATTAAGTCATGGGTTTGTCATGTTCCCTTAACACTTAAAAATGGGATGAACAAGTGCATATCACGAATATTAAGTTATGGCAGTCTGTGTCTCTGGATTTGTCCTGTTTCCCTATCACGTTAATATGGGGTAACAAGTGCATTTCTCCAGTCATAAGTAATGTGCCTCTGTGACTCTGGGTTTGTCCTGTTCCCATAGCTCTTAAATATGGGTTGAACAAGTGCATGTCTTGAAAGTCTCTAATTGTAAGATATGGGTCTCTTTGACTATGGAATTGTCTTGTTCCTCTATCCCTATCCCTTAAATATGGGCTGTACAAGTGCATGTCTCCAATCCTAAGTTCTGGGTCTCTGTGACTTTGGTTTTGTCCTGTTCCCCTATCACTTTAATATGGGTTGAACAAGTGAATTTTTCCAATCATAAGTTATGTGTCTCTGTAACTCTGGGTTTGGCCTGCTCCCCTATCACTTAAATATGGATTGAACAAGTGCATTTCTCCAATCATAAGTTATGTCACTGTGACTCTGGGTTTGACCTGTTCCCCATTCCTTAAATATGGGTTGAACAAGTGCATGTCTCGAAAGTCTCTAATTGTAAGATGTGGGTCTCTGTGACTATGGGTTTGTCTTGTTCCACTATCCCTTAAATATGGGTTGTGCAAGTGTATGTCTTTGATCCTAAGTTCTGGGCCTCTGTGACTCTGGGCTTCTGGCTCTTCCCTTATCCTTAAATATGGGTTGAAAAAATGCATGTCTATAATCTTAAGTTACGGGTCTCTATGTCTCTGTGTTTGTCCTATTCCCCTATCCCTTAAATATGGGTTGAACAAGTGCATGTCTCCAAAGTCTCCAATCTTAAGTTATGGGTCTCTGTCTCTGGGTTTGTCCTGTTCCCTTGTCCCTTAAATATGGGTTGAGCAAGTGCATGTTTCCAATCATAAGTTATGGGTCTCTGTGACTCTGGTTTTGTCCTGTTCCCCTATCCCTTAAATATGGGTTGAACCAGTGCATGTCTCGAATATTAAGTTATGGCAGTCTGTGACTCTAGGTTTGTCCTGTTCCCCTATCCCATAATTATGGGTTGTACAAGTGCATGTCTCCAATCTTAAGTTATGGGTTTCTGTGACTCTGGTTTTGTCCTGTTCCCCTATCCCTTAAATATGGGTTGAACAAGTACTTGTCTTCAAAGTCTCCAATCTTAAATTATGAGTCTCTGTGATTCCATGTTTGTCCTGTTCACCTCTCCCTTAAATATGGGTTGAACAAGTCCATGTCTCCAGTTTTCAGTTATGGGTCTCTGTGACTTTGAGTTTGTCTTGTTCCCCTATCCCTAAAATATGGGATGAACAAGTGCATGTCTCCAGTCTTAAGTTGTGGGTCTCTCTGAGTTTGGCTTTGTCATGTTCCCCTAGCCTTAAATATGGGTTAAACAACTGCATGTCTCCAATCTTAAGTTATGGCTCTCTGTGACTCTGGGTTTGTTCTGTTCCCCTATCGTTTTAATATGGGTTGAAGAAGTGCATTTCTCCAGTCATAAGTTATGTGTTTCTGTGGCTCTGGGTTTGTACTGTTCTTCTATCTCTTAAATATGGGTTGAACAAGTTCATGTCTTGAAAGTCTCTAATTGTAAGATATGGGTCTCTGTGACTATGGGTTTGTCTTCTTCTTCTATCCCTATACCTTAAATATGGGTTGTACAAATGAATGTCTCCAATCCTAAGTTCTGGGTCTCTGTGACTCTGGCTTTATCCTATAACCCTATCCCTTACATATGTGTTGAACATGGGCATGTCTCCAATCTGGAGTTATGTGTCTCTGTGACTCTCGGTTTCTGCTTTTCTCCTATCCTTAAATATGGGTTGAACAAATTCATGTCTCCAATCTTAAGTCATAAGTCTCTGTGAGTCTCAGTTTGTCTTGTTCCATTATCCCTTTAATATGGGTTGAACAAGTGCATGTCTCCAAAGTCTCCAATCCTATGTTCTGGGTCTCTCTGACTGTGGGTTTGTCTTGTTCCCTTGTCCCTTAAAAATGGGTTGAACAAGTGCATGTCTCCAATCTTACGTTATGGGTCTCTGTGACTCTGGTTTTGTCCTATTCCCCTATCCCTTAAATATGGATCGAACAAGTGCATGTCTCAATATTAAGTTATGGCAGTCTGTGACTTTGGGTTTGTCCTGTTCCCCTGTCCCATAAATATGGGTTGAACAAGTGCATGTCTACAGTCTTAATTTATTGCTCTCTGTATCTCTGAGTTTGTCCTGTTCCCCTGGCCCTTAAATATGGGTTGAAGAAGTGCATATCTCCAATCTTAAGTTATGGGTCTCTGTTAGTCTGGCTTTATCCTGTTCCCCTAGCCTTAAATATGGGTTGAACAACTGCATGTCTCCAATCTTAAGTTATGGGTCTCTGTGACACTTGGTGATGTCCTGTTCCCCTATCCCTTAACTATGGGTTGAATAAATGAATGTCTCCAATCTTAAGTTATGGGCCTCTGTGTCTCTGGGGTTGTCATGCTCCTTTACCCCTTAAGTATCAAGCTTAGAAGTTTATGACTCCAATCATAATTTATGGGTCTCTGTGGCTCTGGGTTTGTTTTGTTCCCCTATCAATTAAATATTGCTTGAACAAGTGCATGTCTACAGTCTTAAGTTATGGGTTTCTGTGTCACTGGGTATGTCCTGTTCCCCTATCCCTTAAATATGTGTTGAACAAATGCATGTCACCAATCTTAAGTTATGTGCCTCTGTGACTCTGGTTTTGTCCTGTTCCCCTATCACTTAAATATGGGTTGAACAAGTCCATGTCTCAAATATTAAGTTATGGCTGTCTGTGACTCTGGGTTTCTCCTGTTCCCCTATCCCATAAATATGGGTTGTATAAGTGCATGTCTCCAATCTTAAGTTATGGGTCTCTGTGACTCTGCGTTTGTCCTATTCCCCTATCACTTTAATATGGGTTGAACAACTGCATTTCTCCAATCATAAGTTATGTGGGGTCTATATCACGTAATCGAATGATGAATTTATCGAATACATAACAGTCGACCCTGAAATCTCAAGCTGCAACAATGGCGAACTCTGAAATTGCCGAAACCCAAAATGGTGAATTAGAATAGCTGGCCCACAACAAACCCCATGCATTCAGTAACATAAATAATCACTTCCCCTATAATGGACTGTTATAGCTCCTTGAAACCCGTGCATTCAGTAACATAAATAATCAGTATTACTTTAACAGACTGTTTTAGCTCCTAACACTTATGTATCATGTGTTAATAAAGGAATTAACAGTACAACGTGTACCTAAACTTTGTAAAAAGAAAGACACGATAATGAAATTACCTTAACTAACAGTGTTCCCCTAAACCTAAATGTCTTTAGCCATATTTAGCTCCTAACACTTGTGTATCAGGTGTTAATAAAGGAATTAACAGTACAACTTGTACTTAAACTTTGTAAAAGAAGCACATGATAATTTAATTACCTTAACTAACAGTGTTCCCCTAAACTAAAATGTCTTTAACTATATCAAGTGGGACTTAAACATAAAAGAAAGTATATACATCTGTGATACGTCATTGAACTACACTTTAATCAGCATAGCTACAGCATTTAAGACGTCATATACAGAGTACTGTGCTCGGCTTTGCAATACAAGCTGTAAACGATTTTGTCTTTCCGTAGTTTTACACTTCTTTGGTGACTGAGGACACCCTGCTTTAATTTGTATTCTCACCTTATTTACCCTGTTTTGTTCCTGTATGAGCACATCAAGAACAGCTGGAATTTCACAAATACGCCTACCTAGTAAACACCGCAGATGCCTGTGCCAACCCTCTACATAGTTTTGGGTTCTAGGCAATTGCAAATCATTTAATGTAGATACATTCCAGAAATTTACTGGGAATATGGGTGGAAATCTTGCAGTAGCATTGGTTTTAGTGTGTTTTTTTTCTCGATCGTCCTAAAACATAAACATCTGAGAAATATCTCAAAAGTTCTTTGCCTTCAGGTGGAAAGGTGTCACAAAGTCTTAGAAAAGTAAACACTATTTCACTTTCATCTATGAAGCCTAACGCTATTAGTCTCTTTACTGCTAGCTGAACTTTTGTACTTGTGCCATAAAGTGTGGGAAGACCAAGGCTTTGACCTTTATGCCACACTGCCTGACTGAAGTGAATTAAACATCCTTTACTGTTCACATTGCTGAAATTATGCTTTAAACTTTATGGCTGCCATCTCAAAGTCTGTAAGAATAAATTGCACGGTAGGCTCGCACTGAACAGAAGATAACAACTCAAACAAACATTCACATAAATAATTGTAAGCCTTGAAAGATTTTTTAGACAAACAATATACTAAATGTAAACCTTTAGTACTTTCAGGAAATGTCAACAATCCATATATTGAGTACAACTGGCAGCAAAATCTTCTTTTTGAAAGATTCCATCCATAAACCAAATCTTTCTACAGCACAAGTCTTGCAAGTTTTCTTTAGTGGTAAATACCAGAACATGCACATTATTGTTTAAATCTACCTTTCTTTTCTGAATAAAACTTCATTTCTTTAGCATATGCTTAGTAGTATCTACTGAACTTAGTGCACTTTCTAGTTCTGTTAGTAACCATCCTTTAACTTCTAACTCGATTTACTTGCTGAAGCATAGAACGTCTGGATGGTAAACTTACAGTATATTTCTACACAATCTAGCAGTTTCCTTTAATGTATGGCACGCTCAATACTTTTCCACTTCACTTATATCTGAACTATATTGGTGTGCCACTGATTTCAGCAAGACTTCCCCTTCTACTTCTTGTAATGTTATAGTGCTCCCTTTGCATTTATGTTTCAACTTTAATCTACAACACTAATACTTTTTACTTTTTACCATCTTCTCTAAGTTGTATATATAGCCATCAACATGTAACGTTGCCCTATTTTTCTGAGACATCACAGTCTCGTAAATGTTACCTAGAATGCCAGGAGCTGATTGTGATATTTTGGCCATAGTTGGAGAATTTATGCTCCATAACACACAAAGTCTAACAGCCTGCATTGTTATTTACATATGGTGTTACTTAACTTCTGGAAATAATTATGATATTGTTTCTGGATTATTTCAACATAGACAGGCACTGGGTGGCAGTGAAGGGTTACCAAATAGCTGGGTAACTACAGCAGAGTTAGTAAGGGAGACAGCTAGAAAGGTGCTTGGTTTGACATATGAACAGAGGAAGGACAACAAGGAGACATGGTGGTGGAATGAAGAAGTACAGGAGAGTATACAGCGAAAGAGATTGGCAAAGAAGAAGTGGGATTGTCAGAGAGATGAAAAAACTAGACAGTAGTATAAGGAGATGAGGTGCATGGCAAAGAGAGAGGTGGCGAAGTCTAAGGATAAGACATATGAAGAGTTGTATGAAAGGTTGGACACTAAGGAGGGAGAAAAGGACCTGTACCGATTGGCTAGACAAAAGGACCGAGCTAGGAAAGATGTGCAGCAGGTAAAGGTGATAAAGGATAATGAGGGAAACGTACTTACAAGTGAGGAGAGTGTGTTGAGCAGATGGAAATAGTACTTTGAGGGGTTGATGAATGAAGAGAATGAGAGGGAGAGAAGGTTGGATGATGTGGGGATAGTGAATCATGAAGTGCAATGGATTAGCAAGGAGGAAGTAAGGATAGCTATGAAGAGGATGAAGAATGGAAAGGCTGTTGGTCCAGATGACATACCTGTGGAAGCATGGAGGTGTTTAGGTGAAATGGCAGTGGAGTTTTTAACCAGATTGTTTAATGAAGTTTTGGAAAGTGAGAGGATGCCTGAGGAATGGAGAAAAGTGTTTTGGTACCGATTTTTAAGAATAAGGGTGATGTGCAGAGCTGTAGTAACTACAGAGGGATTAAATTGATCAGTCACAGCATGAAGTTATGGGAAAGAGTAGTGGAAGCTAGGTTAATAAGGGATGTGATGATTAGTGATCAGCAGTATGGTTTCTTGCCGGGAAAGAGCACTACACATGCAATGTTTGCTCTGAGAGTGTTGATGGAGAAGTACAGAGAAGGTCAAATGGAGTTACATTGTGTTTTTGTAGACTTAGAGAAAGCATATGACAGGGTGCCTAGAGAGGAGTTGTGGTATTGTATGAGGAAGTCAGGAGTGTCAGAGAAGTATGTAAGAGTGGTACAGGATATGTATGAAGGTAGTGTGATAGCGGTGAGGTCTACGGTGGGAGTGATGGATGTGTTTAAGGTGGAAGTGGGATTACATCAAGGATCAGCTCTGTGCCCTTTCTTATTTGCAATGGTGATGGACAGGTTGACAGACGAGATCAGACAGAAGTCCCCGTGGACTATGATGTTTGAAGATGACATTGTGATCTGTAGTGAGAGTAGGGAACAGATGGCAGAGACCCTGGAGAGATGGAGATATGCTCTAGAGAGAAGAGGAATGAATGTCAGTAGGACTAAGACAGAATATATGTGTGTGAATGAGAGGGAGGATAGAGGAATGGTGAGGATGCAATGAGTAGAGGTGGCAAAGGTGGATGAGTTTAAATACTTGGGATCAATAGTTCAGAGTAATTGTGAGTGTGGAAGAGAGGTGAAGCAGAGAGTACAGGCAGGATGAAGTGGCTGGAGAAGAGTGTCAGGAGTGATTTGTGACAGACGGATACCAGTAAGAGTTAAAAGGAAGGTCTACAAGAGGGTAGTGAGACCAGCTATGTTATATGGGTTGGAGACAGTGGCATTGACAAAATGGCAGGAGTTAGAGCTGGATGTGGCAGCGTTAAAGATGTTAAGATTTGCAGTGGGTGTGACGAGGGTGGACAGGAATAGGAATAAGTATATTAGACGGTCAGCCCAGGCTGGAAGGTTTGGAGACAAAGCAAGAGAAGCAAGATTACATTGGTTAGGACGTGCTGAGGAGGGATGCTGAGTATATTGGGAAAAAGATGCCAAGGATGAAGCTACCAGGTAAAAGGAAAGGCGGAAGGCCTAAGATAAGGTTTATGGATGTGCTGAGAGAGGACATGCAGGTGGTTGGTGTGACAGAACAAGATGCAGAGGACAGGAAGAAATGGAAACAGATGATCTGCTGTGGCGACCCCTAACAGGAACAGCTGAAAGATGATTATGATTATTTCAACATAGTGCACATTTATACATTTTTCTGTTAAAAATATATTCTGTTTACCACTTTATATAACAGAAATTTTTGTTTTAGTGTTTAAAGAAGAAAAGATTAGCAGTAATGCAATGCCGCAAGCACGTCCTGCATCACCAATACCAGTGGGCCAATTAAAACTTTTTGATAACGCTCCTTTCACATTTTTAACAGCTCGGTATTTCATTTCATTACTTCAAGATTTCAGGGTTGACTATTATGTATTTGGTGAATTTATCATTTGATAATGTGATATATACCCGTTATGTGTCTCTGGGCTTGACCTGTTCCCTTTTCCCTTAAATATGGGTAGAAAAAGTGCACATTTACAATCTTAAGTTATGGCTGTCTATGACTCTGGGTTTGTCCTGTTCTCCTATCCCTTTAATATGGGTTGTTTCCAGTTTTAAGTTCTGGGTCTCTCTGAGTATGGGTTTGTCCTGTTCCCCTATTCCTTAAATATTGGTTGAAAAAGTACATATCTCCCTTCTTAAGTTATTGTTCTCTGTGACTCTGGGTTTGTCGTATTCCACTTCCCCTTAAATATGGGTTGAACAAGTGCATGTCTCCAATCTTAAGTTTTGCGTTTCTGTGGCACTGGGTGTGTCCTATTCCCTTATCACTTGTATATGGGTTGAACAAGTGCATGTCTAGAATCTTAAGTTATGGGTCTCTGTGACTCTGTGTTTGTCCTGTTCCCCTATTCCTTAAATATTGGTTGAAAAAGTACATATCTCCCTTCTTAAGTTATTGTTCTCTGTGACTCTGGGTTTGTTGTATTCCACTTCCCCTTAAATATGGGTTGAACAAGTGCATGTCTCCAATCTTAAGTTTTGCGTTTCTGTGGCACTGGGTGTGTCCTATTCCCTTATCACTTGTATATGGGTTGAACGAGTGCATGGGCGGCACAGTGGTGCAGCGGTTAACGTTGTCGCCTCACAGCAAGAGGTTCTCCGGTTCGATTCTCGGCTGGGGTGCCTTCTGTGTGGAGTTTGCATGTTCTCCCTGTGTTCGCGTGGGTTTCCTCCAGGTACTCCGGTTTCCTCCCACATTCCAAAGACATGCATCTGGAGCATTTCTCCCCGGGCCTCCGCTGAAAACAGGCTCTGTGGAACCTAGTCGGACTTTCCCGGTCAACAAATAATAAATAAATAAATAAATAAAATAAATGTCTCCAATCTTAAGCTATGGCTCTCTTTGACTCTGATTTTGTCATGTTACCCTGTCCGTTAAATATGGGTTGAACGTGTATATGTCTCCAATCATAAGTTATGTCTCTCTGTGACTGTAGGTTTGTCCTGCTTCTCTACCCCTTAAATATGGGTTGAAAAAGTGCTTGTCTCAAACGTCTCCAATCTTAAGTTATGGGTGTCTGTAACTATGGATCTGTTCTATTCCACTATCCCTTAAATATGAGTTGTATGAGTGTATGTCTGTAACCTTAAGTTATGGATGGTTTGTCCTATTCCCCTGTCCCTAAAATATGGGTTGTACAAGTGCATACCTCCAATCTTAAGCTATTGGTTTCTGTGACTCTGATTTTGTCCTGTTCCCCTGTCCGTTAAATATGGATTGAACTTGTGCGTTTCTCCAATCTTAAGTTATGGATCTCTTTGAGTCTGGTTTTGTCCTGTTCCCCTATCCATGAAATATGGGTTGAACAAGTGCATGTCTCAAATATTAAGTTATGGCAGTCTGTGACTCTGGGTTTGTACTGTTCAACTATTCCAAAATTATGGGTTGTACAAGTGCATGTCTCCAATCTTAAGTTATGGGTCTCTGTGACTATGGGTTTGTCCCATTCCCCTATCCCTTAAAATATGGGTTGAACAAGTGCATGTCTTCAGTCTTAAGTTATGGGTCTCTTTGACTCTGGTTTTGTCCTTTTCCCCTATGCCTTAAATATGGGTTGAACAAATGCATGTCACCAATCTTAAGTTATGTGTCTCTGTGACTCTGGGTTTGTCCTGTTCCCCTATCGCTTTATTATGGGTTGAACAAGTGCATTTCTCCAGTCATAAGTTATGTGTCTCTGTGGCTCTGGGTTTCTCCTGTTCTCCTATCTCTTAAAAATGGGTTGAACAAGTGCATGTCTTTAAAGTCTCTAATTGTAAGATATGGGTCTCTGTGACTATGGGTTTGTCTTCTTCCTCTATCCCTATACCTTTAATATGTGTTGTACAAGTGCATGTCTTCAATCCTAAGTTCTGGGTCTCTGTGACTCTGGCTTTATCCTGTAGCCCTATCCCTTACACGTGTTGAACATCTGCATGTCTCCAATCTGAAGTTATGGGTCTCTGTGACTCTCGGTTTCCGCTTTTCTCCTATCCTTAAATATGGGTTGAACAAATCCATGTCTCTGTGATTCTCAGTTTGTCCTGTTCCACTATCCCTTAAATATGGGTTGAACAAGTGTAGTCACCAATTTTAAGTAATGTGTTTCTGTGACTCTGAGTTTGTCCTATTCCCCTATTCCTTAAAAATAAGTTGTACAAGTGCATGTCTCCAAAGTCTCTAATCCTAAGTTCTGGGCCTCTCTGACTGTGAGTTTGTCCTGTTCCCTTGTCCGTTAAAAATGGGTTGAAAAAGTGGATGTTTCCAAAGTTTCCAATCTTAAGTTATGGGTCTGTGTGTCTCTAGGATTGTCCTTTGCCCCTATCACTTAAATATGGGCTGAGCAAGTGTATGTCTCTAAACATAAGTTATGGGTCTCTGTGATTCTGGTTTTGTCCTGTTCCCCAATTTCCTAAATGTGGGTTGTACAAGATTATGTCTCCAAAGTCTTCAATCTTAAGTTATGGGTCTCTGTGAGTCCATGTTTGTGCTGTTCACCTCTCCCTTAAATATGGGTTGAACAAGTCCGTGTCTCCAATCTTTAGTTATGGGTCTCTGTGACTCTGAGTTTGTCTTGTTCCCCTATCCCATAAATATGGGTTGTACAAGTGCATGTCTCCAATCTTAAGTTATGGGTCTCTGTGATTCTGGTTTTGTCCTTTTCCCCTATTTCCTAAATGTGCGTTGTACAAGTGTATGTCTCCAAAGTCTTCAATCTTAAGTTATGGGTCTCTGTGATTCCATGTTTGTCCTGTTCACCTCTCCCTTAAATATGGGTTGAACAAGTCCATGTCTCCAATCTTTAGTTATGGCTCTCTGTGACTCTGAGTTTGTCTTGTTCGCCTATCCCTAAAATATGGGTTTAACAAGTGCATATCTACAATCTTAATTTATGGCTCTCTGGTTCTCTGGGTTTGTCCTGTTCTCCTGTCCCTTAAATATGGGTTGAACAAGTGCATGTCTCCAATCTCACGTTACGGGTCTTTGTGATGCTGGGGTTGTCCTGTTCCCCAATCCCTTATCTATGGGTTGCAAAAGTGAATGTCTCCAATCTTAAGTTATTGGTCTCTGTGACTCTAGGTTTGTCCTGTTCTCCTGTCCAATAAATATGGGTTGAATAAATGAATGTCTCCAATCTTAAGTTAAGGGCCTCTGTGTCTCTGGGGTTGTCATGCTCCTCTACCCCTTATGTATCCAGTGTAAAAATTCATGACTCCAATCATAAGTTATGGGTCTCAGTGACTCTGGTTTATCTTGTTCCCCTATCAGTTAAATATTGCTTGAACAAGTGCATATCTACAGTTTTAAATTATGGGTTTCTGTGACACTGGGTATGTCCTGTTCCCCTATCCCTTAAATATGGGTTGGACAAATACATGTCACCATTCTTAAGTTATGTGCCTCAGTGACTTTGGGTTTGTCCTGTTTCCCTATCACTTAAATATGGGTTGAACAAGTCCATGTCTTGAATATTAAGTTATGGCAGTCTGTAACTGTAGGTTTCTCCTGTTCCCCTATCCCATAAATATGGGTTGTACAAGTGCATGGCTCCAATCTTAACTTATGGGTCTCTGTGACTCTGCATTTGTCCTATTCCCCTATCACTTTAATATGGGTTGTACAAGTGCATGTCTCCAATCTTAAGTTTTGGGTCTCTGTGACTCTGCGTTTGTCCTATTCCCCTATTACTTTAATATGGGTTGAACAAGTGAATTTCTCCAATCATAAGTTATGTGGGGTCTATATCACGTAATTGAACGATGAATTCGTCAAATACATAACAGTCAACCCTGAAATCTCAAGCTGCAACAATGGCGAACTCTGAAATTGCAGAAACCCAAAATGTCGAATTAGAATAGTTGGCCCACAACAAACCCCATGCATTCAGTAACATAAATAATCACTTCCGCTATAATGGACTGTTATAGCTCCTTGAAGCCCGTACATTCAGTAACGTAAATAATCAGTACCGCTATAACGGACTGTTTTAGCTCCTAACACTTATGTATCGTGTGTTAATAAAGGAATTAACAGTACAACTTGTACCTAAACTTTGTAAAAGAAGGACATAATAATGTAATTACCTTAACTAACAGTGTTCCCCTAAACTAAAATGTCTTTAACTATATCAAGTGGGACTTAAACATAAAATATATACATCTGTGATACGTCATTGAACTACACTTTAATCAGCATAGCTACAGCATTTAAGACGTCATACACAGAGTACTGTGCTCGGCTTTGCAATACAAGCTGTAAACGATTTTGTCTTTCCATAGTTTTACACTTCTTTGGTGATTGAGGACACCCTGCTTTAACTTGTATTCTCACCTTATTTACCCTGTTTTGTTCCTGTATGAGCACATCAAGAATAGCTGGAATTTGATAAATACGCCTACCTAGTAAACACCGCAGATGCCTGTGCCAACCCTCTACATAGTTTTGGGTTCTAGGCAATTGCAAATCATTTAATGTAGATACATTCCAGAAATTTACTGGGAATATGGGTGGAAATCTTGCAGTAGGATTGGTTCTAGTGTGTTGTTTTCTCGATTGTCCTAAAACATAAACATCTGAGAAATATCTTAAAAGATCTTTGCCTTCAGGTGGAAAGGTGTCACAAAGTCTTAGAAAAGTAGACACTATTTCACTTTCATCTATGAAGGCTAATGCTATTAGTCTCTTTACTGCTCGCTGAAATTTTGTACTTGTGCCATAAAGTGTGGCAAGACCAAGGCTTTGAACTTTATGCCACACTGCCTGACTGAAGTGAAATAAACATCCTTTACTGTTTACGTTGCTGAAATTATGCTTTACACTCATTATGGCTGCCATCTCAAAGTCTGTAAGAATAAATTGCACGGTAGGCTCGCACTGAACAGAAGATAACAACTCAAACAAACATTCCCATAAATAATTGTAAGCCTTGAAAGATTTTTTAGACAAACAATATACTAAAGGTAAACTTGTACTTTCAGGAAATGTCAACAATCCATGTATTTAGTACAACAGGTGGCAAAGTCTTCCTTTTGTTAGAAAGATTCCATCCATCAACCAAATCTTTCTACAGCATAAGTCTTGCAAGTTTTCTTTAGTGGTAAATACCAGAACATGCACATTATTGTTTAAATCTACCTTTCTTTTCTGAATAAAACTTCATTTCTTTAGCATATGCTTAGTAGTATCTACTGAACTTAGTGCACTTTCTAGTTCTGTTAGTAACCATCCTTTAACTTCTAACTCGATTTACTTGCTGAAGCATAGAACGTCTGGATGGTAAACTTACAGTATATTTCTACACAATCGAGCAGTTTCCTTTAATGTATGGCACGCTCAATACTTTTCCACTTCACTTATATCTGAACTATGTTGGTGTGCCACTGATTTCAGCTAGACTTCCCCTTCAACTTCTTGTAATGTTATAGCTCTCCCTTTGCATTTCTGTGACAACTTTAATCTGCAACACCAATACTTTTTACTTTTTACCATCTTCTGTAAGTTGTATATATAGCCATCAACATGTAACGTTGCCCTATTTTTCTGAGACATCACAGTCTCGTAAATGTTACATAGAATGCCAGGAGCTGATTGTGATATTTCGGCCATAGTTGGAGAATTTATGCTCCGTTATGCACAAGGTCTAACAGCCTGCATTGTTATTTACATATGGTATTACTTAACTTCCGGAAATAATTATGATATTGTTTCTGGATTATTTCAACATAGTGCACATTTATACATTTTCCTGTTAAAAATATATTCTGTTTACCACTTTATATAACAGTAATTTTTGTTTTAATATTTAAAGATGAAAAGATTAGCAGTGCCACAATGCCACAAGCACATCCTACGTCACCTAATACCAGTGGACCAACTAAAACTTTTCGATAATGCTCCTTTCGCATTTTTAGCAGTTTGGCATTTCATTACTTTGAGATTTCGGGGTTGACTATTATGTATTCGGTGAATTCATCGTTCGATTATGTGATATATACCCGTTATGTGTCTCTGTGTCTTTGGGTTTGACCTGTTTCCTTTTCCCTTAAATATGGGTTGAAAAAGTGCACGTTTACAATCTTAAGTTATGGCTGTCTATGACTCTCGATTTGTCCTGTTCTCCTATCCCTTAAATATGGGCTGTACAAGTGCATGTCACCAATCTTAAGTTATGTGCCTCTGTGACTCTGGGTTTGTTCTATTCCCCTATCACTTAAATGTGGGTTGAACAAGTGCATGTTTCGAATATTAAGTTATGGCAGTCTGTGACTCTGGGTTTGTCCTGTTCCCCTATCCCATAAATATGGGTTATACAAGTGCATGTCTCCAATCTTAAGTTATGGGTCTCTGTGACTCTGGGGTTGACCTGTTCCCTTTTCCCTTAAATATAGGTTGAAAAAGTGCACATCTAAAATCTTAAGTTATGGCAGTCTATGACTCTGGGTTTATCCTGTTCTCCTATCCCTTAAATATGGGTTGTACAAGTGCATGTCTCCAGTTCTAAGTTCTGGGTCTCTCTGAGTCTTGGTTTGTCCTGTTCCCCTATCCCTTAAATATGGGTTGAACAAGTGCATGTCTCCCTTCTTAAGTTATTATTCTCTGTGACTCTGGGTTTGTCGTGTTCCACTTCCCCTTAAATATGGGTTGAACAAGTGCATGTCTAGAATCTTAAAATATGGGTCTCTGTGTTTCTGGGTTTGTCCTGTTGCCCTATCCCTTAAATATGGGTGGTACGAGTGGATGTCTCAAATCTTAAGTTATGGGTCTCTGGGACTCTGTGTTTCCCTGTTCACCTATCCCTTAAATATGGGTTGAACAAGTGCATGCCTACACTCATAAGTTATGAGTCTCTGTGACTCTGGGTTTGTCCTGCTCTCCTCTTCCTTAAATATGGGTTGCACACATGCATGTCTCCAAACTTAAGTTATAGGTCTTTGGGACTCTGGGTTTGTTCTGTCTCCTACCCCTTAAATATGGACTGAAAAAGTCCCTGTCTCAAACGTCTCCAATCTTAATTTATGGGTCTCTGTGACTCTGTGTTCTCCTATCCCTTAAATATGGGTTGTACAAGTGCATGTCTCCAGTTCTATGTTCTGGGTCTCTCTGAGTCTTGGTTTATCATGTTCCCCTATCCCTTAAATATGGGTTAAACAAGTGCATGTCTCCAGTCTTATGTTCTGGGTCTCTGTGACTCTGGGTTTGTGCTCTTCCTATATTCCTTAAATATGAGCTTAACAAGTGCATGCCTCAAATCTTATGTTATGGGTCTTGGTGACTCCCGGTTTGTCCTGCTCCCCTATCCCTTTAATATGTGTAGAAAATGTGCATGCCTCCAAGCTTAAGTCATGGGTTTCTGTGACTCTAAGTTTGTCTTGTTCCCCAATCCCTTAAATATGGGTTGTATGAGTGCATGTCTGTAATCTTAAGTTATGGATCTCTGTAACTGTGGGTTTGTCCTGTTTCCCATCCCTTAATTTTTGGTTGAACAAGTGCATGTCTCCAGTTTTAAGTTATGTGTCACTGTGATCCTGGCTTTGTCCTGTTCCCTTATCCCTTAAATATGGGTTGTCCAAGTGCATGTCTCCAATCTTAAGCTATGGCTCTCTTTGACTCTGATTTTGTCATGTTACCCTGTCCGTTAAATATGGGTTGAACATGTGCATGTCTCCAATCGCAAGTTATGGCTCTCTGTGACCGTAGGTTTGTTCTGCTTCCCTATCTATTAAATATGGGTTGAAAAAGTGCCTATCTCAAACGTCTCCAATCTTAAGTTATGGGTCTCTGTAACTATGGGTCTGTTCTATTCCACTATCCCTTAAATATGGGCTGTATGAGTGCATGTCTGTAATCTTAAGTTATGGATCTCTGTAACTGTGGGTTTGTCCTGTTCCCATGTCCCTAAATATGGGTTGTATAAGTGCATACCTCCAATCTTAAGCTATTTGTCTCTGTGACTCTGATCTTGCCTTGTTCCCCTGTCCGTTAAATATGGATTGAATATGTGCGTGTCTCCAGTCTTAAGTTATGGCTCTCTGTGACTATGGGTTTGTCCCAGTCCCCTATCCCTTAAAATATGGGTTGAACAAGTGCATGTCTCCAATCTTAAGTTATGGCTCTCTGTGAATATTGGTTTGTCCTGTTCCTCTATTCTTTAAGTATGGGTTGTACAAGTTCATGTCTCCAATCTTAGGTTCTGGGTCCTTGTGACTCTGGATTTGTCCTGTTTCCCTGTCCCTTAAATATAGGTTGAACAAGAGCATGTCTCCAGTCTTAAGTTGTGTGTCTGTATGACTCTGGGTTTGTCCTCTTCCCCTATCCCTTAAATATGGGATGTACAAGTGCATGTCTCCAGTCCTAAGTTCTGTGTCTCTGTGACTGTGGGTTTGTCCTGTATCCCTATACCTTGCAGACGTGTTGAACTTGTGCATGTCTCCAGTCTTAAGTTATGGGGTCTCTGTGACTCTGGGTTTCTGCTCTTCCCCTAGCCCTTAAACATGGGTTGTGCTAGTGCATGTCTCTAATCCTAAGTTGTGGGTCTCTGTGACTCTGGTATTCATCCTGTACACCCTATCTCTTACGTATGTGTTGAACATGTGCATGTTTCCAGTCTGAAGCTTTGGGCCTCTATGACTCTGGGTTTCTACTCTTCCCTTATCCTTAAATATGGGTTGAACAAATGCATGTGTACAATCTTTATGGGTCTCTATGTCTCTGGGTTTGTCCTGTTCCCCTATCCCTTAAATATGGGTTGAACAATTACATGTCTCCAAAGTCTCCAGTCTTAATTAATGTGTCTCTGTGACTCTGGGTTTGTCCTGTTCCCCTTTCCCTTAAATATGAGGTGAGCAATTGCATGTCTCCAATCCTAATTTCTGGATCTCTCTGACACTGGGTTTGTCCTGTTCCCTTGTCCCTTAAATAAGGGTTGAACAAGTGCATATCTCCAATCTTAAATTATGCGTCTCTCTGAATCTGGGTATGTCCTGTTCCCTTATTCCTTAAATATGGGTTGAACACATGCATGCCCCCAAACTTAAGTTCAGGGTCTCTATGACTCTGTGTTTGTCATGTCCCCTGTCACTTAAATATGGGGTTAACAGATGCATGTCTCCAATCTTAAGTTATGACTCCCTGTGACTCTGAGTTTGTCCTGCTCTCCTATCACTTAAGTGTTGAACAAGTGCATGTGTGCAATCTTTATTATGTGTCTCTGTGTCTCTGAGTTTGTCATGTTCCCCTAGCCTTGAAATATGGATTGAACATGTGCATGTCTCCAGTCTTAAATTCTGTGTCTCTGTGACTCTGGGTAAGTTCTGTTCCCCTATACCTTAAATAAAGGGTTGAACAAGTGAACGTCTCCAATCTTAAGTTATGTGTCCCTGTGACTCTGGGTTTGTCCTGTTCTCCTATCCCTGAAATATGGGTTGATCAAGTGAATGTCTCCAATCTTATGTTACGTGTCTCTGTGACTCTGAGTTAGTCCTGTTCGTCATCCCTTAAATATGGGTTGTACAAGTGCATGTTTCCAATCTTGAGGAATCTCCTCACACTTTAACGACCTGGAGAATAACAAATACAATGATACTGTAAGCTCATGCTGAAGTGTTCAGTTCAATGTTATTAATTCTGTTCCATCCCTGTACTTTGTGTCCAGTATGTGTAGTTATTTTCCAATATAATTTCATTTCATTTCAGTATCTGATGTGAACGGGTGTAATTAGCTCAATTTTCATCTGGTGATGTGCAGTCAGAAGTGTGTTGAAAAAGATTTTGTAAATATATTTATAATCTGTTATGTTGGAGAATACATTTTACAATCTACACAGTTTGTTAGTTTGTATGTTTTCTGGCCTACCACAGATTGTGTGCACATAGTACCAGCAAGAGTGAAAGGGAAGGTCTACAAGAAAGTAGTGAGACCAGCTATGTTATATGGGTTGGAGACAGTGGCATTGACAAAAAGGCAGGAGTCAGAGCTGGACGTGGCAGAATTAAAGATGTTAAGATTTGCACTGGGTGTGACGAGGGTGGACAGGATTAGGAATAAGTATATTAGAGGGTCAGCCCATGTTGGAAAGTTTGGAGACAAAGCCAGAGAGGCAAGATTACATTGGTTTGGACATGTGCTGAGGAGGGATGCAGAGTATATTGGGAAAAAGATGCTAAAGATGAAGCTGCCAGGTAACAGGAAAAGAGGAAGGCCTAAGATGATGTTTATGGATGTGGTGAGAGAGGACATGCAGGTAGTTGGTGTGATAGAGTAAGATGCAGAGGACAGGAAGAAATGGAAACAGATGATCCGCTGTGGTGACCCCTAACAGGAGCAGCTGAAAGAAAAAGAGGATAAATATATATATATATATATATATATATATATATATATATAGACGCACACACATACACACACACACACGCACACGCACACACACACATATATATATATATATATATATATATATATATATATATATATATATATCTATGGGTCCCCTTCGTAACACTGAAATTTCATAACGATGAATTTCATAACATTGAGACCAAAACATCTAAATCCCAAAACACTGAAAACCCAAAACACTGAAAACTCAGAACATTGAAAGTGTGCTTCATAACATTGAAAACTACTATGCATATGTAAATAACATCCTCTCCACCTACAACAACACCTAAATAACAAACACACTTTCTACTACATTTCTGAGGGGGGGTCAAGCCCCTCTCCACCCTCCCACACTCCCCGTAAATTAAATATACCAAGATCGCTCTACAGTAGAAAAACATTAATTTCCTAACCACAGTGAAGTTCCCAACAGAAATGTAGTAGAAAGTGTGTTTGTTGGTTAGGTGGTGTTGTAGGTGGAGGTGATATTATTTACTTGTGCAATGTAGTTTTCAAGGGTCTATATCACGTTGTTGAACTCTTAAAAGTTCGAACGTCATATGGTTGACACCATATGATCAAACTTTTAAAAGTTCGAATGTTTCAACGGAGATCTCCATACGGTGCGGAATGGGAAGATTTCCCTTTTCTGCACTGTAGTGCGATCTTGGAGTTGGTATATTTAAAGGATGGGGGTGTGTGGGGAGTGTAGCCCCCCACGTGGGGGGTGCAGGGGGGGTTTGCCCCCCTGCTTAAACTGTTCAGGTAGGTTTTTTCTTTGGTTTATTTTTTTTATTACATTTTTGAACTTTTAAAAGTTTGATCATATGGTGTCGACCATATGACAGTCGAACTTTTAACAGTTCGATTATGTAATATAGACGCAGTTTTCAATGTTATGAAGCACACTTTCAATGTTCTGAGTTTTCAATGTTTTTGGTTTTCAGTGTTTTGAATTTTCTATATTATGGCCTCAATGTTATGAAATTTAACATTATGAAATTTCAATGTTATGAAGGGGACCTATATATAAGTTTTTTTCAAAATTTTCCTGATCTTATCTCATACTGTGTTTAGTTTGTCTGTCCAATTTTATTTTCGCCTTCAAAGTTATAGTTATAGTTTGCCCTCACTTCCATTTCTTATATTTTTATCTCTCATCTTGCTTGAATTCCAATTTTGTATTTTGCCAAACTGTTTGACATTCCTTCATAAAGCAGTAGAATATTTCATTCAATTTTCTATTTTCTGTTTGTGTCTTCTACTGTGGAGGTCACGTTGAGACTGAAAACAGTCTGTCCACAGTCCACTTACATGGTCACCAAACTAAAATTAATATGTAAACAAAAAAACTAACAAATAGCTGAATAATGGGACTACATTAAATGATTTCATACAGAGATTATGTGTAATTCATGGTACCTTAGAGAGTACAGTACAAATCTACTTGTTTTAATTTTTTTGTTGAAATACACAAATAAATATTTGTTTACAGGTACCATGTAATTTGTGTACATTGCTGGTACTCTTGCATGACATTACACACAGTAGGTGGGTATTCAGAAATGAAAAATAGCACCACACTGTATAAGGCTAAACCTTGCAAAGAGTGTTATCATGCAGGCCATATCCAGTTTAGAGATATCTGTAGCACAACATTGGGAGTATGAAAATTTGTGTGGTGATTAGTATATACTTTCATAAACACCATATTTGTGAGTGAACATGAAAATATTTTATTTTTGTATGTGTGAATATGGATGTTAGCATCAACGTCTTTTAATTATAATATATATGCATATGTTAATAAATTGTATATGTGCCTTCATACACATAGGCCTATGCATGTACACTATTCAGGAAAAAAGTGTGTAGGGTTTTGCATACATACATGGAAGTATACATACAATTATATATTGAGATATGTATGCAACTATGCAGGTCCAAAGGGAGTCACAAATTATGTTTTAGTTTGACCAAATGACTGAAACTTCATTTCCCTGACACTTCATTTGACTGACAGTTCAATTGATTGACAATTAGTACTGACAGTCTATAGAGCACTGTAAGGCAAGTAAAAGGAATATGTCCTTTTCCCCACTGTAGTGCGACCCTGGAGTTAGTATATATATAGTTGGGGGGGGGATCTAGTTTGGTTTTACTAAAGAATATAAAACCAAAAGCAGAGAATATAAAACCAAACTAAGTGGTGGGCTACACCCCCACACCCTCCACTGTGGGGAGCTGTGCCCCTCACACCCCCCTAACTATATATACATACATGAAGATAATGGGGTGTAGCACTGCAGTGCTTATAATCAATGCATAGCAATGAGAGCAATCACCAGAGGTGACATATTGAGTGGCAACACTGTTCATTACTAGCATGAGATCTGCAGTCTAGACAATGCATTTTGTATGAGTAGACTATTTGTCATTAGGGGGCTGGGGTGCGCTTGTATGGTTTGGGTCATCCAGAAGTGTATTGTCAGGTCATGTGTAAATGTTGTTGCTCATTCATGTCATGCTAAGTCTTCCAGGATGACAGTACTGTCATCTGTATATGTTTTTAAGTTGTGTCACTTCTCTGAACTACACAACTCTGTGTTATGTGATGCTATCATGTAGCAGATGTAGAGAAGTGGGTAACAGGTTTGTGACTACCATTCATGGACCTGGTCAAGGATACTGGTTTACTAGCATGTGGTAATGCCAAAATGAAAGACATATGCACAGTTAGGTTCATAGATTTATGGGTTAACAGTATGCTATTGATCCAGAGGAACATTAGTAGACTAGCCACAATATCCCATATTGTAAGTACCCATTGGCAAGACTAATTTATACCTAGTGTTAGGCTCCTTTCAGTGACAGCTTCAGGGGCCAGACCTGGACTGCATTTACAATTGCCCATCCATCTGTCCAGATTATGCTTAAAGAGGGTCAAGGACCTACTTTGCTTTATATCCAAAGAAAGTTTATTTGGTTAATTAGGGATTTTCTAGGATGTATAGCTATCTTGCCAGCAGGTCCTGTTTATGTTATGGTAGAAGATGAGTTTTCTTGAACAGAGATTAGGATGCTACTAGTTCTACGGATGTGCAGCAGGTGACAGTGGACTGGATCCTTTGAGACTATGCAGGTTAGACAGAGATTACCTCTCCAGAGTCCATAAGAAAACAGAATAAAGGCAAAATGCTTTAAGGTTATCTGGGTAGCTCAGGAAAGACATACCCCTAATTATTATAATGAGAAAACAATCCAGTCTTTCAAGGTCATTTGCTTAGACAAAGGCATACCTTAGGGGACATTATACTCTATTAATCACCCCAGGTGATTAGATAAACTGATTTCCTAACATTAGTGGATACAAAATGATCAAAGGATACCTAATTGTCAGTGAAAGTGCTCAGGTCTCTAATGACCGAGTCAGTGTTGGCTAAAGACATAGTGCTAGTGCTGCATTTCTTGGGATGTAGTTTTAGGCTGTGCTCCAGGCACCACTTATTGCTGCATGCTAGTCCCTCCTGAAAAAACTGCATATCAGACAGTGAGGTAGTGACAGCTCCAGACTTGGTCAGCTATAAATTCTTGATGTTAGTCTAAACATCATAATGAAAGGTTGGATAAAAGGTTAGTGCAGCATTATTTTATAAAGTACTATATAAAAGTATGCTCAACAAGGTGTTAAAGTTGAAAGTAATTCTGCTACAAATATGTAACATAAATAAGGTATAAAATAAAGCTTGCTTAAATGGAGAAATAGTTTAGCAATATGTGATTAGCATCCATAATAAATGACTGTGACTTGAAAAATAAGGAATTTGCTTAATGGACATGTTTCCTACAAAACCAGCAAGAATGTATGCATTTCACATGGTCAGTAAGAGCAAAAATGTAAAACAAAACAGGATGTATGCATTTCACATGGTCAGTAAGAGCAAAAATGTGAAAAACAGGATGTATGCATTTCACATTGTCAGTAAGAGCAAAAATGTAAAAAACAGGATTTATGCAGCTTCTTAAAAGAATGGACAACAGGAAACAATCTGTACATGTTTCTATTATATGACTGTTAAGCAAGGAAGTTTGAATGGATATGCTTTCATCAAGTCAGCATTTGCACAAGATGTTTCCTTAAAAGACAATACCAGTATTATTTCTCTACAGGATGAAAACATATTTTTCTGCAAACACCAGCAAACAGATGTTTTCATACACAGACCAAAATAGAATACCAAGGAGAAAAACAGGATGTAAAGCCACTATAAAGAGACTGTAGCAGATAACATTGTTAGAGATATTTGTGTAGGAACACCAATTTGTTCAGAGATAATATTGTATCTCTCACATCATCCATGCTGTTTGAGAAGTAAAGTAGCACAGTACCTGAAGCTGTAACAGTAGTGTGTGTGATTTGTTATAAACAGTTATTTATTGGTTACTGCTTTTATGACAGAGTTTGATGCTGCATCAGTGAATATTCTGCAAGTTTCTGTGGGCAACAGACTGTGAATACAACTATAACTAGACTTTGCTTTCAGCAGAATCCAGCCAGCAAAACCTTAGTGTCTTAAGAAGACTTCAGATCCATCACAGGAAGCAGCACTTTGATAATTAATTTTTCAATGGGTGAGCCTACCTGCATTCAAAAACAAAGGGAGTGGTAAGGCCTGCAGAGGGTCATTTCAGTCAAATTGCAGTAACTAACATTTGTACATATGTGTAAATCCTAAACAGAAGTACTCCAGCTTATGCCACTTGTAGTAGTAGTACAGTTTCTCAGACATCTGAATCCAGATTGAGCCTGCAGTGCAGGAAAGTCGCAGTGCCATAAATTCTCCAAGAAAGGTGAACACCAACTTTTCACAACATCTCGCTGCTTGCTGTGTTTCACCAGCTTCTCGAGTGACTCCAAAAAGTTTTCAGCCATCTGCAACAACAGCCTGAGCACCTGTTTTCTTGCTAACTGGTAAAACCTTTTTCTATGTCACATTTTTAGTATGGATGCTATTAGACAGAATTCAAGCAGGTGTAAGCCAAGCTTTACTCTTAATGTAGCAGAACAACCAGATAAAATATAGAGTAAACTGCAGTGTTGGTATACACAACACACTAGTAAATGTAAAGCGTTATTAGGGCAAGTTGATAGTAAGGTATTATGCAAATGTATTACAATATTTGACTGGTATCTCAAAGAAAACCATGTAGGGTATGACAAATGTTTATTGTGTAAATCATATGAAACTGCTTTCCATGTACAATGTCATAAAAAAGTATTGCATGACATTATTCAAAGGTTAGACTGTACAGACAAAACTTTTGATGGTAGAAAACCAGAAAAAGTTGATACATTATATTCAGATGTTGAACAGTTATGTCCTGTTACCACATGTAAAAGGTTTATTTCAGAGTTGCAACAGGAGTCAAATCAGTCATTGACAGAACCTCCAGTATATCTTGTTACAAAAGAATGTAATAAACGTCTAAAAGACAGACACAATGAGTTCAGGAAGTTTAGACAAGTTATACAAACATTTTTTTCAAAACTGCATAGGAGTTTTAGATTCAGCAGAACAGGTTACTAAAATGTCAGAAAGACTGTGCAACATTACAGAAAACTCTTGAACAGCAGTTACGGGATAAAAAAAATAAATAAATTAGCTGAACTGACAGAGACTGACTTCCTGCATACAACAGCTGAGGTTAAGAAAAGATTGCAAAAGTGCAAGAAACTACAGCTGATCTGTACAAAAGAGATATATTTTATAATATGTTTGTATTTTGAAAATGGTTAAGCATACATGGTAGGATCTGATGTATGACTTTCATTCACTTAAAGCAAGATATTTATCAGTACAACAGTAAAGTAGAGTGTATGACTGCCACTATCATAGCATAGTCAGAAGGTAAACAAAATAGTTCTAGTGCATAACAGTAAAAATCTGAAGTCACAAGATTGACATACACATATTTTCTTTTCATATAAAGTACATCTGTTAAAAAGCACAAGAGAAAAGGCAGAAAACAGCAAATGTAATAATGTAAATATAAACATTGTGCTAGTTAAGCCAATATCTATTTTGTTTTTTTTTTACAATTTTTTAATTGTATAGTAACACCACACCAAACAGTTAAAGTTCTGATAGACAATTTGGAAAAGAAATAAAATTACAGATGGTATTAGTCAAGCAGTCTTTGTAAAATGAATGGTAGAGCAGGTAAATAAATAAATAAAACAAGTACTGAAATCCAAGTTACAAAAATATGTAAGCTAATTGTAAAATAATGTATATTTATGTAGTATAAATGCATAGTTATGCAAATCACAAATACTTATTATATTTCTAAGTGTTTTATAACTGCATTCTAATATGAAATTGCAAGTGTATTAACAGATGATTAAAGGAAAAATGCTAAAAGGGTTAACTGTGGTATACAGAGTCTAAAATGTAAGCTCAGACCTTCCCAGACTGGATGAATAGTTACAGGAAATGTTGGGCAGATAAGGTAAAAAACAAGACTGATTGCCAGACAAGTGGCTTGAGTTTTTCTAAAACATTATTGTTATTAAAACATAATTGTTAAATGTTCCCATGCAACAGAATTTGGTAATTATAATAAAACATCACAATTGTGCATACATGTCACTCATAATCTGTTTGCAGGTAAATGTTAAAAGTAAAAAACCTCAGTTACATCAAGTATAGCCAGCAGATAGGCTATAGTATATATAAAGTTCAAATAAAGTATATAGGTGGGTACAAATAACTACTAGTAGTAGTAGACAGCAAAGGCAACAGAAAAATATATTCTGTCATTGAAAACAGCCAAAAATGATCAAATCAGGCAAAGGTCCATAGTTTTTTAGTAACATAATAAAGCAAATGTATAACCAAAGTGTTGGGCTGGCATACATTCTATTCTCACAGCATGAAACAAATAAACAATACTGCAGCACTACAGAGGGAGGGGTACTTTCTCAGTTTTACACTGACTGTGTCAGCAGTATTGCAAAAGGGTCTAAAAAACAGTTACAGGAAGAAATAATATATCATTCCTTCTTGACAATACTCTTTCAGGGGGAGGGGAAAACAGGTATTAGTGCATTAGAAATACTGGTTAACAGATTAAACCTGACAGGATGTAAAACCACTATAAAGAGACTACAGCAGATAACATTTTTAGAGATATTTGTGTAGGAACACCCATTTGTTCCGAGGTAATATTGTATCTCTCACATTCATGCTGTTTGAGAAGTAAAGTAGCACAGTACCTGAAGCTGTAACAGTAGTTCGTGTGATTTGTTATAAAAAGTTATTTATTGGTTACTGCTTTTATGTCAGAGTTTGATGCTGCATCAGTATATATTCTGCAAGTTTCTGTGAGCAACAGACTGTGAATGCAATTATAACTAGACTTTGATTTCAGCAGAATCCAGCCAGCAAGACCTTAGTGTCTTAAGAAGACTTCGGATCTATCACAGTAAGCAGCACCTTGATAATTAATTTTTCAATGGAAGGTTGGACAAGAGGTTAGTGCAGCCTTTTTATAAATTACTACTTTTTTAAGAATTTAACTTTTTTGTCATTGGTGACAGTGAGACTATAAATGACTGTCATGATTTGCCATAGGCGACTTGAATTGTGCAGTACATTTTACAGATAATGGCTATATTCTGATGTTTAGGTAGTTTGTATTATCTTTTTTGAAATATCTGCTTGTACCAAGATGGCATTGACTGTTCTTGAATACGTTTCTGTATTTTTGCATTGTCTTTTTTTTAAATATTTGCTTGTATCAAGATGTACTATGCGGAGCTTTTCTCCCTGGGCCTCCACTGAAAACAGGCACTGCGTGCCCAGTTGGACAGTCCCAGTAAACAAATGTAAAATAAATAAATAAATAAAAGAAATAATCATTGCAGAAGTAAACACCAAAGACAGTTGGTCTTGGAATTGATAACTAGGGCATACCACAGGAAAATACTCTTTCCAAAGAGAGCATGCCTCCTAAATAATTGAGCTGGCTATGCCCATTAACCAGTTGCTATCTAGCAGGTAGTATGTCTTTCGGCTTTTCCTGGTTAGGGGTCGCCACAGCGGAACTCCGGTCTGCTAATGATTGGTAGTATATGAGTTTAAAATTACAGTAGTAGCCTTGAAGTGTACTTCTAAAAGAGCTATGTACACTTCATACACAGTTTGACTAAAAGACCCGCATTATCAGATATATATATCATATACAGAATGTATAGATATTCAAGAATGCCTTGAATTGCAAGTCTGTCAGTAACACATATAGAAGCTGTTATTTTCAAACCACACCCCTTTTGAGGGGAGATCTATGCATGACATACAGGGCATTGTCAGACCCCACTCTGATGGACCTCCTACATATCCACAAAACAAACAGCACCAGAATTACCCATTCTAAAGACTTAAACCTTGCCTGTGATATAAATAAGACTTGCTGGAGAGACCGGTATGTATCCCAGAGATAACCCCGGCTCTGGAACAGGCTCCCCTTCCATATGAAGCACAGTTTCTCCCTAACCCAATTCAAAAGCAACCTGGACAATTGGATGAGGAACAGGAAATTCATCCCGGGTTTGGCACCTATGCCTCTGATGGAAACATGCAACCTGTAAATGGTTCATTTCCCAGGCCCTAACTTGTAAATGTTTCATTTCCCAAGCCCCTGGTTACACTTATCAATGGTATCAGAACTTGTTAGAAATTTGGGATGGATGCATGGCTAGGCTTAAAAAGATTTTTGTGGTCATTAGCCTAGTAAACACCTGTGAACATGAATATAAACAAAGATTATGTGTTGCATATGTGCATACATAGAAAAATAACTATTATAAGTTGTCAAAATATAGGGTCATCGATGGCATGAGATTTTGGTTGCAGCACTTAATTTTTACTGCCTTACTAAGATGGAACCCCTGTAATTACCTAATGTAATATATGAGGAATGGTACTGAAAAGTATATGAGAAATGTATAGGCTGCATTTGTTTCAACTTTCAAATGCTAATCAGTGTAAACCAACTGTACTTCAGTCAAACACTCAGGAACGATGTGAGTGACAGTTCAAAACATTTTATCACAATGAATGTTTTTAAAAAGTCTGAAAAGAAATCCAGTAGGATGGAATCACTGTTAGACAAATACTTAGGGTGTGATTTTTGAAGGACAACATACAACATCAGCTAATGAAAAATGACAGTGATTAGATTCAGTTCCAAAGCTGCATAATATTTTTTAGAGAAAAGATGCAAAATGTTTTATTATTTTAGAATATTTGGACATTTTCTACTCAACATGTTTCTTTGCAAGGCACAAATGTCCAAAGCAATGCTGTGCTGTAAAATGAGGGAAAATCTGTATGATTGTAAAAGTGCACCTACATGAACACACACACACACACACACACACACACACACACACACACACACACACACACACACACACACACACACACACACTAACAAGCAACACTAATAACAGACCGTATGAAAAATAATTGGCAGTGGAGCGAGAAAGATTTGTAGCAACAAGCATGAAACAAAAATACTATTGCCTAGGCTTGAATAATTATTAAACACAGTTTTACAAAAACCTGCATGTAGTAAAGTAGATAGCATTTCATTGCTAAGGAGGCTTCAGGTCTGTGTGTGACAAGATAACATCTCTAGCTGAGTAAAATCCAGTCATTCAACAAATCTAGTCGCTCATGAGTTGGGGAAGGAAAATACAAAAGGATAAACTTCAACTCTAAGCTCTTAGCACTTTCTATAACTATCCCCACTGACAGTTTGTGTAATCTGACCTGCAGTATGCTAAAAAGGCTCTTTGACAATCTTGCCTCTAGGTGAACATGTGACTTACACAGTAATAAATGTAAACAAACTCCTCTAGCAAAAAATCTGAGATATGCCCCTTTAACTTCAGTGACATAGGCAGAGGCAAAGTATCTATTGGATACATAAACTTCAATGGGTGCACCGAGGAGCACGTGCTAAGTTGCCCCATTGAAGTAATATAGACATAGGTCATGTTACCCTATGGTAATGTCACAACTGGAAAAGCTAAATATTTGGAGCCTAAGTTTAATAAAAAGTTTACAAAGCTTTTTATTAACAGAAATGTCCTAAAAAAGAAAGTAAGGGCAAGCTAGAAAATACATTCTGAATGTAGAAACATCAGCAAATGACTTTAAGTGTGTTGTTAAGGTGAGTAGAACGAACAATGCATTTATGTCAGGCATTCCAGACCAGTGTTAAGTTACAGGAAGAGACTATGCAAGCAAATATGCAGCTTTATCTTTCAAGATTTTATGTGCTGTTTCATTCACTGCAGCTACAAGTGGGCTTGTTAAGCTACAGTCAATTGCTATATACAGAATTAGTTTTACAGTAGTGGTCAGGTATAGGGGTGGCACCTTTACAAATGCCCAAAGTAAAATATTTCCTATAAAAAGTGAGATTTTGCAGGACAAACTATACCAAGAACCAATAAGCTAACACCTGCAAAATTTGAGAAGATTCTATGGTTTCATATAATAATAACATGTTACAGTCAGAAAATAATTGTTTTATGCAACTTTTACTGGAAACTTAAGAATATTTTTGTCCTAAAATCTCAAGACATTCACCATTTTTGTGTTTTTCCCACAGAGGGGAGCACCAGTACCCAAAGAAAGACTGTCTTATGTGGAGAGAGTCAGGTGGTAACCCTAGAGTAATTATTCAGGCAATGAATTTTAGTGATTTTTAAATGAGGTGGCTAAGCTGTTTTTAGACACTAACCTTTTGAAATGGAGCAGTGTATCCAAAGTATAGGCAGAACCACTTGAGTCTGCATGAATGACACCAAAGACAAGAGTAATAGCTGAGGAGGACAGGAAAGTGCAGCACAATAATGGGAAGCTTCCTAATCACATTAAGCAGAGCCCTTCCCTGGCCCTGTTCAAATGCAGTTTGGATCAATGGATGGGGAATCACAAATTCACACCTGGGGTAGTACCTATGTCACTTATGAATAGGGCAATCTGTAAGATACTCAATTAACAGGCACAAAATCTATGCCATCTTCTTGTCCCTCGAGGCCATATATTGTGTACAATTGAATTATACTGGCTAGGCTTGTAAGGGCTGTTAGCCTAGTAATCTCATAGGAACCTACAAACGACTTTTCCCAGTGGTGATTTACAGTCCTTGAGCCATGAATAGTGCAGAATTATAATGCAAATCACAGCATATCATTATGTGCAGCAGTAGAAACTCAGTGAGTTCACACACGGCAGTAAACTGCTAGGAGAAATGTGCCCAGATTCTGGTATTTACTTATCAATCAGATTGCCCCTGGCAGCTATATGTTCTACTACTAAGTAGTCATTCTCCAAGGTATATTGTCAAAGGAAGGTCAGCACCTGGACACATAATGGTAATGAATCCTCATATGACATTAGCTCTGAGTTGGCATAGAGCTTACTGAAAACATTGACTCAAAGGGAAAGCAGAAAGAATTGTTCTCTATGGTATGCTTTTTCTTTGAAAAATTTAACTTTAAATAGGAAATAAAAACTGCAAATCTTTTTAAGAAATGAAAGAATGCCATCTAAATCGATAAAAACAGTAATGCAGAATTGTGTGAAATGTAAGGAAACTAGCAAAATGTTATGGATAAAAATTAACTGTGGACAGGAAGGCAGAATATATATATATTGCTGAATATTATGGAATATAAGGTTTTACATATTTTGAAGAATTGTACTTTATGGAGTTGCCCTATGCAGCACAATTGAAAAAGCTAAGACTGTTCTCTGTTGCATACTGCTTTCTCAGAGGCAATCTCTGTCTGACGTACAGAGCCATGTCCAACCCAGAATTGTTGAACATGCTCCATCTTAGCAAAACTAAATCTACTCGAGCTACACGCTTTAGGGATATAAACCTCAACACAACAATGAATAGAACATGCTGGAGGGATAGATTCCCTTCACAGAGACTTCCCTTACTATGGAACAGGGTCCCAATCTACATAAGACAGAGCCCCTCACTATCACTCTTCAAGAGGAACCTTGATGAGTGGATGGGTAACAGAAAGTTCACACCTGGGATCACACCAACAGCACTACTAGATAGGGGTCAAGGGTACTAGCTGTTAGTACAAGGGTCTAGGGAACTACTAAAGGGGTGGTGAATACTGCACAACGTGGCTGGGCTAATATATGCCTTCGGGTAGATAGCCCAGTACCAACCTATGAACGAGTCAAAGATACACATGGCAGTCCAGTTATGTATGAGGTCAAGACGGTCATATCAGGAATTTATTTATTTTATGTATTTGTTTGACATTTGTTAACTGGGATAGTGAAACTGGATCACAGTACCCATTTTCATCGGAGGCCTGGGGAAAAAGCTCTACATTTAGACATTTAGGTCCAAAGCAGAGATAGATCACAGTATTTACAACATAATATTTGTCAAGTCCTTACAATATACATTACAAACAGATTAACGTTTACAAAATGTCACTTGCTTAGAGATTTGCTGAAAACTTTACAAAATTTCAAAACATTACAATGTATTAATAATAGATCTCTGGAGAAGATATTAATTAATGTACTTAGACCCTTATTAACATGAGAATGGACCTGTGTAATGACTGTGAGAAACATGAACGTGTATCTTGTGGGGAGTGAGAACATGGCAGCAAAAACTGGGATGAAAATGACTGAGACTGGATCCCTGCAATATTATTGTCCTAAATGTATGCATAAAGCAGGCGACAGACAAATGAAAAAGAAGATAAATACTGGAGCAAAGCAACAGCAGTGTCTCTATAGATATTATTCAAGAACCTGAGCCATATACATTACAGGAATGTGATGGTAAACAAGAAACAACTAAGCATGAGCTCAGCCCCATGGCAGAAATAGATGAATCCCAGTCTATGACAACACAAGTGACCAGTGTTGGATTAGCTGTACTGGAGATAGAGGGGATGAGCAGGGGAAGATGAGCTTCAATAGATGGAACCAGTTCACCCATCCTGGGTGGGGGAGAAGGTGGCCTTGCTCACCACATTGTTGATACCTTCTGGCTCATAGATGATCATCCATGCAAGAGGCCAGGGCAGGTTTGTGCTATTAAGCAATGTATGTGCCACTGAATCAAAGAGGATGTGGATTGGAGCATGCATATAATTTCCCACCCAAGTAGCCATTGTGACTCAACTGAGTACCTGCAGTGAGGGGCTAAGAGGTATGAATCAGGGATAATGTGGGTAGGAGCATACATATTATTCTCCACTCAAGCAGTATCTGTGAGTCAGCTGAACCCATAAAGAGAGGTGCTAAGAGGGATGGATCAGGCATCTGCATGGGACTAATACACTTGCCTTCTTCCTAACATCTGACTGTCACCTCTAGTGGAATGAGTAAGCTGATCAGTCCCCTCAGCAGGAACAAATAGGCTGGAAAGCTCTTGCCCTAGTTCAGGGTACCTGCCTTTTACTCAGGAAGCTCAAATAATATAATTTGTTGAAGGAAGCAGTATTAGATAACTGAGAAGATCAACAGCAACATTTAGGAGAAGAAAGTAGTAAAACAAAAATTAGAATAGCTGAAAGAATAACTAAACAGAAGCTTCTAGAAAGCAAGCTCAGTACTGAATGTCAACCACCATGACAAAGTTACTATGAAGCATGATTTAGTATTTGTGAATGCATTCAGTATACAATTCTAGAAATACAGAATAGCTGTAACTGACCAGTGTAGAAATAATAATGTAGATATTATATGCAGGATCGATGTAAGATTTGCAGAATAAATGTTATAGGGGACAAATAGGAGTACTGGTAGTGGAGAATATTCTGGTAGTTTAAAATGGAAGCATGCTCAGGAGTTGTCTTTAGTATGAATAAAACAATGTAATATTCAAATGTTAGATATGAAACATACATGTTTTACATGAAATAAAAGAATATTTAGATTTAGTTAAAGAAAATAAGAATATGTCTGACCCACTTACATCAAAAGCCTCAATGCAATGTGCTGTAAATATTGCTCTTCTTGCATTTCTGCACACATTTATTACTGTGATCAAATATATTCTCATCTTTCTTGTGTGATTATTAATGCCATTATGAAGTCATATTTTTCAAGGTATTTGATATTTAATTCTACTGCCCAGCTGAGATCTTGTAAAAGTTTTTTCTGTGTTATTTTATGCTGTAATTTCCAACATGTACTCAACTGTATTTTAAGGTGGATTCCCATGTCTATATTTAATACTTCATGATATAAACAAATGTACTGTTTTCTGTTATATAACATATAAATGTGGAGCTTTTCTCCCCAGGCCCTGCTAAAAAGAGGTATTGTATCAGACTATCCTGGTTAACAAATTCAAATAAGTAAATAAGATATAGAATACATAATATGTAGTACCCAGGGAGTTCAGGGAGACAGACTGGTAACAGATAAATGGGGAGGGTGGCATCCCACACCTATCTTGGGGTCTTCTGCAGAAAAGGGGATCAGAAGACCCTTGATAGGAAGGTGCAAGCTTGAATTTATATTCTGGATTAAGGCAATGCTAGAGTGAGGCCTAATCAGGCTAACTTATTGCATTTTTTCAAAGTTTTTGCCCTCAGTTCAGAGCCATACCAAAACAGTTGCAGTGCTTATTACAGATATTATAGCGAGGAGAGGCAGAATAAGGTTTTGTTCTGACATCTTCCAGTCGTTGCAGTTATGAACATCTGTTTATGCTGACATTAAGTGACATATGCAAAATTAAAACTTGACAGTTTCTAGCATTAGGTTATAGAGGAGCAGTAATTACTCAAGCTTTATTCCACAGAAACACACACACACACACACACACACACACACACACACACACACACACACACACACACACACACACACACACACACACACACAGAACAGCAGCTTTGTTATAGTGTTAGGAAGCAGTGAGCTAGACAGAATACATCTTCAGAAACTGGATAATGTCTATTCAAACAGAAAATTAAGTGAAGTTAATGGCCACTAAAATATATTCAGAATTTTCACCAAGAACCGACAGATCAATTCCTTCTAGTAAAGATGCCTCATCCTTGTTGCCTTGTGCAGTACAGCAGTAGTCTTATTTATTCTGAGAGGAAATAGTGGGTCCTCAGGTGGTAATCATGGCAGCTAGGGCAGAATAGAGTATTGTGATGACTGTGGGGAGTAGAATGAAGGTATATATATTCATTGGCAGTCCTGTAGTTCTTTGCAGAATAAGTGTCCAGCAAGCCTTTAGCAATTGTCAAGCCCTGTCTGGCAAGCTGCTGTTAACATGAACACAGACAAGCACTTGAGTGCATAAACATTTTGAAAATGTTTGACAAACTGGCTCATCTATAATTTGTGGAAGTACCAGCATGCTTGCAGAAATTTCAGAAATGCAGTATATACAGATGAATTAGACGAGTGTTATAATAGAGGTACAGCTACTTTAAATGCTTTAAACTGATCCACCTTTTTATAAGTAGAATGACTTTCTGTTCAGAAGGCAGATCTTTGCTAAGTAAGACCTCCTTAGGAGCTTTCTGCCTTGTGACTGAATCTGCATAATTTTAAATGACAATACAGATTAATTGGAAATTAGCAGCAAGTTCTCAAAACATGAAGGCTGCCAGACTTTAGAATAGGATGTAGGACTAACCTTTGGTGCTATAATAGCTGTAAAAAATAAGAGGAAAAGGTAGAAAACATCTCCAGTAGAAATAAAGTTTGCTTTGCCCATTTGGATGCTACCAGAATCAAGTCCCCTCTGTCTTTAATAAAAGGAACAAGAAACATCTATTTTAAACATGACAACTGGAGTACAGGGAAAAAAATTGGAGTTAGTATAGTGTCCTTTATTGCAAAATAGTCTTCACTATGCTGTTATTTATGGAAAAATTGATCTATCTAGTTTCCACTTTTATGTGACAGACACTGTATTGCTAAATAAGTCTTCCAAACAACTTTCTTTGCTTGATAGATGGTTATATTGAAGTGTTATACTCTAAGTGTTGTTTCGGAAATGTTCATGTCTTCTGTATACAAGAAAATGAGTGTAAGTTCCGTCACTTTTGTTTATACACTACTAGCTGTTATGCTATCAGTGGTTATTTGGATAATTTCTTTGTGGAGTATCTCCTGTACTACATTTAGAGTAGAGCCACAGGTCTCATCTCCTTTGTATTTATGCAACAATAATTTTGTTTATTCATGTATGTATGTATGTGAAAGTTATACCTGCTACACCTTGAATAACCTGTTCATTCCCCATTGCACTATCTGAAACATATACTGTAACATATGCATTGTTACAGTCTATAATGGAATCAGGTCATTCTCATTGTCAGATTTGAAGGCTGCTCACAGAAAATAAATGCCTGCAATCTACAAAAGAAGGCATCATATTTACAGATAAAAGTGTACAGGTACAAACCTCCCTCCTCACAGCATGTTTGTGTGTGTGTGTGTGTGTGTGTGTGTGTGTGTGTGTGTGTGTGTGTGTGTGTGTGTGTGTGCGCACGCGCAAGTGAGTGTGTGCGTGTATATGTGTGTGTGTGTGTGTGTGTGTGTGTGTGTGTGTGTGTGTAAGGGGTACTGGACCCTGATAAAACACTTTTAATCTCACTGCCCTCAGTGATGTACCACACCGGTCAGGTTGGCAGCAAGGCAGCAAGGCATGGTTAAGAAAGTGGGCTGTAGGTAGCTGGCTGTAGATATAACAAAGCAGATCTCAACAGAGTAGTAAAACAAAATTGTGTTACTGTGAACATCCTTGCTTTGCATACTTTCAAATGGAGGAAGCATAATTACAAAGATGACAGAAGGGACTTGTATGATGCTGAACTCATTGATAAGAAGAATTTTAGGTGCTGTCTTTACATCTAAGTATTGAATAAATACTTACTGGATAAAGTAACCTCAATCTTCCATGATAAATACCTTGGTACTATAATAAGACATTTAGTCATCCCAGAAAATAACTGATAACGGTGTTACTTAACATCAGCATTACTCAGAGAACTAATGATTCCATGTTGACTTAACCTGCTATAGATCAGGAGATATCCAGTAACATCTTGCCTGTGTATTCTCCATTACTTAGAAAAGGGTTGCTAAAATATATTTAAATATTTTCTTGTGATTGAACCAGCTGGTGAGACTTGCATTATTGTCTTATATAAAATACAATTTGTTGTAGTAACAAAGCTTATTAACTGGATTATCTATGATTTAAATATTGATAGTGTAGCTAATGTGATGAATCTAGTATCTTTGTCTTGCAGTGTCTGTACAACTTATTATTCTAGCCTGATATAGAGCAGAGTATTACTACAGAGTGTAAATGTATAGACAGTTACCAGATGAGAGCAAAATGTATATATACAGCATAAACTGTATTTGGAAGGTAATTGTTAATGATGTTTTGGGCTGACTGTATGTAGAGCTGCTTGACCACATTTGCAATGTTTTCCTCAGAAGCTTATTTACAGGTATTCTAATGGTGAAACATCGAGAGTAACTTCATATTTGTGCATTTGATTACAAGCACACTCTCTCCTTACTACCTTAGTCTCCAAGTTGAATGCATTCACTGCAAAATATCAAGTCTTACTCAGAGAACTGCTACTTTCACTGCTAAAAAAATGTATTCTTTCACCCAAGGCCCTTCTGAACTGCAGTGTGCACAGTTGAGTCACGGTGCTGCATTTAAACAGAATTTTGAATGTGTTATCCTGAGGGTCAACCATTTTCTCTTAGAGCAGTTATAATTGCTTAGAATTGGTTTACTGTGAGTTACAAAGTAATCTGCCAAACGTTTTTCTTCCCTACTTGTGTTTTTGGAAGATAAAGATAAATTGACATCTAAATTTGATGTGAACTCATAGCAAGTACTGGTGTCTACAATGCATGTGCAAACTGAATGGCTCACATAGGTGAATTTGCAGGGCTGCTTCACCCCCCCCATCCCCCATACTTTCCCAGGACATTTTACTTTTATGCTAGTTCATCTATGCCACCTTGCTTAATTGAAATTTACTTTTAAAGACATATGTACTTAACTTTTTATTAGTCACCATGTACATTTATTTATTCATTTTACCCCACCTAACCTCTCATGTTGTTGTTGTGTCTTTTGGCTTTTCCCGATTAGGGGTCGCCACAGCAGAACTCCGGTCTGCTAATAATTGGCAGTTGATTTTTACGTGCTGAGTTGCCGGCCCTAACGCACAACCTTCAGTGAAGGTTTGCCCATTCCCGCATGTCTCCACAGAAGATGCTCTGGCTGAGAATCGAACGGGACAACGTTTTGCTGTGAGGTGACAATGTACCTCTGTCTATTCACATTCTACAACCTCTACTTAGGAAGTATCAGGGCATTACTTCTAATTCTTGTAAATATTAGAACATGCTAGCTTTTCAGCACTGTGACTAAATTGTTTGTATGTTTAGATTTTTAGTACTCACACTTTCTTATGTGACAAGTATAATTTGTTTTGTATACCGGCATTTCAGTTGGTACTCTCTTTTCTCTTATGTATAATGTTTCTTTTACCTGTTATTGTTGTAGACATTATTGGAGCTTTTCTCCTTGGGTCTCCACTGAAATTTTTTTTTTTTTTTGTAACTCATCTGGACCAACCCGGTTAACAAATGTGAAATAAATAAATAAATAAATCTGGCACTCTCTATATGTGAATACTTTTCTACGACACAACATACGCAAACTTTCAGTCCTTATACTGGTTCCATGTAAGCAGATCTATCCCATTCATAACACATTATCTCCTCTGACATCCTCCTACTCTTTCCCCAAAATTAAAGGAATAAGTAGAATACTAATAATTTAATTTATATTTCTTACAGAGATACCCATTAATTAATCTAAATGTAAAGCTTACTCCTGTTCAAGCTGTAGTACTCCTTCTGCTTAAACAACCAGCACAGCAATCTAAGGAGAGTTATCCTGATCATCTTATAAAAGTACCTATATGGTGGATGAAATTAAAAACTACACTGTATCTAGTACAAAAACCTTCATATTGAAATAACTTCCAATATAACTCAGAAATGCACTACACTGTACTGTCTATGCATATATGTCTCATTTTATCTGGAGACAGTCATCTAAACCCAGTCTACTAGTTAGTTCTACCCTATTACCTAACCCCACAACAGTCTACCTCAATACAACATTCATTTCCTCTAGAAAACATATACTGTAACCATTGTTACCCTTAGTACTTCCTGTGTAAATAGTAAATGGCAGCAGCTAGAAGCCTGGCCCAGTTAGTTCAAACCTAAAGCCATTGCCATTACAGAATCATGATTAAAAGAAGACTTCTGTACCCCTTCTGGTATCTCAGAAAACTACCATTGGTTTTCTACAACAGACCTGACAAAAGAAAGGGAGGGGACATGCTCATACTGGTTCACATATCTGCCACTCTAACCAGCAAAACCAGTAGTGAGAAGCACCCCAAATGGATTCGTAATGAGATCCTTCTAGGCAGTTATTCAAAAATCTGGATCCCAGCAGCCCACATTTTAGGAGACCTATTGTAATAATAGTTCTCAACCAATCAGGGACAAATCCCAACAGAATCAGGGATAAATCAGGAAATAATCAGGGAAAAACAGGGACATTTTTATAATGTTAGCACTATTAAGACATTGACAGAATAAGAGAACGGGAATTAATATACGTTTTCTGAATGAAAAAACGTCTATAACTCTGATTACTATAATTTTTTATTAAGTGTAATTCATTTCCTTTTCTCCAAAAGTCACCAGTTTTAAGATGGATTAAGAGGGACATACCTATAATTTGAGTCAAAATCAAGGATATCCCCTGAAAATTAGGGAAGGTTGAGAGGTATGATTGTAATAAAAGCAGCCCTTGAGATACACCACAAGCAAATAGTGCTAGGTGACTTTAAGCTTGGCTGCAGCAATCATTAAAATGTTAAGTGCATATGTTTATTTGCTGCATTAAACCTAACACGGCTTGTACAAAATGGAACTAGGCATCAGTATAAAACCCTTATCAGCACCAACTTGTTTTTATTACTTATTAAAATCTTTGACTATGCTCTTTCCTTGAATGTTCTTCACGATTCTCCTAGTGATCACTCTCTCTCTCTCTCTCTCTCTGCTCACTATTTCCTTAAATCCCCCACCACATCCTTTTTTATTTTAATTTGAGATCTATTATAGAATCCACTGAGTGAGGTTAATCTAGTTGACTGGAGCCCAGTCTACAGAACCACTATCCAACTATGGCTACAACCAACTTCCAAGACAAGCTATCAAATGTGCAGAACAATATGCTCCCTGGTTGTTCCCTACTTTATGGCTTGGATTCACTAGTGACTGTTTTTGTGTGAATTGTAGCTGATAGACTGTTCATTTGCAAGCCCTTGTCATGAGGACCAGCTTGAAGCAGCTTAATTAGAGTCATGAGCCCTCTTCTGATGCTGTGGGAGTTCTATAAATTCTAAGAACTGTCAAGGTTAGTTCTTCCTGTCTAAAAGTAAATAATCATAATATTTTGAATCATATGCTAACATGTCAATGAATGCAAGTTAGATAATAAGCATAAAATAGTGAATTGCATTCTAAACCACTGTCAGTTATTAAATATTCTGAATGCTTGCAGTATACCAAAAGGATAGTTTATATACTAGCCTATAGAAAGACACTTTTGATAAAAAAATTTAGGATTGTTTTTCTCTGTTATTGTCTCTTTTTACTGATAACAAAACTTGGGTCTATATTATATCATCGAACGCTTAAAAAAGCGAACGCTGATTGATTGACCTAATTTAAGCGAAAGCTTACAATCTCGAACTGTCAGATCAGCGATTTTTTTTTTCCCAGGGAAAAAAATCGCTGATCCAAAACACATACACACAACACAAGCACACCAAACAAACAGAAATCCACACAATACACCTAAAATCTGATACCTAACCCTACACTAAACTATGCACATACCACTAACTACCCGCTTACCTTAACCCAAACCCTAACCCTAAGGTCCATCACTATCACACACTCATCTCACCCGCTCCCTAACCCTAACTCACTTAAATCTGCCCTAACCCTCATGTCCACTCAATCGCACACACACCTAACCTGAGCCCTAACCCTAACTCACCTAAATCACCCTAACACGCACATCCACACAATCGCACACTTACCTGAATCCGACCGGTAACTTTCCACCATAGCACTGAAAATACCGAAGCAACAGAAATGGACAATCAACTTCTTTCCCTAGGAAAAAAATTGAGTTTCTGCTGCTTCGATATTTTGCAGTTTCGCGAAAATAAGTTTGATCAATCAGCGTTTGCTTTTTTAAGCATTCGAGGATATAATATAGACCCCAAAACTTAATATCTCAGAACTATTTATTATGGAAAGTTTGGATCTTAGAAAGAATATTTTTCAGGCGTTTGTTCAGATACTATTATACATAACATTTAATGAAAAAATAAGACTGATTCTAACAGTAGTACTAGATTAAAGAGTGTCAAATATTTATGAATATGAATATATTTATGAATATAAATGTTCTGTTATATGATATTCTACACTAGGATTATAGCTAAAATATTAAACCTAGGAATATAGTAATAGTACAAGAAATAGTATACAAAGAGAAAGAGATCAGAATAAGTAAATATGTATATAGTTAAAGAATGTAAATACATCTACAAGGGTGGCAGGTTGGCATAATTTTAAGGTGCTCACCTTATAAGGCTGAAGTGCAGGGGTTGATTCTCACATGGGGTAATTGGTTGGGCTTGGACTGGCCCACAAGGGCAGTTAGCCTGATACTATTTTATGAACTTATGATCCTATGAACAACTTTGCACATAATAAATAAAATAAAATATATATATACATTATCTGACCTATAAATTAATAAATATGAAAACAACAACTGACTTCCTCCCTATAGTAGACCAAGGAGATAATGTGAGGTACAGGAAAAGATAATTGTAGAGATATTCAGTTTTGTCAACTGATAATAAAGATTCTGAACACCTGTTTAACTTTTCTTATTCATAATAACTCACTGATGGGCTTTTTTAAGATGATACTTACTAAAAAATGAGACACATTAATATGAATCAGAAGGATGAGCTAAGCTTTGTTAGCCTAATGGAGAGTTTGAGAGGTAGTTTGTTCATCTTTTTCAACAAACTAGGAATATGTTGTTCCACATTAGAATGTTTTAGGGTTATATCATTAGGTCATTTTTATTTGTTTCAACAGTTTTGTCCATAGCTGAAGATTTCATATTGTTATATATAAAATATATAATATGTTTTGTACATAAATGTGATTTCATTATACCGGTGTTTCTTTTTCTCTCTTATATAAATGTTTGACATCCACCCCAACCCAGGGCCCTTAACCACTCTACCTGGTGAGGCAACCACTTCACTAAACTCTTCCCTACTACTACCAACCTCTAATACAAACACTCTACTTATAGGTCACCTTAATATATGAAGTGTCAACAATAAAATCACCCATCTCCACTCCCTTCTTCAACACCACTCCTTTGATATTCTCTGTTTAACTGAAACCTGGTTAAAACCCTTTACTAAAGATAATGAAATCTTACCTCCAGGTTATAACATCTTGAGACTTGACCGCAAAACTAAAAAAGGCGGAGGAGTTGCACTCCTATTCAAAACAGAACTTGGTGTAACATTAATACCCTACGATAACCTAGACAGTAACAAGACTGAACTTCTCATCTCAAAGCTACAACTGAACCCTAAAAAGTCCATCTATATTATCTGTATATATCTACACCCTGGAAATAATTCTACTACTATAGAAAATAACCTTAGTTGGCTCTCCTCCTCCTATCCTCAAGAAACCATAATTCTCGGAGACTTCAACCTGGACTGGTCCTCCTTAATCACTAATAACCCAGCTTCGCATATTAACCTCCATGACTTTACTCAAATAATAAACGCCTCTACTAGGACTAACAAATCTAACAACAAAGAAAGCATTCTAGATTGGATTCTCGTTAATAAACCTCTACTTAAGTATCAGTCTGGAATACTACCAGATGACTTTAGTGATCACAATCTAACCTATATTATTAGACAAAGAAATGCCTCTAACAATACACCTACCTATAGGACCCTACATAATCTCAAATGTTTTAACCCTATACAATTTAGAACTGAACTAAGTGCTTGCAATTGGAACCCACTAAAGACACTTCCTCTTGAAGAAGCTGTGCTATACTTCAATACCACATTCCTAACTATTCTAGATAATCATGCCCCATCACGCTCTATCTGAATTAAATCTAAACCTGCCCCCTGGCTATCTAAAGATACAAGACAAAAAATGTTACTTAGAAACAAAGCTTGGATAAAATGGCGAGCTAGCAAATCTTCTGTAGACCAACAGACATTTAGACACCTAAGAAACAGTACCAAAAAAGCTATCTTCTCTGATAAAAGAAGTTATTATAGTAATCTCCAGCAAGCTAATCACAATAACCCTCAAAAATTCTGGTCAACCCTAAACAGGCTTCTACACCCTGGACAGACTACCACTCCATCACCTACCGGATCTGAAAAGAATTCCACCCTTGATACTGCCAATACTTTCAACTCTTTCTTTATTGATACTATTAATTCTTTGGCCTCTCACCTCTCTAGCGACTATACTAGTATCCCTGACCCTGCATCCTCCACACTACCAATCTCTAGGCTACAACCAATCTCCACTGCCTTTATACAGAAATGTATCCACAAACTTAAACCCTGCACCCCCTCGGCTGACCAACTCCCATCTGAATTCCTTCAAAAAGCAGCCTCTGAAATTGCCTATCCCATATCTATTCTCATTAACAGAACCGTAAATGAAGAAACCATACCTGACATTTGGAAAATCTCTCACATCATACCCTTGCACAAAGGAGGTAACTCCTATGAACACTCTAATTATAGGCCCATAGCTCTCTTGTCCCCACTAGCAAAGATCATGGAAAAATGTGTTCATCATCAATTAATGGACCACTTAATAAAGAACAACATTCTCACTAACTGTCAACATGGATTTAGGCCTTTTCATAGCACAACCACCGCTCTCCTCACCTTTACAGACCTTATTAACAAGAATCGTAATAACAACATCTTGTCTTCAGCTCTCTTTATTGACCTATCTAAGGCCTTTGATATGGTTAACCACTCCATTCTCTTGAAAATTCTTGAATCTCTGTCCTTAGAATCTAAGGCTGTCCACTGGTTTAGTTCCTATCTTACAAACAGGAAACAAGCCGTTCTTTGGGATAACAAACTCTCATCCCTTCTCCCTATCTCACTTGGGGTCCCCCAAGGTTCTGTTCTTGGACCACTTCTTTTCTCCCTCTTTATAAATGACTTACAAGCAGCGATTCCCCAGGCCACTTGTATACAATACGCTGACGACTCCACATTAATTTGCTCTGCTAAATCCATCTCTGAACTTCAAATTAATACTCAAGCTGTTTTCTCCAAAGTTGAAACCTGGTTCACTAAACGATGCCTACTCCTAAATGCTAAAAAAACCAAACTCTTACTCTTTAAGCCTACTACCAGATCCCCTACATTAGACTTTACTATCCTATCTAACAATGGAACTACTATATCACCTGACCTTACTACCAAACTACTAGGTGTCACGATTGACAACAACCTTACCTTTGATTGTCATATCAATAATACCATTAAATCTGTAAACAGAAAACTCGGCTCTCTCTACAGAATTAAAACTTTCTTAACCTCTCCATCCAAATCTACCCTTGCCCACTCTCATCTTATTTCTACTCTTCTCTACGCTTCACCAATCTATACTAACCTCAAGAAAAATATTCTCTCTAAACTATCTACCACGTACAATAATATAGCTAGATTTGTTACTGGTAAACCTTTCAGAACTCACCACTGTCTGAATCTGCAGCAACTTAACTGGCTTGAACTATCTAACATGTTGCTTCTTTCCCAACTCACATTTGTCCAAAGAGCATTCTACCAACCTCACAACACACCTATACTCTCCAACCTCTTAACCCCCTACTCTAATCTAAACTCCCTCCGTTCATCTAGCAAACTGCTAGTTACCTTAACCAAATCTAAAAACCTAGCAGGTGATTCCCTTTTCTCAAATACCATTGGAAAACACTGGAATCAACTTCCTACTGAACTTACTTCCATTGCTTCCACTGTTTTGTTTAAACAAAAACTCAGAATTTACCTTAAAAGCCACTGGATGTGTCCCTGCTCTAATCCTGACTAAAGTAATTTCCATATATTAATCTCTCTTTTCTCTCCCTACTCTTCTGTCCCTCCTGCTTCCTCCCTTACCTTTCTTTTTCTACCTTTACAGACTCCTCCTCTTCATCTTTCATCCTTATGGCTCTGAATCTCCTTCTAACTAATATATGTCTATTTATATCTGCTCTCTCTCTATTGTTGCTTCTCTTTCCTTGATCTTATACTCTCTCTTCTTGGTATTAAAACATGTTAGCATGTTCAACATGTTGTTACTTAGATTCTCTAGGAAGTTAAGTCCTGTTCTTTCTGTTGATAACTTATTACATTTCCTTTCCATGTTCTAACACTTTCTTTTCCTGTTTTTAGATATAAGTAATAATGTGTATTATGACATTTGTGCTCATGATGTATCTCCTTTTGTCTAAATGTGGAGCTTTTCTCCCCGGGCCTCTGCTGAAAATGGAAATATATCCAGTTGGACTAGCCCGGTCAACAAATGTAAAATAAAAAATAAAATAAAAATTGATTTTAAATGCTTACCTATTAATATTAATGGATTGAATAATACATTAAAGAGGATGAGTCTGTTGAAATATTTGCAATTACATAAATCTGAAATAGTATTTCTACAGGAAACACATTTACTTAATAAAGGTGTAAATAAACTGGCTTCCAAGCTAAAAGAAGAGGCACCCTCATATTATGGAAGAACTTACCAGTAATGCCTAAAGTAAAAGATACCTATTTTGATAAAAATAGTATGTCAAGCATTATTATAACTGAGTGGAACAGAAAACTATATACATTGGTGAACTGTTATTGGATTCCAAGGGTTGGAGTTAAATATGCAAAAAAAATTACTCAGGCAATATAGCAACTTAAACCTTGCCTGTGATATAAATAGGACCTGCTGGAGAGACAGGTATGTATCCCAAAGATTACCCTGTCTCTGGAAAAGGCTCCCCAGCTATGTGAAGCAGAGTTCCTCCCTAACCCAATTCCACTGCAACCTGGACAATTGGATGGACAACAGGAAATTCATCCCTGGTTTGGCACCTATGTCTCTAATGGACAGAGACAACCTGTAATGGTTCATCTCCCAGGCCATAGCTTGTAAATATTTAATCTCCCAAGCCCCTGCTTACACTTATCAAGGGTATCAGAACTTGTCAGAGATTGGAAATTCATGGCTTGGCTTAAAAAGGCCTTTGTGGTCATTAGCCTAGTAAACACCTATGAACCTATGACCATGAAAGAGGAAGTCATATGGCTGGCGATTTTAATTGTATTTTATCAGGCAAAGATTCCAATGCAGATAGAAAGCTGAGAATCACATCTTCAGCCAAACACTTAACAAAATTTGTAAATTTAATGAATTTAAAGGATATATATATATGAGCTAAGGTAAAAAAATCACTTCATTTTACCCTTTATTCATATAGATATGGAACACAAACAGATATTAATACAATTTTTGTCTCAATCTGTTATCACATATCAGAGAAGTTTCAATAGATTCATGCCCATTATCAGACCATAACGCTATAATCTTTAATATTATTTTAAAACTGACAATTTAATACATCACATGAGATTATCAGCATACATTCCTAAAATAAAAGGATTCAAGGATTGGTATGTTAAAAAGATCAAACATTTCCTAAAAATAAACATGAATGGTAAAGTATCTGACACTATCCTATGGGATTAACTAAAGGCTTACTTAAATGAAAAAGTTACAAGTTGGTATTTTTGTAAAACACGAAAATGGGACAAAGAATTAAAAACACTACAGGCCAAAATAGACACACTAAAGATAAATCTAAAACCAAATGACATTATTAGTCAATCTGAACTTAAAAAACTTAAATACAAAATATGCTGAAATTCTAAATCATAAAGTTTCAATAAACCTGGAAAACATAAACTTCAAGTATATTTAGTAAACCCTTTAAGCTTGCATAAACTTGCTCTTAGATCAAAGAAAATGAGTAAACTAAATCCTATTAAAGAAATTATAACATATATAAATAATAAAAAAGAAAGAAAAAAGATATTAAATGTATTCTTGAGAGCTTTAAAATATTTTATGAAAATATAAATAATAATACAAATAACATAGATAATGATAAGATAGTTGAACATTTTATAAGAGAAAATATAAATAATAAAATAACAAGTGAACAAATAAACAAAATTGATACACCATTCAGTTTAGCAGAAATAAAAGATCAAATAAAAAAGTTAAAAAATAATAAGGCAGCGGTCTTAGATGGTCTTATACCGGAACCATATAAAATACTACTGGATGTTGCAGTTAAAATATTAGATAAGGTCTATAGAGAGAAATAAAAACTACTGCTGAAATCCTCCTATCATGGAAATATTCCCTTATATCACTTATTTTAAAACAAGATAAGGATCCTACAATGTGCTCATCATACAGACCCATTTCACTTTTAAATTTGAACTATAAGATGTTCATGTCCATTTTAGTTAACATATTTAATCTACTTATACCTAAACTAATTAACAATGATCAACCTGGGTTTATTTTAAATAGACAAGTTCAGGATAATATAATAAGAATACATACATTAATAGACTATGCAAATAAAAGTAAAAATAACTTTCTATCATTAGTCTCAATTTAGATAAGACTTTTGATTCAGTTAATTGGTTGTAGTTGTTTAAGACACTTAAAATGAATAATTTCTTACCTGAGCTAATTGCATTAATGTCTAAGTTAAACAATGACTCTTATGCTTATGCTAAAATAGGTTATTTTCTTTCTATTTCCTTTAAATTACAAAAAGGCACAAAACAAGGCTGCCCATTATCACCTTTATTTTTGCATTAGCTATAAACCCCTTTGCTAATAGTATTAGATTTAATAAGAACATCAATGGTATCAAAATAAGATTTCAAACTAAGGATTCAACTCTTTGCTGATAATATTTTACTAACAATAGGAAATATAGAGAATTCATTAGAACATATAATTAGTTCTGTTGGTAAGTTTGAAGAAATATCAAACATAAGATCTGTGGGTAAGTTTGAAGAAATATCAAACTTAAGATGTAATCATAATAAAACAAGTACATTATTAATTAATACAAAATTCATACAAAAAATATTCTAACTTAAATTGTAATAGCAATCAAATGAAATACCTTGGTGTAACCATTATGTCTAATAGTAAAGAAATTATACAAAAAACTTTTAACAGGTTATTGATAAAATTTTAAGTTTAATCACAAATTGGAACAAATTCTTCTTTACCATGGAGGAATGATTAATGCTTATTGAGATGGTAATTCTCCCTAAAATATTGTTTGTCTTACAATCTTTACTACTATCGCCACCAAAAAAAATCTATTTAATTTTTTTGGCATCCTAATAAACCAAGAGTTTCCATTTATTGGTACAAAAAAACGTTGGGATGATGCTGAAATAGGATTTCATGATATTCAATTGTACGCTACTTCAACAACTGTAAAAGTTATAGCATTGTGGTTAAATTCATCTTGTAATTCAAAATGGAAACAGATACATCAATAAATATGATTAGTAAATAATAAATATATCACAAACAGTCATAAACAAATCATCCCTAATAATTTTATCTGGTTATTAGACAATTTTTTCATAAAAGGAAATACACCCTCTTCTCAAATCCCTTATTTAAATAACATCATTTCTTCTTTCCAAAAGTTCAAATATTCTAACCATTGCATTAAAGACTTAATATTTTCTATGTTTCCATTTGCATATACAAATGACTTCTTAGAAACTCATAACTTCAACAAAATGCTAGTGTTGAAACAACAAAGTAACTTAATTTATTGACATCAGTTCTTAGATGGTACTGATATATGCACTGTTGAAAATGTAAGGTCCAAATACAATCAAGATTCTGAGAACTGGTTAATTTTACAAATATTTAGAGACTTTGTGAACACAGAGATTAATAAAATATTTAATCTAGGTAAGAAATTGTTCCCCAAATTATTGGAATTCTTAATAAATATCAATAATAATGCAGTGAAAAATAAATCATATTTCTCACAAATTTATCTATTCTTAAGTTGGAGTTCACATTTTAGGCAATTCATATTGGAACTACTCTTCACAAGTTAATAATGAAGAATTCTCTGAAGAACACAAGAAAACAATATTAAAATCTGCAGATAAAACTATATCTTCATTATATTGGAAAAATTTAAATTGAAATTTTTTACACAGAGCTTCTGTCACTCCTAACAAAAATTACAGTTATTTATAAACCAAACAGAATTTAATGCTCGAGACGTGATTCTAAAATAATAGCTGATTGGATACATATGGTATATGAATGTGAATTCATTTCCCCTTTTTGGAAAGAAATTAATAACATAGTTCAAGCTCAATGGTCAGATAGCTATAATATTTCTAAATCTTTAGTTTTATTTAATGCTTTGATTTCTGAGATAATTGTAAAAACCCACATGCTTCTTCTTTGGTCTATTCTTGCTATAGCCAGAAAAGTAATTACTAAAAATTGGAAAAGTAAAGTTACCCCCTTTAGTGTTGAATGTATTAGTATGGCAAAATTGTTTGCAGTACTGAATTGCATACTATAAAGATTAGAACTTCTAATATTACACATTCATATAAATCTTGGCTTAAACTTAAAGACTTGCTTGAAAAATATTAATTGTTGTTGATATATAAAACTTTGATGTATTAATCAGCTGTAGACCTATGTAAATAGTTATTTGTTTGTATTATAATTGATTTGTTTTCTTATTGTTTTAAAACCAAATAAAAATAATTAAAAAAAGAACCACTAATAATCTATACACTTTCTCTAAATTACTAAGGAAGCATCTTACAAAAGCAAGTGCTTCTGAATGTTTCTTAACTAATAGACGAAAATGAATCCAATGATTCAAAAGCCAGTAATTACACTTAACTATTCTACCTAACCATTTATCTTTTTACAATGTATTGTATTTGTAATTGTTCTGCTTGCTCCATAATTTACTTTGATCTATTTCACTGTTAGGTAAACTACTCTTATTTATATTCTATGTATCAGAAACAATGTAAGTTATTAAAATATATTATATATTTCTTATTTGACTTGAACACTTTAATGCTTTTAAAGGTAATTACTAATACTATTACACAGTATATTTAAAATAAAAAGAAAGGTCATGCAAGTAACCTATAATTTTGTTAGATTTTGGTAGGGACATGCTAAATTTATGTCAGCTCTGTGACTGTGTTACACTGTCTGCCAGTCCTGCTGGGTCCTTCCTAATCCTATTTAATCTTTCTGAAGGATTCTCTTATATTGTTAAACTTGTGATGGTCAAACAATGTGTTAATTGTTGTGAAGAGTCTGAATGTATTTTGTAAATGTTTGGATTCCTTCCTGCTGGCACTGGGTCCTTGGTAGGACTCCTCAAGTTGTTGCCTGTTCATTCAGTCTAGGGATGAGCACTGGGGGCCCATCACACTGGACACAGCTCTGTTTCTGATTTGCCCTGGCTACAGTAACCCCTTTCCTGCAGGCACTGACAAAGCCTCCAGCATATAGCAAATATACCTATTCCTATATACAAATTAGTAAAGGGATGATACCAGGGGATATTTGTAATGGCAGGCATAAGCAAATCATTCAGAATATATGCTTACTGGGATTGTCTTGACAGTAAACTGTATAAAACATTATAATCTCAAGGAGGTGTTGCAGCATGACCCTCATCCACCATGCAGTAAATTTGAGCTTGCGTAGCCCCAACCCAATCAGGTATTGGCACCAAGCTTCAAAAGAACCAGCACCACACTCCCATGTAATCAGCCTAGTAGTTAGTTTTAAATACTGAAGGAGTCCATGACCTCATTAATCAGTCCATAGGACTCCAGAATTCAAACGCTGGCCTGCTCAGATGGGCATTGTGAATACAGGGAATTAGCAACTGATTTCATTTATCCTACAATTCGACATTAAGCTCTTTTCCATGGAATTCAAGAATGCATCTGACCTCTACAGATAATTTGCTTCCATTGTCTCTTGTTTGCCCTGAGTAAACTTATAACATCATGACCCTTGTCACAGAAGGCTATCACAAGAAGGTGATTAGGACTTTGTTAAGTAATAATCAGCAACAGAATAACTGTGAAGGATAGGAACCCTTTCTATAAATAAACCTCTCTCTGAGGACCAGAAAGAAAAGCAGTCATACATCATAGAAAAGAGGTAGCACAAACAACAAAAATGAATGTTCCTAAATAGTGCATCTGAGTATTTATTAAAATTACTAAAGTTATATGAAACATTCCAATCTGGAAAGTGTCATGAGTATGGTAGGGAAAATTACAATTCACGATAGAATGCTGAACTGCTGAACCAGATATACACAGTAAAAGCAATGTCTGTGTACTCTGCAAGCAAAATGACTCAGAACAAAACTTTACTGACAGAAAATAAACTTATCCAATGTTCCTTTACTTTCCCATGAGATAGCAACATTTTCATTATTTACCTTCTGAAAACCAGGTAATCAAACTATAAAACAGGATGTTTGTTTCCAAATGTCATCTGAGAGGCTGTTAGTAAAGAATGATAACCATCAAGATGTGTAACATAATCAAATAAACTAAACAGACAACATAAAATTACAGGTGAGGGCCATTTTTTGTTTGATTTCATGTATATAATAATTACATTTTTTCAGAGCCATCTCCTAAAGGCTGAAGCTTTCAACACTTCCCTGTTACAATGTCTGCTGTACTACCCTGTTTTATGCTTGCAGTTACTACTTAAAGATATCTCTTATCAGGTTGCATTGTATCAAGTCCTTTATCTTATATTTTAATGTTCTCTTTGCTATTATATACATGTGCTAACAAGTTAACTTGCTCTATATTGTATTTGTACTTAATGGTCCAGGTTATGTCTGAAAATGTTCCTGATGGGATCATATAACTCTCCAGGTCAAATGGATGCATAAATGAAAACATCACTTAACCAAGACTTAAAAGAGGTAACACAGGAGGGGTTTCTAAGCACATTACACACATCAAAGTCTACTAAATTTGTAAGAAACAAAATGTTGGTGAAGGTCTTATTGCCAAATCAAATCCTCTTTGATGTCTTAATTTCCCCGATTATCCTTAATTCTTTCTTGCCACTGAAAAATTCATGCAGTCATTCCTGACATCTATTGTCACAATCGTCCCTTTTAAATAATTTTTAATTTACTAATACTACATATTATGTCATATTTTCTTTCATCTTTAATTTTATAATACTACATGCTATTATGCTGTTGTACTGTCAACCATTTACCATAACACTATAAATGGACTGGGCTCAATGGCTGTTTCCCCCTTCACCTCCTGCTACTTCATACACACACACACACACACACACACACACACACACACACACACACACACACACACACACACACACACACACACACACACACACACACACTGTTCAGTTGACTTCCCATCCCTCAAACACTACTGCAAGTTGGATGGTTAACTAAATTACCTGTCTACTTACTTGCTTAGTGCCCACAAAGCACATTCAAGAGTGCACCCCAGTGCCAAGGAAACACACCTCAAGTGCTGTCATCTCCTGTTTTGCCTTCACACAACTTAAAAATTCAGACCATCTACTTGACTCACCAATTCTCACACCCTAGGGCACTGGTCAGTTATATTTGTTCTCTGCCCACTTGCCCAGGTTTGACATAACAACTAATCTTTTTTCTCTGCCAACCCAAAACACGTGTCTACTGCCTTCAGTGCTTTTTATATGTATACAGCCAATAATGGAGACAGACCACATAGTCTGGTCTGGAGGCAGAAGCTAGGTTACTTTATCATTAGATTGATGTTGCTGTGAGGTACAGGACAGATTAACCAGGACAGACAGGCCACAGATGCAAAAATAATATATTCTCTGTGTCATTCTAGGCAGAATTGGATAGCAATGAAAAGCAAACAACTTGTACATACCCCTTCTTCATTCAGCTGAAGATGTGTGTGTACAGGACCAGAAACAAAAACTTTAAAGTTTAGCTTAATAAGCATTTAAGTTAAAATAAAAAAGAAATAAAGAGATACTCCCACGATGAGGCTATTTATAAGAACCATAGGCCACACCTTTCAAATGTCTGGAATTTTACAGAATGTCCAGATTTTTGCTTCATATTTTCAGTCTGTTCTTTATTAAAATTGCTTGTTTTCTGGCAAGTAATTGAGGACTGAAGTCACCAAATAATTGCAGATGTTTGATTTTCAGACTTCATATCCTTCAAAGAATGAATGTTAATGCAAAACCTGCTAATCTATCAACTTCCTAAATTTATAAGAGCAATATTTAAAATCTGTCACAAGATTTTGACCCTTTGAACCCCATTATTTTTGACTTTGTCCAGAATTCTTTGTGCCAAGTGATTGAGAGGTATGCTGTAGGCAGACACTTGTCATGTGCAGCCTTAAGGCTGGTCTGGCACTAAGTCATTAATCTTCTGGCACTGGGAGACAGATCTTATCCTAGCTCTCAGTAGATATAAGGCCAGATGAGACACCAGTCCACTACACCACTTTATAAACACTTTGCACAAAACTTGCACACTATGTGTCAGTATGCAACAAATATATTCTGTGGCAAAGTTTTAGTTCCTACACTGTGACACACTTACCTGCTGTGTACCAAACTTACAAATTATGCACCAAACAACTTATAGAATTATGACCTTTGTCACAGAAAGAGATGGTATCACAAGAAGGTGAGAAGGACTTTGATAAGTAATAATCAGCAGCAGAATAACTGTGAAGGACAAGAGCCCTTTTTATCCAAATAGGTGTGCACTAAATGTATGTAATGTCTAACTTCTTCTTCCGGCTAGGGGTCGCCACAGTGGATCACCTTGTCCACTCATGATTGGCAGTGGAGTTTTATGGTGTCAAGTTGTCAGCCCGGCACCCAACCTTCCACAGAAGGCACACACATGCACACACTCACACCTAGGGCCAATTTAGAGTGTCCAATCCACCTGCAGCATGTCTTTGGGATGTGGGAGGAAACTGGAGCACACCCATGCGACCACAAGGAGGACATGCAGACTCCGCACAGAAGGCACCCCAGCCAAGGATCGAACCAGAGAACCTCTTGCTGTGAGGTGGCAATGCTAACCACTGCACCACCATGGCCACCTTATGTAATGTCTAACAAACTTTCTGAATTTCCACCTAGTCTTTTGTCTACTGATAGCTGGGATAGTATCTGGCTGCTATTATTAATAGTATTATTTTAACATTAAACAACTCAAACTACATTCAATTATATTTAAAAAGTAAAATTACTAAAAAAAAAAAAACACAGACAAATATATTTACAGAAAAAAGTCATGATAAAAGATTACATTAAATTCGGTATTATCTGGGTTGGAAAGAACTTATTTGAGTAGGGTAAACTCTCAGTTTATTTCCAAAACATTTTAAGATCTGAGGCGATGGTGGTAGACTGCAGTTTAATAGACTTTCCTGCTTACCTATTGCAATTATGTTCAGTTTTTTTCTTGGGTGTTGTTTTGATAATAAATCTGTGAAACACAGCATTGATTTTTATTTCTGCTGTGACCCGGGTTAAAGATTTGGATTTTTTTTTATTTCATAATGAAAACCAGGAAATTAAGAATTTTAATGAAAGTGGGATTAAGAAATGGATTACTTAATCTAAATGGATCTAATGGGATGCAGTTGAAAATGTTTAGCATTCCAGATTCAGTAAATTGAACTGATTGATTGCTACTATGACCCAAATATAATAGGTTACAGTACAGTCGCTTAAAAATTCTGCTAACTGACTAACCTGCATGATATTGCATGGGATTGAGGGAGAATCTGTTCAAAGATGCTTTTTAATTCATTTGGGTTATGCATTCTTATGGTGAATAAAGAATATCAGGATAGGAAGAGGAGGTCATATAAACATTTTGTAATAATGCTTAGATATCTCATTACTAATTTGTATTTTTCTGCCACAGTAATGCTATATACAATTTCTTCTGCTGTACCTGTATGTGTATTTTGAGGGACATTCATTGTGACTATCTATACATATATTAGTCACTGATTAGGCATTCATGACAGTTACTTGGTTGAATGGCTGGCATTTGGACAAGGAGCAAAGAAGCCTGCCTTTAAGAAAAACTAACTTCAAGAACTTTTCCCTGCATAGTAAAAGCACAATTTGCTGTATAATTTAGCATTAATATTTTGATTTCTTTGGTATTATTCTTAAGGCAAGTTTCAGATAATTCTTCTTGCTGTGATGTAACCTATAACTGTTAGACACTAACAACATTGACAGCAGTTAAGGCACCCTGGATTAATCTTACTGCAGTGCCAAGAGTTTTGTTTGTTATGTGACATGTACCTTAACAGTCAACAACACTGAAGGACAACCAGGCCATTACACACTAACTTTATAAAACAATGTGATGTTCTGAATCTACCATCTCCTAACAATGTAATTTTCTTTGGAAGGAGGTTAAGATCTTTTAATTGTGAAGTATGTTTTGATCAGTATTTGAAGGGAGATCTTTGAACTTCTTTTAAAAAGTATTCAAATGCTGAATCCATTATGTCTATGAAATAAATCCAGTTTCTTCATTTACTTTGTGATAGCATGTCAAAGTATGAAAGACAGGCTATCTGCATAAGTCTGATTTAGAGACAAAATACAGTTTTCTTTCTTAAATTCAGCACATTGATAGAAATGAGTATTTCTGAGGTAGCTGCATGACCCAAAAGAGTGGGCCTTAACAGTCATCTTGGAGTCAAGTTCAAGTCACATGACTGTACAGTGGAGTTGCAATTTGGGGGAGTGCTGGAAATAAGTAGGTATGCTGGCTCACCCATTCTGGGGGAGGTTGGATTTTTGGTCATAGATGTTCCCTGATTGAGCCCAGGTGTTTCATCTCAGATATGAAAGTGGTGATGGTGGTGGGGTGGGGTGGGATGGGAGGAGTGCAGGCAGATCATCTGCAGAAGATGGTGCGGATGTGGTTGCACATCCTCATGAGCTGCAGTGACATCACATCCACACCATCTGAGATGCCCTTAATACATCACTACATTTCTGTGAAGGTTGATGAATAACATCAGGTCACTGCAACATGCAGATGTTGGAAAGTAGGTGGATTACCAAAAATAAGTAGGAAAAAAAATAAAATGGCTTAATTTAATTTCTGCATTTAGCAAGTGGTGGCAGGCTAAAAGTAAATTATCACTGTCAGAATAAAACAGTTCAGGTGAAATCCATAGCCTTGCACTGTACTTTATTTTATTTTAATTAGCTAGGAAGGTTGCATGATGAACTATTTTTGTATTTATACAGTGATAGCAGCAAAAATGTACTGCATATAATGTAATATAGTCTGATAATAGCCAAAGAAAGGTTTAGAAGGCTCTGTTTATTTATGTCATTATTGGCGGTAATAAATTCTGTAAATGTAGCACTAATATTTTAATTATACCATCCACAAAGCATGTAACCTCCTAAACAAATGACCAACACAAATATATATTTTATTGAAACAAATGATATTAATTATGTCAGCATGAGACATGCATCTGTATCGTTTCTTTCCAAGCCTCCGCTGAAAATAGGCTCTGGCCTAGTTAGACTTTCCTGGTCAACAAATGTTAAATAAATAAATAAATGAGCTCAAACCCTCACCACTGCCACCGATTAATATATGATGGCATTGGTTATAATTCCACTCAATTCTACCAATTAATATGTTGAGGATAGGGGTCTGCTGTCCTGAATACAATTTATATATGTGGGGTGTTTGACCTTAAAATCATATAGCAAATGAACAAAGGTGCAATGTGCTATGAACCACACCAGTTGCATCCAAATAAAGGTGACAATGAACAGCTGCAAAGCAGGATTATGAACACAGGTCTCATAGGAGTTCACCCACATCTTCTTCCTGAGGCCATTGCTTTACAGTGCTAGTTTATCAGCAATGACTGTAAGTTGGCTAACATTTTTGCATTCAAACTTACAATAATTTCTAGGAAAAGTTAATAATAATACTTTTCAGCATTAGACTTCCTTCCTGTTTAATGATATTCACTGCCACTATCCAGACCACTGTGGAATACCAAGATTACAATTATTCTTCACTTGTAAAACTGAGCAGGATTATTGTCATAAGATAATAGGAATTACAAGGCAAGCAAGTTATAAGACCATTTGTAGTCATATCCACCTCATGATGTACCTCCTACTTCTAGAGTAGCAAAGCAAGACAGACCAGAGATAAATTTGTGGATATCCATCCAATCATCATGTTTAATCTTTAACAATGAGGGTGTCTCTCTTTTTAACATATAAGAAGGGTAATGTATTCCAGAGATGGAGTAGACACTGGGCAATATACCTGTCCCTCCAGTTTGTTTTATTTATATTTTGGTGGAGGTTCATATCTTTAGTTCTAGTGTTTATGAAGCTGTTTATCTTGTGGAGATGCAATTAATCAATGAGGGTTGAGTCATTAATGGTATAGAATGAAAGATTTAGATCTCCAAGTAAGAGTCTATAAGACATTGAGTATAAAGGTAGGGCTTTAAGCCCGTCTTGCCTGCCAAGGGTCTTTAGATCAGTATTCTTTTTAATCAGGAACAAGTGGGACCTTTATAGCTTCTGATGTGCCTGGGTAAGTACACACCAAAGGGACAATGTAATGTATATTAGGTCTAATTCGACTACAGTACAGAGAAATTATAACTTCAGTTGACCTGGATGAGATACTGCTAATTAAAAGGATTGCATGACTACCAATGCTACACGGTGGTTAAAGTAGAGGGAGTTGTCGATCAATGTGCTATGATCCCATATCAGTTTGGAGTGGGGTACCTGCTATACTGTAGGCTGAAGGTGAAATTTTTTTTAAATCAAACGTGGCAATGCTGCACTTTCCTGCATTTAATTTGAGCCCTTTTCAGTCTTCCATTTTGCTGTAGTGACATTGTATCAAGAAGTGATTGGACAGGAAAGCCAAATGAGAGGTCCTTGTACTGAACTCTGAGGTGCTCAGCTAGTTAGCTTTTACCTTCTGAGGAGGAGTCTGCCACTTCAACTATGTAGGCTCTATATTTCAGCCACTTTGTTATCCACTTTGCCATACACGGGTCTACACGTAAGTCTGTAAGCTTATTTACAACACTAGTATGGGGTAGTGACAAATGTATTAGCTAGATCCAGATAGGCTATGCGAACCGAATGACCACTAAACATTGTCTCTTAATCCTTCTCAAAGAAATGTACTTAATGTAGTAAACTTTACCTCCATTTGACAAAACCAAACTCCTATGAGTCTAGCTGTAGGAGGCTTTTGATATTGTAACTTAAAATTCAGATGTGATGTATTCCATGATTTTGGAAGTTAGACTACTTAGACTGATGGGTTTGTAGTTCCTGGTGTCTGTAGTGGTCCAGTGTCTTATGGTAGTTTAGCTAAGGAGTCCATCTATGTTTGAAAGGCAGCTGCCAACAGTTAAAATGCACTCTTTAGTGTATTTATCCTTAGCAATGATCAAGTCCCCAAATGCAGCAACACTGTTCAGAATTTCTGTACCCGAGTAGGAAATAGCTATTATGAAAGTACTGCCTCTTCCACTATAATCCACTGCAGACACTACCACAATATCTAATTTCTCCTGTAATGTACTACAGACACTACCACACCATCTAATTCCTCATGTAATCCACTACAGGCACAACCACATAATCTAATTAATTCTGTAATCCACTGCAGATGCTACCAAATCATCTAATTTCTTCTGTACTCCACTGCAGACACTACCACATAGGTTCATAGGTTCATAGGTTAGTACTAGGCTAACTGCCCTTGCAAGCCATTTTAAGCCTAGCCAATTATCCCCTGTGAGATTCAAACCCTGTACCTTGTGTTTGTAAGGCAAACACCTTAACCATTAGGCCACCCTCCCCTAATTCATCTAATTCCTCCTGTAATCCACTACAGACATTACTACATCATCTAATGCCTCCTGTAATCCACTGCAGACATTACCACATCATCTAATTCCCCCTGTAATCCACTTCAGATACAACCACATCATCTAATTCCTTCTGTAATCCACTGCAGACACTACCACATCATTGAATTCCTCCTTTAATCCAGTACAGACATTATCACATCATCTAATTCCAACTGTAATCCACTGCAGACATTACCACATCATCAAATCCCCCCTGTAATCCACTTCAGACACAACCACATAATTTAATTCCTTCTGTAATCCACTGCAGACACTACCACATCATCTAATTCCTCCTGCAATCCACTACAGACAGTACCAGAATATCCAAGTCCTCCTGTAATCCACTACTGACACTACCACATCATCTAATTCCTCCTGTGATCCACTACAGACACTACCACACCATTTAATTCCTCCTGTAATCTACTACAGACACTACCACAACATCTAATTAATCTACAATCCACTGCAGACACTACCACACAATTTAATTCCTCCTGTAATCCACTGCAGACACTGTCACAACCTCTAATTCCTCCTGTAATCCATAAGTTATGGAATATTGTGTTCAGTAACAGTGTGTGAAACTGACATGTCAAATGGCTAAGTAGGTGCATGATTTGCTGGTGGGTAAGCATTCCTGCACCCCCACATTATTATTTCCTCTCCAAGGTTGCTTGACTTAAGAGATTATTGCTATGTGGAAAATCACTTCATCAGTGCATCACAATCATCACAGAGACTGTGTGAATTGAAGACGAGACTAACTAGAGGACTATGAAAATGAGAGGGTTAAAAATTCTGTTTTTTCATAATAGTTTTTGTACCAAAATTTTATGTATAGGTAATTTTTACAGGGCCTATTGTTCCAGTTCGCAACAGTTAATCTCTATTGTTTTAGAGAATCAGTGTTGTTAGGAACATAACAGTGAGGGCATTCCATCTGTGAAAGTGCCTGGGAAGTTTATGCTTTTCTCTGCCATAAAATTATTCACTGCAGGCTCTTGTTCAGATGTTCAAAAACTAACTTTCAGCAAATAAAGTAGCCATGTTCATTAGTGTACTCTAAAGGTTGAATAATATATTGTACAGCTGTACAAATCATAGAATGATTTCCATTAAACCTGAAGCTAGCTCTTTTAGTCAACACGATAATATATGATTTGCTAAGTCTTGGATACTTCCCCTTTATAGCTCACATTCTCAAATTCATATCCACAATCAGAACAGTGTGTGATCTTCTGCAAAGCCTGTTTTCTGTTAGAATTTCATAACACTCTATAAGATATACTAGTAAAGCATATCATATGTATGTTCAATTACTGTGTAATTCAATACTCACTTCTAGCAGATCTTAACCTTAAACACTACCTTACCAATCAAGTCTCATCCCTGTGTATTGAAGGTATCATTTGTAGTTGTACTTTTTCCACAGACATTCATAAACATAGTAAGCCATTGTGCACACAGACTCATGTATCACTGAAAACAATTCAGAAACCAAGAATGCAGTGCACGATAGCCCACACGAGCATATCGCTGAATCACTGCCAGTTCATGATGGAACATGGATACTGTACACTGTCCTGAAATACTACACCAGCCTATATAGACTACAAGGTCCCAACTACATTGCCAGCCATCTTGACAGATACATTCATATACTCCAGGTAGGTAAGTACACCTTAATACAACTATATACTGGTGGACACAGAACACAGTACACCAACATGTATGAGAAAAATAATTTATCATTTATATATAAAATCATGACACTCACTTTTCTAAGCACTACATACCTCATACCTCGCTGAAACCCAAATTGTAAATAAAATAATGAAGTTGTTAAATTTTATATCTTTATTTATGTATATCTTTTGTCTTGTGTTCAAAATATAATGTTATGGCTGATACTGCTCAAATGTCTAATTTGAACAGATGTCTTGTGTATTCTATGCTGTGTGTTGACAACTCCAATAAAATGTGCATTTTCCTTATACTAATTGACTGTGTCTGTCTTTCTTGTTAAGGTTTTAGACAGATACTGCATGTATCTCTGGATCTAAGCACTGTTCATACAGTCATACTGGTCAGTTGAGGTGAGTGTTTACTTTTACCCAGTCATACCAGTTAGGTGAGGTGAGTGTAACATCTCTGTAATAGAAGATAAAGGTAGGTATCTCTGACTTTATATATAGTGTAATGTGGCTAACATTTGCTGTTCTTTTATTTATTTATTTTTAATTTTTTTCTCCCTACTGATTGAGCCAAAGGGTATGTCCAGAGACAGCATATGCAGATTCATTGTTTTGCTGTTTTCTTTTTCAGTAGGTACAGATAAAAAAAATTGCTAAAAGAGCATTTTCAGTAATCTTAAAGCACATGGAATTTATAGTTCATAAGACTGAGTGCAGTGGGTATATGTACTGGCTGTATACAAGTTCAAGCAAGGCACGATTCAGAGAAATAAGCTGCTCTTTTGCACAGAAGTTAAAATCTGATTTCAAAATTATTTTGAAAATGAGAGAATAATGAGATGCCCGCGGTGGTGGTGCTGCGGTAGCGTTGTTGCCTCCCAGTAAGACGCTGTCCGGTTCGACTCTCAGCTAGAGCATCTTCTGCGTGGAGACATGCGTGAATGGGTGTACCTTCGTTGAAGGCTATGCATCAGGGCTGGCAACTCGGCATGTAAAAATCAACTGCCAATCATTAGTGGACCAGAGTTCCACTGTGGTGACCCCTAACCGGGAAAAGCCGAAAGACACAACAAAGAGAATAATGAGATGGAATGAGAAATATAACAAGTATATGCAAATAAAGCTGTCTTCACACCTTTTGCAATTCACAGTCACTTTCAGAAATGCAACTGCACTGTGCACAGTTCTGCTATAAAAACAAAACTGCACCTTTGCCACTCAGCACTGATTTCACTGAAAGCCTTATTTTTCCTGCTTTGAGCTGCTTACCTCTGCTGTACTTAAACCCAGTGGCATCAGTGACATTTGTCAACCAAGGAAAAGGAGATATAGGCCAAGAATAATCACATGAACAGGAGTTACATGATAGGCTTAGAGAGGACACGGGTATAATAAAGATTTTGATAAGCTTGTATGGCCCACAAATGTGAACTGGTGGAGTATGTGTGGCCTTTCTATCCCTATGGATACCAAAGTATGTATCTTACAGGCTTCTGTATCAAGGATACTGCAGCAGTACCTTATGATACTTTGGTCACTTTGATGAGCATATATATATTTCCTGAGTGCCACTGGAGGACCATGCTAGTACCATGCATGCCTTCTATGGAATGGGACACTTTCCTGAGGAGTTTGATGATACAGGTTGTACCTATTTGGCTATAGGCTCCCCAAATGGACCACTGGATGAGAGGTACACTAACTGGAAAGGTTACCATTCCATCATCTGCCAGGTAGTGTGTGATCCATAGGGCCACATCACCAATGTATTGGCCCAGCATCCTACAAGTACCCATGATTTTCATATATATCACAGGCCCAGAATGGCAGGATTTCTCATGGTCACCTATTTGGTATGTGTAGAGTATTGTAATGTTATTAACCATAGTTATTTCTCTATCCTTATAGTATGAGACCCCTCCCATTCTCTTATAGGTCCTCTTCCTGCTTTGTTTTACAGGTGATGCAGGTTACTGACTTAAACCTTGACTTAATTATACCAGCTTGTAACTCACAGTGAGTTTCTGAGGAGCACCACCCTGTCCCAGAAATGGTAGTGACTGAATGAATGTCTGGCCTGCTCAAAGCCTAGTTTCCTTTGCCTTGACAAGTTTGGGGGCCCTCAGTATGAGCCTACTATTGCATGCAAAATGTTCATACTCTTCTGCATTCTGCATAATATAATCATGCATTGGTCTGGTGTGCAACTGCCATAACCAGTGACAGAAATGCAGTTCCTGGTATCATTTGTTCCACCAGTGACAGTAGCAATGTTTGCCATCCAATGTCAGCAGCATGGCAACCCCTTCCAAGCAGGCTTGTGTATGGTACATGACTGTGCAGGCAAAGTGGCTGCAGCTAATCCACAACTATGGGCCATATCATTCACTACACGACATTGTAAAGTTACAAAGATAGTATTTGGTGCATGCAGTGTTATCTGTGGACTGTGCTGAGTAGCACATTGTCAACTTACAGTGTACAGCAGACATTTCTCCACGTCATAAACAGATGACTTGCTCATATGGTTATAAATACCATCATTTGTACAGTGTTAAGTGGTTGGTAGCACAAGTGCTAGTTATAGTGTCAGAGTTAGGAAGAACTGCAAAGCAGCTGGTGATATGAAAAAGCTGAGTTATCTAGTATGAATAACAATATTGATGTGTTACTGAAGCTATATTTAATGATTAATGTAGATGCCATTTTTACATCTTGAAATGTTTCAGTGATATATTATTTCTCAATTTTTAGTTATGTCTCTTTTTTTCTTATTTTAGGAACATGAAGGTAAGTGTGACATTTGTCATTTTCCAGCAGATGTGATGTGTTGTGATTTCTATGTCACTCTGCAAATTAATTTCCTGGTGACAATTTATTAGTTGCAGCCCTTGAAAAATTGTGTTACATTTCGAAGGTGTCATACAAAATGTCCACTAATGATAGTGCTAGTAATGATCCCATAGATAGTGAGCAAGTGCTAGTGATGCTGAGTTGCTTCATTGGTGGGATCTAATGGATACAGGCAAACCTCTTGCCATTGACCTAACATTGTTTTGGAAGCTAGACCTTAACTCTGAGGGTCTAACCCATGTTGTGAAAGTCTGACACTGCCTAACTTCCTTTTTCTTCAGGGAATCTACATGAATGCCTGCAGCACTTTGATGGGACACACATGGTGTCCGGCTTACTCATTCACCAACCATGCAGACATTCCCTCATCCACTTGCAGCAGTGTCTCCAGTGTGTGCCTGATATGTCCTTACTAGTCTGCAGATCGAAGCTGACATGGGTGCCATGTGTGCAATCATACTGTACATGAGGATCATCATGGCATTGTCTCTGGCCTTCACAATTCTTATGTACTGGTAAATGTCCTCATGCATACCCTGTTATTCTTTAACCATTTCTACCTGATCCTCAGCCTCAGCAGCCTGGGCTTGAACTATGTTATTGCACATCTACTGCTGGGCAGATAAGACCTTACATGTCTCCAGATCTGCCTGTGACAGATATGGTGTGACAGTAAGTAATGATGCCTTAGGCAGGGTTTTGCTTTCTTCCAAGGGTTCACAGAAAAGAGATGTTATTGTATGTGATTCTCTCCTCCTTTTGGTAATGTCATTTTTTTTCATTATGCCAAGTGTGTGAGCTTCTGTCACTGACTACAGAGCTGTCCACATGCTGTGGGTCTGGAGGCCTTGCCAGTACATATTACAACTGTCTGCCACTGTCCTGAGACTCTGTCCTGAATATGAGAGTAGTTGCATTATTGTTGACAGCTATTCTGCTGTCAGCATCAGCCTGATGTAGTGCACACATAATGTGATTGCTTGTGTTGTTGACTCTATTAGGAAATACAGAATTATGTGGTTAATTTCATCTGTGACAGGCATATGATTCTTAAGTAAATTTATGATATTAGCACTAACCAGGTGCTGTGTGTTGAGGTGGTGCTACAGCTGATTTATATGAGGAAACATTTCAAAATATATGTACACAGCTACAATACTTAGCAGACACACCCTGAAACTGCCAACATCAGCAAAGTACAGACTTTTTGCATCACCTGTGTATAAATGTTATAAGTCTCTGAAATTACTGGCATCCATGTCACTTTAAATGAACCCTACACCGTCCTCTCTTGCATCATAAAGACACCATGTACTCCTCATCAGGTGTTATAGCTTGAATAGTGGAAGGCCCATTTTTGATGCTGCTGCTAACAATTATATTCTGCCTAGTTTCAGTTCTTGCTGGGTCCACTATATCACTAGCTCTTTTCCTGCATTATAGTAATGCGTTGTTCTTTTCCCTGTAATATTTATGTCAACCAGAGCTTGATTTCACACCTTTGCACACTTTGCCTGTTTTAGCACACCTTTTCCATAAAAACATTTTCCATATGTCCTAAAAGCATCCATGAGGATGTAATTTTCCTCAGTAGTGATATTGTCTCAACTGTGCTTTGCTCCACGATGGTGAATTTTTTTTCCCTAAAAACAAGACATTTTGCAGTAATTTTAACATCTTACCCTTTTGTAGTGTAATCAGTTTGTTTCATTTGCATGAATAATTTAAAAGGAAAAATGCTTATGCACATGATATTGAGGCTAATTCCTTTTTTCAGTTTTGTAATGTTCATAGGTTCATAGTTTGGTACTAGGCAATCGGCCCTAGGGCCTATATAAGCCTAGCCATGACAATTCCCTGGCTATTTCTTCCCGCAATATTTACTTCCCTGGACCCCTGTCTAGCAGGGCGACTGACTTAATCCCCGGGGTGAATTTCCTATCTCCCATCCAATCATCAAGGTTCCTTTTGAAGAGGGCCAAAGAGGTGCTCTGCTTGACATGTGTGGGCAGTCTATTCCAGAGTCTGGGGAGTCTCTGGGTCAGGAACCTATCCCTCCAGCATGTTTTGTTCATTGTAATGACAAGGTTTAAATCCCTGGAGTGTATGGCTCTGAGGGATTGGGATTTCTTTAAGTGTAGCATGTCCAACAGCTCTGGGCTTGAATGTTAAGCAGAGATTGCCCCTGAGTAGACAATATGTGACAGAGTATAGCTGGAGTTTTTTAGACGATCAGCATAGGGCATTTGCTTTAGGCCTATGATTCTTTTAGTGAGGTATTTCTGCGGTTTTTCCAGTTGTTGCAGATATCTTGAGAGGTACATACCAAACGGGGCATTGTATTCTATAATGGGTCTAATGAGGGATGAGTACAGTGGGACAATGACCTCCTTTTTTCTGGATGAAAAGCCCTTAGTGATGTGGTGTGCCACATAGAAGGATTTTCTGACTGTTGTGGTGATGTGGTTATCTCTTATCACACTTTCAGGGTTTAGTGTACTGCCTCCTATGTGATAATTCACATGTACATGTTTTTTCCCAAAGAGGATAACTATACATTTCTTGGCATTGAGCTTGAGCCCATGGTTCTGGCACCAAGCATCTGTTTCTGTAAGGCCCTTTTGTAGAATATCCACATCATTTGGGGATTCAATAATGGCTCCAAGTTTGCAGTCATCTGCGAACTTTGTTAACCAGAGTCCCTTAGTGTTGGCCTGTACTTCAGAGAAGTAGATGCCAAGCAAGAACTGTCCCAGGACTGAACTCTGAGGTACTCCACTTGTCACTTGTCTGGATCTGGATTTGGAGTTGGATACTTTTACAGTGTGGGTTCTGTCAGTAGGCCAGTTGGCAACCCATTGAGTGATGTAGGGATTAACGCCCAGCTAAGTAAGTTTATCTATGATTCCAGAGTGGGGGATGCTGTTGAAGGCCTTGGCGAGGTCCAGATAGGCTGTGTGGACCGCATTACCCTCATCCACAGCTCTGGAGACTGATTCAAAGAAGTCAATCAGGTTCAGGAGACAAGATCAGCTCTTCACAAACCCAAACTGGGTGGAGTCCAGTGTGTGAAGGTTGCCAATGTCTTTGTTTATAAGTTCCATGATAATACACTCCATGGCCTTTCAGATCAGGCTCATCAGACTGATGGGGCAGTAGTTCCCAGGATCCAAGGTGGATCCCTCCTTGTGGACTGGGATAACTGTAGCTATGTGCCACTCAGTGGACATGAAGCCTGAGGCGAGGCTATGATTAAACATATGACACTTAGGTGAGGTGCCAGTTCATTTTGTAGTTCATCTAGTACACAGCCCGGGATGTGATCTGGCCCCATGGATGCTGTATTCTAAGTTTTGGATAGTGTAGTTTTTACCTGTGTGGCCATTATTACTGGAATTTGGCAATCTTTTGGCATTGAGATGGGCCCTTTAGGGGGTGAGAGGGGGGTGAAGTTGGCACTGAATCGATCTGCCAGGATATTGCCAATATCCTTGGGATCAGTATATTTAATGACATTCTGTTGTAGCCCAGAGCAGATCTGAGCATTGCCATTTAGATTCTTGACATAGCTATAGAATTACTTGTGGTTGTCTTTGAAATCTTTGGCAATTTTATTTTTGTAACTAGCTTTGGAGGATTTTATGAGGGATCTCAGCTTCTTACTGAGTCTGGTATGGGAGTTTTTGGCATCCTGGGATTAAACTCTTTTCTGCAACAGTTTCTTCATTTTGTTGTAAAGTTTCTTTATGGCAGCGGACCGCCAGATTGGCTTCCTTTTTTGGAGGAGAGCATCTTGGTTCTATTTGGGATGGCACAATTCATGCACGAGTGGATGTGCTCATACAGTGCCTTAGTGTAGGATTCAGCAGTCGAACTTTCAGTTCCTGTCTGCATGGGTGTCATGAAGTTTGTCACTTCTGACTTCAGTAGCATGAAGATGGCTTTGGAGAAGTCTTTTTACAGAGGTTTTCTTACTGGGGGGGGGGGGGGATGTGGATGTCAAGGGTGATTAGCTTATGGTCAGACCTGACCAACAAGGGGGTGACCATAAGTGTGGAACATCGATTTTCCATGTTGGTAATGACCAGATCTAGGATATTGGAGCCCCTGGTGGGACTATGGATTAGTTGATCCAGGGCATTGGAATTCATGATTTCCAAGAACTGTTGGGCAAAGGTGTTAGCACCCGAGTAGTTTTCCCAGTTAATGGCAGGGTAGTTGAAATCATCCCGTATTAGGGTGTTTGGTTGTATCTTAATATTTTCCAGTATGTTTAGAAAGGTGTATTGAGAATCTTGGGGCATGTTGGGGGATCTGTAGCATGCTACAACTTGGATTGCAGTCTTGCCTAGTGTTAGTTGCACCTGGAGAATTTCAGATGCATTGTGTTAGGCATCTAGCCTGGTGTTGTCAATATCCTTGGTGAGTATGGACACTCCTCCACCTTTAGTGTTTCGGTCCTGGTTTGGTGACCAAAAACTGTGGTAAGAGTTGTAGCCTGGTATTGCAGGGGTGCTCTCTGGAGCCTTGAACCAGGTCTCAGTTACTGCACAGATATCGATGTTCTCCATTTTTAGGAGTGCCTCAAGAGAGTGCATTTTGAGGTTTACACTTCTAGCATTGAGTAGCATTACTTTCAGATTTTGCATGCTTGTACCTGTTACAGTGGTGGTTTTGCCCTTTGAACTTTGCCTAAAAAAGGCACTATAGGGCTGGCAAGAGCCTTAGTCAGTAACCTGAATTCCAGGCGCGACAGGTGCAGACCATCTCTGGCAAAGCATCGTGACCTGTAAATCAGGTTGTCCCAGGCAGACAGATACTGCATCCCCTTTGAATGACACCAGAAGCTTAGCCAATTGTTGAAGTAAATCATTTTGTCCTTATACTGTGGTATAATTCTGGGTGAAGGCAGGATGCTACTCAGGGTTAGGGTCATACCTGCCTGGGCCACATGATCCGACAGCACTTCCATGTCTCTTTTCATGTAGTCCAGGAAGGTATGTCTCAAGTCATTCACTCCAACATGGACAATGACAGAGTCATATTTTGTACTTGTTGTGGAGTGACTTGAGTGCATGTGTTATGTGGCGGATCCTGGCACCCGACAGGCAGCTGACTGTAATTTTCTCCTTGTTCAGCCTGGTGAGTGGGACATCAGTGTGCCTGACTATAGAGTCACCTATGACTAACGTTTTGGGTATGTTGTCTTGCCTTAGGGGCTGTTGTTGGATGGCACACTGGTGTTGTGAGCTATGTGACACTTTGGTTGTGATTAGTGTTTGTTTACGTTTCAGCTTTGGAGGTCCTTGTTGCTTGGGCAGGTTACTGTTAAGGGTCTCCACATATGAGGGTTTAGTGTTGCTGTGTGATGGTGTTTGTGGTGTGGGTTTAGAACTGCTATGTGTTGCTTGAGGTGTAGTGCAGGTGTTAACCTTCTCCTCTTGACTGTCTAGTACAATCTTGGGTGGAGAGAGCTTTGCTTCCAGTTTGGCTATGTAAGTGCATCTCTCGCAGGTTGTAGTGTTGGGTTGTAGGAGGAGAAGTTTGTCTGTGTAAATGAGGCAATTGCTGCATTGCCCCAGTATGCCCAGATTCACCAGGTGGACAGGAGAAATCACCGGATGCTGACCCTTGGACATGCCTGATTTGGTGCTTTTTTTGTAAAGTACAAGAGCTGTTTTCCCTTACCTTAGCAAGTTACTTTGCAGTTATAGGCTGTTTAGTGCCTATGATTAATTTCTCCTTATTAACAAGGAGAATTGAGTGCTTGTATCAGTTTAAGGCTTCCTAATGTTTTCCAGTAGGTTTTAGAGCAAGTGTTACTCACAGGGATGCTTAAAGGTAAGATGTAAAAAAATGGTTTAGCCTAAACACTGCAGTGTGCACTACAGGAGTTAGATGTGAAAGTAGGTAACTTAAGTTTTAACTGTCTAAAAAGTTACATTTTAGCGGAGAGTCACTATTTTAAAACAGCAATATAGATTGAAAGGGGGTGGTCACTTTACTATTCTGGTACTATGGAATACAGTAGGATGGCCAATAAATTTAAATAGTTGAAGGGGAGTGATTTCACAAAATAATAATTTTGTGCTTTCTCACACAAGCCAGTAAAAGCAGAGAGGAAATGGGGTATATGGTCAAATTAACATAAGGGTCAGGCAGCTAGAAAGATAGTGGTGTTTAAGAACACAACAGTAACCAGGTGGGAGGGTGGGGAAAAACATTTCTGTCTGACTCACAAGAGACAGAGCTGTGGTCTCTTTTCAAGTTTTAATATGCAGTTAAAAGCAGAATACAAGTACAACACAAGGTAAAGAAAACAAATCACAGTATTCAAAATAGAAACAGGCAATAAAGTAATACAAAATACAACAAATAAAAAGCAAACTAACCTTTCCCTCACAGCAAAGTGTAGCAGAGTCTGGGTGAGCCTTTCTAATAAAGCTCTAAAATGTTTTATTTTACCCCTTAAATAGAAGGTTTGGTTCCTAGCTCCACCCCCTCAGTTCACAGTTGATTAACCTTAACTGACCTATTCTATCTTATGTGTGAGTCCTTAATTGATCTGTTCTGATTTCTGCCTGACTGACAAGAGACAGGGCTGTGGTCTTTTTTCAATTTTTAATATGCAGATAAAAGCAGAATACAAGTAAAGCACAAGGTAAAGAAAACAAATCACAGTATTCAAAATAGAAAATGCTTAACTTTTATTCATTTCAATGTTTGTGTAAGTAATACATTTTCTTGGATTATATGCAAGGTGTCAAAACTGTGACACTGAAAATGTTTCAGAAAAGTTTGACCAACTTATGAGGGTCTTATGCAAATTGGGAATTTTGGTGCTCAACTGTATGCATATGTGTAACAGAATTCATTTTTATAGCTGAGTTTATATAGCTGTGGACAAGCTGTGCTCATGCAGATGCACAAAGTAAGTTCATGTCCAGGTATTCTGTGAATACATCCACTTTTCAGTACCCAACAGGAACTAACTCAGAGTGTAAGCTGTCAGACAAGGTGTTGTCACACTTCAGTGGGTGTTGATCTTACCCTTTGTCTCAGTTTCATAGTCACCTGTTCATTTTGAGTTGAATGGAGAAGATGTCCTCTGTGAAAGTTCAGAGGCAAACCCCAAGCTGTTGTAGACTTCATACTTGCAGAAGTTGGAAGCAGTGGGCACAGGCCCCTAGAAGAACTGACATCTGAACTCATCTGGAGGATAATCTAACATCTCTGACTGACATCCTCTTGTTCAATGATCAGTGCAAGCATAGGTATGATGATCTGTAGTGAGGGAGGCCGACCTGCTAGTCCACTGGATTGCAAAAGTTCAGGAGAGCAGGCTAGAGTTCTGTAGTAAATTGCATTTCCATTTCTATTGCAGTATTAAATATGAGTTATATTTTCTTGACATATTATATAACTCTAAGGAACTTATTAAGAAATGTTTAATGAATGTTTGTTATAGTTGCTATGTCATGATTGTAAGTATTACAGAAGTTTACAGTTTCTCATAGGTTGGATACAGTTTTCAGGTCCTGAGGCCATCAGAAAACACGGTTTCATTAAATGTAATGCTGCAGACATCCTCAACCACCAAAGTGATCAAAAGTTAGCTTAAAAGAAGTTATACTAGTTAACATGATGTTAGGAATTTTGTTCTAGGTTCTAGGTATCGTATGAGTTATAAATTTACTCTTCAAGCTAGTACTACAGTTTTTAATAACAAAATTCTTATTTTAATGCCTATGGCCACATAAATTAGAAAGTACATTAATATTATAAATAACTTGTTGCAGATCATTGTGAAAAATTGTATCTGTGTTAATAGTTTGCCCCCTCATGTGTCTGTAATGTAGTCAGTATAAATACAGAACTTTACATTTTTGCTGATATGGAAGCTGTCACACAGATGGAATTTTCTTGGTGAATTTTTTTTGTATAATTTCTATGCTAGCTAGCTGTGTTCTATTATAAATTATATTATTAAAATGTACTATTAAACTTCAGAATGGGCAGATGTCTGTTTTGAATAAGAGTAGTACATTTATTTCATCTCTTAAGGGGATCAATTTAAAAATTAGTCCCGTGTGTCCTAAAGCTCTTTTTCTAATACTGTTTACATGACTATTAAATGATAAATCTGGATGAACAAGAATTCCCAGATTTTTATGTTGTATTGTCTCTCAAAGATTAACTCTATTAAGAGATAAAGTAGCTCTAGTAGATGGTCTACCAAAATACATTATTTCACATCTGTTATAATTAAAATTTAAAGCTACTTCTTCAGCCCAGACTGAAAATTTGTATAATAATTCTGTTATTGGTGACTGGTCCCCACTGAAGTCAAATAAAAACCTACCTTACAATCATTAGTGTATTTTGCTTGCCAACAGTGTTTGTTAATGGGACTAGACAGAAAAAAAAACAAATTAAACAAAAGAGGTCCTGAAATAGATCCCTGTGGCATACTTGATTGTACAGGCAAATAATTAGAACAATTAACTTCTATAGGCACCTACTGTAAGTGACCATGGACAGGAAGGGATTAAATGTATGTTTTCTAAGTATTTTGCCAATACATTGATGAATCTAAGGGAAGACTGACCTTGTCATAAAACTCAACTAAGTTAGTCAAAGTTCATCTACCCCATCTTAAACCATGCTGAAATAACTCATAATTGTCATCATGATTTGCTGGATCCAGTAACATTTTCTGTATATACCATTTAAAATATTTACAAAGAAGTGAGGTCAAACTTGATAAGCCAGTAATTTCAGAATTCTTGTTCTTCACTTTTTTTGTAAATTGGTTACATAATAGACTTTTTCCACAATGGAGGCACTATACAGTTTGAATCCATTTTCTTAAAAATAAGGAGTGGCATTCATAGTCCCAGGTTTCACACTTGCATAGAAGTTATTTAAAAAGAGCATTGCTGTGTCTATATGAAAATACAGTAAGTGTAGATTATTTTCATTGTCTAAATAAGTGTGAAGGTGTTTTGATAAACATGGTTACTTACAGTGAAAGCATAAAGTAACTGAAGTTAACCACTAAGTATATATGAAATTCTACATTAAAGCCTTAGGTTTTGTATGATTCTGTTTATACTCGGATATTGCAGATGAACATGGCTATGTGCAGTCCTTTCATTGAAACCTTCATTAAACAAAACATATTTACCACTAGAGATGCAGTACATATACTTCAAGACTATAATGTGTGCTTTGATAATTTTCTGCTTAATAATTGTTAGCATATAAGGGGATTGTTTAAAATGTATGTAGATGTAATACAGCTGCACATCACTCAATAAACTATGAGCTGGTCATTCACTTGACAATGCAATTTCCAGTCATGTCCACTCCCCTCCCCCAATCTTTACTCTGACTAGGGTGTGATACCTGACTGAGTTCAGTCATCTTGTACGTGCAGTTAACATTGTGGAAGAAATGACCGTCATATACAATTTTCATATTAATAAATATTTTCTGGCCTACACAAACTAAAGTCTTCCTTTACAAAAATGGTCTGCATGAAGTTCAGCTGTTAACTTAGGTTATACCTACTGTAAATGAAACTATGTGACAATGCAATTTTTTTCTTTGTGTATAAAGACATACATTTATGTACATGAAAGAGTAATTAAGTATACTCATTTGTCATCAAATAAACATTCCATATTTGTATACAGATGCAGTTCTGTGTACAGACATGTTTATGCTTAACTTTGCATTATAATAACATATAGATACTTATTTGCAGTTACATATATTTCTTCTGGTAAATATCTTCAATTATGTAACACTCTTATATTTTAAACCTATGTTTAATATGACCAAGAAATTAAAAACAAATTCTTAATATAGAGCTCTAGTCTTCTTGACATCACATGGCCTACCCACATAGGCAGTTGACCAAGAATATTTAAAAGAAATACTTAATATAGAACTCTGGTCTTCTTAACATCACCTGATCTACCCACATAGCCATTTGATTGATCCTACACTTCTGTAAGTAATTGTACCTGTGCCTGTACTGGGACCCAGAGTGGGTGACCCCTGTCAGGGATGACAGGTGCTCATCCATCTCCCAACAGATGTCTATTTTCTTCCAGACACAACCTTTTATGCAAGCTTGGAACTTATCCTAGTGTGAATCACTCAGAAGATAGAGCATAATTTTGGTCTGCTTATCAGACCAGCTCAGAGCAGGACCTCAAGCCTTCCCAAATGCCATTGTCATTAGAAGTGCCAATACCAGAATGAAGAAAGTACAGGAAAGGCTGTACTTCACAGGTTTAGAACCATGCCCCCTAGGGTGTGACGTTACCCTAACCAAACCCAGTTAACCAGCAGGGTCATTAGACCCAGTACTGATTTTATTGGCAAGTTTGGTTTAACTAAAAATGCTTTGTCACCTACATAGTTTCTTTTTAATGGAATACATTCATATTTAAGTTAAATAATCAATAAAAGTCATTAATGAAATCATCAGTTTTTCATCTTATGAATGTTACTGTGGATGTTCTTCATCTCACATTGCTGCAGTCATAACTTATGGGTAGTCCGCTGTCCTCGGTCGGCCCGAATACCAAAGTATTAGGCTGACGTCGGTCATGGGTGCTCAGATCTGACGTCAGAGCGTCAAGGTATTAAAGCGCATGACCGACGTCATTTCCTCAGTCTTTTTTGCCGCATGGTCCGAAGCAGAAGCAGCGTTTGCAAGTGCCGTTCGGCGTTCTGAAATTTTCGTATTCTGAGTTTCAGACCAAAACCAAGTTGGGCTAAGTACCCCGTTGGGGAATATTTTTGTTTTTTCTTGCCTCAGTTAATTCCGGATGTCAGAAAAAGTGAATAATTGTATTTCTTGTGGGAAACAGATACCGCATAGGGATTACCACTCTCTTTGTATTCCTTGTTTGGGACCCGAGCACGACGTAGTCGGGTGTCGCTTTTGTGCTAGATTTAATAAGCGCACCATTAAACGTAGGTTAGATTGTGCTAGGCTTGTCTTCGGTAAGCGGTGTAATTACAATATGCCGTCGGATCCTCCGACGCCCGCTACCGCGAAGAAGCGCAAAGATAAATCTTTAAAGTCCAAGCAGGATGACTCGTCCATTCCGGACGCCAGTTCTTTAGACACTACGGTGAATTCGGTTGATCCGGCCGAGGTTTCAACTGAGTCTCAGGGTGAGACGTTGATTTTGCAAGATGTGGCCTCTCAGGAGTCAGGTCAGGCTGAGGGGGCCACTCAGGTTGCTGTTCTCCCTTCTTTGCCTAAGGTGGTTAGGCCTTCTCCTTCTGTCTCTAAGGTACCTTCCAAAGGCAGGCCTGCTTTGCCTACCACAGGTGTCAGTCCTAGTTCTGCAGGTTCTGTGCCTAAAAAACACATGCTTAAAATGGCAGAAGATTTAATTACTTTAATCAGGGGTTCTATGCCCCCTCCTGATAAGAGGCCTAGGGTGGAGCCAGAAATGGAAAGTTTGGAGCAGGCTTCAGATTACTCAGAGTCTTCGGCTGAAGACATTCAGGATTTTCCTCCTTATTCTGATTCAGACGCAGAGGATTCCACTCCTTCTGCTTCTCCTCCAGAGGATTTCTCTTTTTCAGAAACCCTGCATTCTATGAGGGAGCATTTTAAATGGGAAGGTCAGGATTTCTCAGATTCCCGGAAGAGGCTTAGGGAATTTTTGTTTTTACCACAGCATAGGCCCTTGGCTATACCTCCTGTTTTGGATGTTGTTCAAGACGTTTTCTCTGAGGCTTCCCTTAATCCAGACTCTTTGCCTCCTGCGCCAGTTAAGCCAGATAGGTATTACAGAGTGCCTGAGGCTCATAAATATCTGTATAAGATCCCTAGGGCTGACCCAGAAACTATTAGCCAGGGACCTAAGGGTGTCAGGGCTTCTGTTATAAAGAATCCAGTTCCTATGGATAAGGATGCTAGAGCTTTGGAAAGGTGGGGTAAGAAAGTGTATACCTCTTCCACTTTAGCAATGAGGGCTTTGAATTGCCAGTTTCATATGTTGAAGTACCAGAATTTTCTCCTTACTCAGTTAAAATCTAAAGTGGATGCTTTGGCAGAGGGCATAGAGTGTAAGGAATTACAGGATTTGGTACATGCCTCTGATCAGGTGGGTAAGCATGCTTTGCAGTGTGGTTTTGATGCTTTACAGGCTTCTTCCAGGATGGCTGCCACTGGTTCAGTTATTCGCAGGCACGCCTGGCTTAAGGATCAGAATTTGTCAGAGCATGTTAAAGCTAGGATTTTAGATGCTCCTTTGCAGTCTGAAGTTTTGTTTGGCTCTCCTGTGGAGTCTGTCTTGAAGAAACTGGAAGACAAGGCTAAGTCTATGCAGACTGTTAAAGATTTTTTGCAGGTGCAGCCCCCTAAGTTTAGCAGGAACTGGCCTGCTAAGGGTTGGACTTACCCTTCTTCTGATTCGCAGTCTAAGGGTAGATCCAGATGTGGTAGGGGCAGAGCTCAGAGTTCTTTCAGGCCTAGACTGTGGAGTTCACCAGCACAATCTACAGGTGAGGGCAGGGGCCAGTCCTTTGGTAAACAGGCCCAATGACCTGCATCTCCAGCTGCCAGATCCTTCCTGTCTGGCAGCCCCTTTGGGAGGAAAGTTGGCACTCTTCAAGCAAAATTGGTTTCTAGTCACCCAGGACAAATGGGTGTTGGATATTATAGACCGAGGCTACAAGTTTTATTTCCACACATTGCCTCCTTTCAAAGGCATGCCAGACGTTCCTCCTCAGCAAAGGGTAGAGGCTCACAAACAGATTTCTTTACTTCTTCAAATGGGGGCTATACAGCAGGTCCCTCTGTCAGAAGTGGGCCTAGTATTTTACTCTCGCCTATTTCTTGTACCAAAGAAAGGAAACACTTGGAGGCCAATCTTGGATTTATCTATCCTCAACACATATCTGGACATTCCAAAATTCAAAATGTTGACGTTGCAACAACTTCTGCCTCTGTTGGGCAAAGATCACTGGATGGTAACTCTGGATCTCAAAGAGGCTTATCTTCATGTTCCTATCAGGCCCAGTTGCAGGAGATTCCTGCGTTTTCGGGCTGGGACTTTACATTATCAGTTCTTTGCATTGCCCTTTGGCTTATCTACTGCGCCCAGGGTATTCACAAAAGTTCTGGCTCCAGTGATAGCCTTCTTCAGGTTAAGAGGAATACAAATTTATCCTTATTTGGACGATTGCCTGATTCTTGCTCAAGACAAGCACGAGCTTCTTCACCATCTACAGTATGTTATGACAGTGTTAAGGTGCCTAGGGTATTCTGTGAACGAAACAAAGTCCAGTCTAGTACCCTCTCAGGAAATGTGCTTTCTGGGTGTGAGACTGAATACAGCTTCCCAGATGGCCTTTTGACCCCGGACAAGCAAAAGAATCTTACACTTTACTTCCATCAATTGTCTCTACGGTCCAGGCTGACTGCAAGGACAGTCCTTCAAGCCTTGGGGTTCATGGCATCTTGTATTCTGGTGCTTCCCAATGCCAAACTGCATATGAGGAAGCTACAATGGTATCTCAAAATGTATGGACACAACACTGCCAAGATCTGGACACTGTCATTCAGATAATACCTTGCATTCAAAAGGAATTTTTGTGGTGGGCTCAGGAATGTCACCTAAACAAGGGACTCTCTGTGACCCGACCAGAGGCGAGTCAGATTTTAACGACGGATGCCTCGGACAAGGCTTGGGGAGCACACCTCAATGGAAAATGGGTTCAAGACACGTGGCCTGCCAGACTTCAACATTTACATATCAACTTGAAGGAAATGTTAGCAGTCCAGTTTGCATTGATGGCTTTCAAGGATTTACTTCTCCCAGGGCAGGTGTTGATTCAAACAGACAACACAACTGTCATGTGGTACATCAACAAGCAAGGGGGAACCCATTCGTACCCTCTTTGCAGGCAAGCTATGATTTTGTGGGAGACTGCTCTCAGTTTGCAACTCACTCTTCAAGCAAGGTTTCTGCCAGGGGCACAGAACCCCTTAGCAGATGTTTTGAGCAGACGGATAGTGGATCGCCACGAGTGGAAATTGGATCCTCATATATTTCGACAGTTGACAATGATATGGGGGACTCCAGACATAGATCTGTTCGCTTCTCCACTAAATTTCCAGGTGCCAAAGTTTTGCACAAAGATGTTTCATCTCACAGCTTGGAAAGTGGATGCTCTATCATTCAGTTGGAGCAATCTTCACGTCTATGCCTTTCTGCCTCTGCCTCTACTTCCAAAGGTTCTCTTGAAGGTCAGACAAGACAAGCCCTCCATGATTCTAATAGCTCCAGATTGGCCTCGACAGCACTGGTACCCTCTGCTGAGGAGTTTAGTACGGGAACCTCCTTACCCTTTGCCTTTGATTCCACACCTTTTGACTCAGGAGGGCAATCATTTCCTCAATGTCAGGATTCAGTCCCTGCATCTAACAGCCTGGCATATTCTGTTCTAGAACCTGGAGGGTCGCAGCTTCCTCAACAAGTTTTGAATGTTATTTTGGAGGCCAGGAGGCCTAGTACAAGGAAAGTTTATGCTGATAAATGGAGGAGATTTTTATTTGGAGCAAAGCAAAGAGCTTTGATGTTTCCAGGCCTGATTTGAGTGTTTCTCTTCAATATCTTACAGAATTATTGGACAAGGGTTTGTCTTTCTCCTCTATAAAGGTTCATGCTGCAGCCATTTCTGCTCACTATGACTGTGACCCACCATTATTCTCTCATCCTTTGTTTAAGCAATTCCTTAGAGGGGCAAAGAACATAAGACCCCCGCGTAGAGCTCCTACTCCTGCCTAGGATCTCAATTTTGTGTTGGAAAAACTTACTTTACCTCCTTTTGAACCTGCAGCTACGGCTGAGTTAAAGTTTTTGTCTTGGAAGACTGCTTTTTTGTTGGCCATTACATCTGCTAGAAGGGTTTCCGAATTACAGGCTCTAATGGCAGTTGAACCCTTCCTAATTTTTCATAAGGACAGGGTATCTCTGCGTACTAACCCTACTTTTATGCCTAAAGTGGTTTCAAATGTGGCCTTGAACCAATCTATTCATTTGCCTACTTTTTATGCAGATCCCCAAAATAAATGGGAGAAAATTTTGCACACTTTGGATATTCACAGGCAGTTGCATTATTATTTGAGCAAGACTAAAGGGTTCAGACAGTCTCAGCAGTTGTTTGCTTCTTTTGCTTTGGGTTCTCAGGGGAAACCTGTTTCAAAACAAACTATTTCTAAGTGGATTGGCCTTTGTATTGCTTTTTGTTATTCTCATCATGGTAAGGAGATTCCAGCTGGAATCAGACCTCACTCCACTAGGGCTACTGCCACTTCTACTGCTTTTAAGGGGTAGCTACTAAAGATATTTTGGAAGCAGCTACTTGGAGTTCAGTGCACACTTTTTCTAAACATTACCATCTTCCTCTTTATTCCAAATCTAGGGCTGGATTTGCCACTGCAGTCTTACAGGGCATTTTGGCAGCTCCCAATGCTTTATGATTTTGCCAGCCTCCCTTTACCTCTGCTTTGGGATTCTACCCATAAGTTATGACTGCAGCAATGTGAGATGAAGAACATAGTACAGTTTTGTACCTACCATAAATGTAGATGTTCGAAGATCCACATTGCTGCAGTCCAATTTACCCTCCCTCCTTCCCCTCTGTAGTTTGGGGTGGTTGTATGGTTTGGGTTGTAGCTGTTTTTTGTACATGGTTTTAGGGAGTTATTCTATTTTTGGCTGTGGCCTTTATTTTTAGGGCCTTCTGACATCTGGGGCAAGAAAAGACTGAGGAAATGACGTCGGTCATGCGCTTTAATACCTTGACGCTCTGACGTCAGATCTGAGCGCCCATGACCGACGTCAGCCTAATACTTTGGTATTCGGGCCGACCGAGGACAGCGGACTACCCATAAGTTATGACTGCAGCAATGTGGATCTTCGAACATCTACATTTATGGTAGGTACAAAACTGTACTTTATCCCATGCTTTTCTTACTTTTTGGAGTATTATACATGAATGTCGGAAAGGAATCATTTCTTTATACCTTCCTCATGCAGTATATCGTGAGCATTAATGTTTTTTGTTTTGGGGGAGGGTTGCAGAAATAACTATTCCTGTGTGTGTCATTATCAACTTTTAGTAACTGTTGAGAGTTTTGATGTGACAAGATATGCCAGATGATGTTGGATGGGCAGGGATTACGTTTCATGGTTGTGCAAACTCATGTGTATTTGGCTCTATCTTCCCTTTTCTAAACATTGTCAACTTAGAGAATATCTGAGGTTATCTGTGCATTCCCACAGCATTCTGGGGATTGCTGGGACTGCTGCTGACTCTGATGCTCTGATGCTATCCTCAGCACACTTTGGACACTTTTCAACTGTATGAATTGCATTCCTGTAATGGTACTGTTCAAACCTTATGGCATTTTGGACAAAAAGCTGTATGTTATAACATATGACTGATTAACACTATTAATCCTCTGTGCATCATTTATTTATTTTTTTATTTTATTTAACATTTGTTGACCGGGAATGTCCGACTAGGTTCCACAGAGCCTGTTTTCAGCGGAGGCCCGGGGAGAAACGCTCCAGATGCATGTCTTTGGAATGTGGGAGGAAACCGGAGTACCCGGAGGAAACCCACGCGAACACAGGGAGAACATGCAAACTCCACACAGAAGGCACCCCAGCCGAGAATCGAACTGGAGAACCTCTTGCTGTGAGGTGACAACGTCAACCGCTGCACCACTAACATCATTGTTACAATTGGCAGTTACCTACAGCTTGAAAGCAGTGATACACCAGTATTCAGGGAAACACTAAGATGAAAATAAAAGATGAAAATAAGTATCCTGCTATGCAAACAAACACTGATGGTACTTCACCCTCACCACTGCACAAATTATGATATTTTTGGCTCTGAGGCCACAAATTATTGTTCATAGTTTCATAATTCTGTACTAAATTAACAATCACAATGGCCTTTTTAAGCCTAGCCATCATCACAAATCTCTGACAAGTTCTGGTATTCTTGATAAGTGTAAGTAGAGGCTTGGGAGGTGAAACATTTACAAGCAGGGGACTAGGAGATGAACCATTTACAGGCTGCTTGTGTCCATTAGAAATATAGGAGCCAAACCAGGGATGAATTCTTGTTCCACATCCAACTGTCTGAGTTACACTTGAACTGGGTTAAGGAGGAACTCTGCTTCACATGGATGGAGAACCTATTCCAGAGTAGGGGTAGTCTCTGGTATACATACCTTCTCTCCAGCAGGTCCTATTTATATCATAGGCAATGTTTAAGTCCTTAGAATGGGTGATTCTAGTGCTGTTTGTTTTGCAGATATGCAGGAATTCCATCATAGTGGGGTCTGACTATGCCTTGTATGCCAGGCATAGATCGCCTCTCAAAATCCTGTTGTAGATGGAATATAGGGATAGAGCTTTGAGGGGCTTGTATAGGACATGGCACTTATGCCCTGTATTCTTTTAGTGAGGAACTTCTGCAGACATTCTAATTGTTGACTGTGCCTAGTTACATACATACCAAAGGGGGCATTGTACTCGGTAATAATGCTGAATGCTGAATACAGTGGAACAATGTCATCCTTGAACCTAGATACTATACCTTTGTTAATATGTTGCACAATGGAGAATGATTTACTCAATACTGTAGACACATGCTGTTAAAAGGTTAGATTACTGTCTATGTGTTTCTCCAAGTCCCTGGCTACTGGGTCAGCCTCTAGGAGTGTGTTGTAAATATGATAGTTCCCAGGGGTGGATGAATTCCTGAAAGATACTATTATGTATTTCTTGGTATTTAGTTTTAGTCCATGGCTATGACACAAGTTATTTGTCTGTGTCAGCCCTTCCTGTAGAACCTTAGTGTCAGTGGGGGATTCTGGGACTTCTCCTAATTTGCAATAATTTGTAAAATTAGTCAGCCAGAGGTCCTTGACATTGGCCTTGACTTCAGAGAAATAAATGTCAAATAGGAATGGAGTCAGCACTGATCCCTGAGGGACTCCACTTGTGACTAGCATCTTTGTAGAGGTGGACTCCCTAATTATAACTTCCTAGGTCCTGTCTGTGACCCAGCTGACTATACCTATTGAGTAACATAAGGGTTTTTGTGTATGACAAAATTAAATAATCTTATGGGTAGTACCTTAACAGACAGCTTAGTTCAAACTGAGGAAACATTACATAATATAAAAGCAATATGATATGTTTTCATTCATTTGTAAGGTATGAACTCATGTTCAATACTGAAGTAACACTTTTTACTATTTGTACTACTTCAGGAGATTCACATACTTAGTCACATCACCTCATCAGAATGTGTTATGCAAAGCTGCTAAAAATGTAATTGTTCCTTATATGATGTCTTGCAATATCACTGAACAGGAGATAGTGAGTACTGAGGCATGACTTTTAGAAGCAATAATACGAGTATCTGTTTTGAAATAAAAAATTAATTATTTAAAGATGAGAAGGAAGGTCTGATGAACAATGACAGCAGACCATGCACCACACAGCACAGCTCACAAATAATACTGCATGCATTATTTATACTTTATATGTTGTTTTACAAGAAAGGAAGCACTAACTTGAATATCATGGTCCATAGTTCTGGACTAAATGCTGCCTCTTATTCTGTGCAGACATATACCATGCATAAGCATACTGTATGAAGTTTCTTAATACTATTGCAGGCCACACAACATTAGCCATAGTAGGACTGGAATTGGGAGCTGCAGTGACAGCATGAGTCACGTCACCTTCAGAATGGTGCATGATCATGTCAGTGCAAAATGTAACATCAATAATTTGGTTGTACTGAAGGACACCCCCAAACTCATCCAGGCACCTAAAACAACTCTTCAGAGGCCAAAGGTCCTCTCAATGACAATACAGGTCAGGGACATGGCTGTGTTGTAGTTCTCTTCAGCAACCACACATTGATTTCTAACTAGTGTCATCAACCATGGCTCCAGTGGATATCTGGTATTACCTGAAATAAAAAAAGAGAAAGGGTAAGATATGACAAAACAAAGAAAAAGTGTTTTACTTCTCAGCAATACAATTTAACATTAATAACTACATAACAAAACAAATCCAATTACCTGGTGGTGGGTGCCACGGGTGCACTCAGTTTCGGCTCAGCCAAGACAAGCATCTCACATGGGGAAATAGCTAGGCCAGCAGCAAGTGTCATTATCATTGCAGATTCCAAATTTGATGGAATATGCGTGATTTTGTCTTTTATAATGAATCTGCAGACAACAATGAAAAGTGCAAAAGGTTGACTATGAATCGCAAATATTAGGGGAAGACCTCATTAGCATACATCATTTCTCATTTACATCTCATTACTTGTTCATTTATTTATGTTTATTAGTGGCCATCATGCTTTTGCATAATTGTCCTCTATGACTCGCACCTTTGCTGCACTTATTCATGGACAGTGCAGATAGCCTTTACACATTCACAAAGTGACTATGAATTTCACCCAAGATGTAAAATTGGCAGTATATCTTTCTGTATTCCAGATATAAATGCAACCAAGATGTAATCAGGGCCCATAGAAGTTTTATTGCCATTTTATTTTAGAAATACAGAAATTGTTTCTTCTGTTATGAAAGGGCATATATCATTTAAAGTAGGAATGTTTATTGGAGAGAGAACTCCATTGGGAACATATGTATTGTCTAAGTGAGAAAATAATCTATTACATTCATTTGCTAGCTTATTAGGATTTGTGTCTTTTCTCCCACAAATAGATAAAGATTATTAGTTTTAGTCTGTAAGTTTATATATTCGTGAAATTATTTCTTATTCCTAAAACTTGATAGTACAGTTTCAGAACTTCTTATTTTCTTAAAAGTGTCTTAAAAATTTATTTAACCTTTTCGATTTTGCATTATTTTCTAAGGTTGGATTCTTTCTAAATTTGTAAAATAGTCTCTTCTTTCTTTTCTATATCTATTTCAAGTCATAATCCCACCAATAAGGTAGGATATTGAAGTTCATTTTCTTACTAGAGTTGTATCAACCATAGCATTGTGTAATATCTTTTTTCCAAAAAAAAAAGCATAGCCACTATCAATGATATTATTAGCATGTTTTCTCCAATTCTTTAATAGTTTTTGTAAGATACTAGTATTTTAAAGCTTTAAAATTATATTTTTACATAGCATTTTGTGCTAATTGCTTGCCAAACAACATTTGAAAGGACAAACAACAATGATCAGAACTGCATAAAGTGGAAGTGACCAAGAGGTTTATAATGCTAGAAACACAGTCTGTGATTAAAATATCAAGTATATATGCTCCTGTAGTAGAATTCTTAACCAGTTGTGTTAAACTAAGCTGAGCAGTTGTTTGTACAGCCCATAAAGTGAGGAAGTCATTTCTGACGTATTTAAATGTTAATGCAAATGCGCAGAAAAACAATGTGCTATGATAATAACTGTACTTTTGTATGATGCTTTCACTGTCATCACCTGCTACTCCTGCCACCTGCTGCTACATTGCCATATTAATAAACCAGTTCATCTGATAAAATGTTCAGTCAGAAATTAATGTACTTAATATATAAATGAATGTAGCACTAAGAAAGGTTGTTGCAGTAGATTTCTGTAACACAGATAGCATGGTATTGATAATGTATTTAGGATTTCCAGAACTTTTCTCAACTTTTGCAAATCATGCATTAAGAGGCACCACACACTCCAGGTGGAGGGAGTTGAGGGACTTAATGAACTACATATAAGTCATAAGGTTTGCTGCGATGCCAGCTGTACTGTTTGTTCCCTTGTTGACTCCATTATTTTTCAGGTGTGTATGCTGATAAAAATATCAGTGAAATAGCATGAAAGTAGTAACAATGTAAAATGTACAAATTACAAAGAAAACATATAGTTAACTGAAAAAAATCAGTTCGGATTACTGTTGATAACAGAAACTTGTTTTTAGCCACTATAATAACTGCAAGACTTTGGCCTTCCTGGAAGTGACTACCTTCAGTGTTGTCATAGCAACAACATTTTTCATGAATGAGTAGAGTAATACCTCAGCCACCCTCTCCCACCAAAGCTATTTAGTGCATCTGAATGGATCCACTGCATAAGTTGAGAAATGCCTGTAGCAATTTAATTTCATTTGCAATGTATTCCTTTATTTTCCTAAAAAGCATTCATAACATTTTGAAGGATGGATCCCATTATTACTTACTAGGAAGACAATAAACATAACTCATTAATATCCTACATCCTAGGCTTTAACTGCTTGCTTACATTTATAGATACATATTTTACTTAGTAATACATAAATTAGGGAGGCAAAACATTGTGTGTGTGTGTGTGTGTGTGTGCACGCGCGCGGGGGTAGTCTATCACCAAAACATCTCCAGCTGAATACAGTATTATAAAGAGTTCAAGTTTTACAGTGCAACCAGAATTCTAATTGAATTTGTATGACAGTTAACTATCATGTGTTTAATTATTGCCAATTTAGAAATACTAACTAAACATATTACTGCTTTCTTGTTTCTCTGAGAAATAAAGATGATTGCTATGAAATATTTATGAGCCTTTTTCTTGTCTGCCTTTTTTGTCTCCTGCAGATCCAATAGAACCTGGGATGAAATACTTATGAGTCCTTTTCTTGTCTCCATCTGCAGATCCAGTAGAAACTGGGGCTACTCGAATGCAGTTTACCCAAGTGCGGGATCGATCACCATCACTCCCTGCTCATCATGAACCTGCCACAAGAGATGGGAGTGGTGGAGTCAACCCTGTGGGCACCCCATGACATGGCAAACTGGCAAGCCAATCTGAAAATCAGGATCTGGTAGAGGGAGCAATGGAAAATGAGATGGGGAGGCTGTGAGGCTCATAGCAAAGTATTCTTCATTAGGTGCAAGTCTCACTATTCTGGTTGACTCTGAGTATAATAGTACATATAATAATGTGTGTTGATATATATATATATATATATATATATATATATATATATATATATGCGTGTGTGTGTGTGTGTGTGTGTGTGTGTGTGTGTGTGTGTGTGTGTGTGTGCGTGTGTGTGTGTGTGTGTATCTTGATTGGCTCTGACCACTGAGTATATATATATATATATATATATATATATATATATATATATATATATATACACATTCCTACCAAAAATACCTATCCTCTCCCACCTCCTATAGCAAAACCTTCAATTCATTCTTTTGTTTGCTTTGTCTGCCCTCTCCACTTCCTCTGACTGTCTTGTCTTCATTCTTTCCAAATTCAAAAAAAGCTAGAACAGGGTGTCCATATAAGTAAATTTTTAAAGTGAAGTAAAAATCTTTAAAAGTTTTGAGAAGCTGCTAACCAGTGGTACTAAGCCTTAATCAGCACTTACTTACCTAGATTTAACATAATTAAGACAACTGCAACCTCTTAAAAGAGATGCATGACATTCTTGTGAATTTTTATAAAGATAACACTGAATTTTAGTTTTGAAAAAAGTAAACAAGGACGTTGAAGTTAATATTTCATTATTTTTTAATTTAAGATGAATAGAAGTAGTGTACATCTACAAAGATTGTTACACAGAAAACATCTGTACAAAGGTCCTTTTTGCCTATGGAGGAGAATTCCATGTTGGGCAGTATGCTGTGTTATTACATAATCCTTTGAAAGCTTTCTTTCTGTTGGTGGTTTTCACAGCGTAACACAAGCTTGTCTGAGGAGCTAGCAAATACACAAATCTGCCTCTGTTTTTGCATTAACTGAAGAAGTTGAAGATTTGAAAGCTCTGGAAAATGTAATGTTTATTGCAGTTATTTTTCTTTTTCATTGTTGACAAGGATGCAGCAAACCCTTGTGTCTTTACTAGTCAGTATGACTTCAGCACATGTAGCCATTTATTGATTTAATCTGGTAACAGGTAAAACTTCCTGAGTCAATGGCTCCTTTACAAAAGTGCATATAATATCTCTCTCTCTCATTCTAACCCTCCACCTGTACAAGGAAACTATTGAGTTCTGCTAAATTACCTCCATAACTATGATCCTCATTTTGACAACTCTCTCATTATGTTGTGCTTCAGCTAAATATAATGCAGGTATAACTGTACAACAAGGAGTCCTTTCAGCTAAATATGCAAGTTCAAGTTGCAATGTAGCACATATTTGCAGTGGTTTTGAACCTTTTTAGTGCCAGGACCCATTTATAAGCATTGGTATCCTGTCATAACAAAGTTATACTTGGAGCAAGAAAACCATAATGAATATGTCACCACAAAATACTTATATTTTAGACACATGACTACATTACAGCAGTTCAGCAATCTTAATTAAATACAAACTGATTGACAGGAACAAAATATCCACAGCAGAGTCAACATAACTGTATACTTTTATCATGCAATTACAAACTAAGAACTAAACATTTACTTTGTGAAAAGTATTCAGAAATAGTACTTACATTCCATTGTTAAATCCTAGGTTCTACGGTACTGGAATTTTAAAACAGCTACTGAAACAACTAACATTGATTTGAAAAATACTTTACTACTGTAGCCAAGTGCCAAGTACCAAGTACAAATGAATGTACTGCGAGTTTTAATTCTACATTTTCTTCAAAGGTTTCTGTTGAAAATCTGACACACACACAAATTGCTCTGACTGTTCAGCCTTCAAGAGGAGGAGTGTGCAATGTTTGTAATATGATTTTGATATTCTGTTTTTGTTTACTGAGAAATCTGAGCTGGCTTCTGTTTGACAAGTTGATCAGACTTTAGAGCTGTTCATGTTAGGCAGTCCAAAACCCATCTTGTAACACTCTTTGTTTCATTTCTTACAGCTCAGCCGAGTGAAGGCACAGAATCTGTTTTTACACAATACATGTAATAAATGGCAAAATTATGACAACCGGGCAAACAGAAGCAGGGTATCCTCTGCAACTCTGAAGACAAAATGGGTGAGGCTTATTTCAATATGCGTTCATGTGACTTGTCATCAAAAGGCAGCAGCAGTAAGCTTTCATAATTTTCAGTATAGAGATTCACTTTTTCCATTGAAGGCACAAATAGATCCTATACCTGTTTGAGTTAATCAACAGGAAAACAATCACAGAATTCTGCCTGCTGTTTAGTTAAATGACTGCAGATTGTTTTCTTTGAAACCAGCAGAATCTTTTCAATATTTTCTTTTTAGGTAAATATAGTGAAAATGTCCATTCTAGCACTGAGCAGATGTTTATTCACAAAGAACTTTTCTATTGAATGCTTGAATTTTATGACATTGCTCAAATCCTGTTGTGCTTTCTGTCCTGGCCTGTAATGATAGATTCATACTATTCAGCTGATGGAGTATAGGCAGCTGATATGGTACATGAATTTAGCCATATGTCATTATTACCGGAGAGCTCTGTCAATTAAGACGGTTCTTCAAGAAAAGCTGCCAGCCCAGTTTTAATTTCATAATTTTCTTACAATCTGGCGGCCATTTTTATTGTGTGACTCAAAAATCACTGCACTCAAAGTTCCCATTGGCTGTTTGGATGGTAATGTACTATTACAAGAAATGTTTACTGGACACAATGTATTATATTGCTATGATACCACATTGTAGCTGACATTGTGCATGATGTTTCCATGGAAATCTGGGACAGATGCTTTAAATGCATTTTGTGCTTATCCTTAGAATACTGTTGTATGCATGTAGACCAGTTACTATATAATGGTGTTTGCCTGACATAACTTTTCCCTAAATTTGCTGAAAGTTCCATACCATTTCTAGAGGCATACACCTGTAAACTCCACCCCCTTTGTGCACCCACCACAGATTATGACCTTACCCTCCACACACCCTCTATATCTAAGAAACGGAATATTTTTCTATCTTTGGTGTATTGCTTTTCAGGCAGATTTCTCATCTGCAACTACCATCCACTCTGTTTGCCTGCCCAACTCTGAAATGACAATTAGAAAGGAATCCATGGGTTGTCTGCACCCTAGATACCCTTTTGTCTTCAGAATGGTATACATATCTGAGTGGCTACTAAAAGAAAGTGAGCAGTGCTGCTAAAGTTTAAGGCTTGTCATTTTAATGCAAACTCTGAATTGGTCAGTGTGGTCAGGTCGCCTTACTGGTGGTTTGCACTAGCTGCCCTCTTGCTCTCCGTTAACTCATCCAGTGAACCATGCTATTCTAGTAGCCCTGCATACACCCTGTAATCCAGTACTAATTCAGATTGGAACTGGTGGTTACATAGTTCAGGTTAATTTAATTTAGAACTTTTGTATCCCATTTGCTTGATTCACTGACGCACACTAAGTGAGTATGGCGACTGGCAAAAGTTCTTCCAGTATCTACTCAAATTGTTTCCCTAACTTCTCCAAAGCACATACCTTCAGACTGGCTACAAACGTACATAGGAGGAGAGGAAGAACACTAAAAGTCTGTTACTTATCTGTTGTGACTTGCTGAGATCTGGAGATGCTACAATGTGCATGTTAACATTAATCAGCTATCACTCTTACTTTCTGCCAGCTTGTTTCATTGCCCTTCTGCCCAAATCCTTGGCCACCTCCAGAAATCATATATGCATGCATATTTAATGATTTAGCTCCTATCACACCCCTTTCTCTGCCTTACAATACACCATCAGAGGAGATCTCATTTTCTCATCTAAACCCTTCTGAAGCCACACACCTCTTAATGCCTCTTTTATAAAGTGACCTCAGATAGCCCTCTAGCATGATAACACTCTACTAATAAGGCAGGCATGCTTTCCAAAGAATTAAGGCAGACAAATCCCCTAGACAGCACATAAACAGGACACCTTTTCTAAATCTAGTCCACAATTAAACCTGCTCTGTCTACTTATCTCAAGCATAGCAACCTACTTCACAACCACCAAGGCTTAATGATTACCATTCACTGTGGTCATCTTAGATCTCCTCATCCTTCTGCATCTGATCAAAGTAAAATCCCAGTTTGCATAAACCCTCTCATACCCTTACACCAGAAAATGTATTCCCACCTAATTGTAGCACAGCTATGCATTACCCTCTCAACATGTGCCCCCACACCCATTCTTTCTTACACCCTTCCTTCACACCAACTTCACACAAAAATAACCTACAGAATGTATAAAACCTTAAAAAACAGGCACTCCAACATAGTCACTTGGCTCAAATCACCATACAAACTATTACCTATTATGTTCCTGCTGCTTTTGCAAGGAAACATCAAAGCCAGCACTGGTTCCCAGCATCAGACCATACAAGAGCCCTATCCCTGGTATCATCTCCATCAATTGCTGACTATTCAATGTGGGTAGCATGAAAAACATTTTAGAACACGATGACACTTTCCTACAAAATCATTTCATAGACATTATTGCTATCACCGAATCATAGATAAAAATGATATTCCTCCTTTCCATTACCATACCCCAGGCTAAATCTCCATGTTAAACAACAGGCCTAGATTCAGATCAGCTGAAGTCAAAGTCAAGTCAAGTCAAAGAAAACTTTATTGTCATTCAGAAGTACACTGCAGTCTAGCTGAATTAAATTACAATGCTTTGTTCTCAATGCAGGAAACAGTTGCACATATAGACAGAGAATAAGTAATAAAATATCACAGTAGAAATGTATTAAGTAGCAATTAGTAAGTAAAGTAGGACAGCAGTGACCCACGCCCATCCCAGAACAGGAGAAAAGGATGACAAGGAACAATATGAAGGTAATATTGTCAAAGTAAAATTGAAACGATAGCAGCATATCTATGATTAGACTAAATTATTGCACAGTTTGTATATTGCACTCTACAGTCCTTCAGTATGGTAGGTGAGCTATCTTAGTATTGCACTTGGTTATTGTACATCCATGAAATAAGCCACTTTATAGGCTAGTCATGTAACAGAAGTGGTTGAGTGTTTTAACAGACTCAAGGTTAACTTTTCCCAAGAGTTCAACAGTCTAATGGAGAGTGGAAAGAAACTGTTATTTAGTCTGGTGGTCTTACAATGCAGGCTTCTGTATCTCCTGCCTGAGGAGAGGCAAGTGTACAGACCATTGGCAGGATGTGATGGATCACTGGAAATGTTTTTGGCCCTGTCAGTGCACCGGCATTTGTGTAGCTCTTCCAGAGGTGTAAGGGAGGTGCCAATGATTCTTTCTGACAACCTTACAACTCTCTTGAGAGCCTTCTGATCCTGATTGTTACAGCTCACATACCAGACTGTTATACTGTTGGTCAGGACACTTTCAATGGTGCCCCTATAAAAGGTCTGATGTATGGAGCTTGGTAATTTTGCCTACCTAAGTTTCTTTAGAAAGTACAAGCGTTGCTGAGTTCTTCTAACTATGCTGGATACATGGACTGACCAGGATGTTGTTGTTGTCTTTTGGCTTTTCCCAGTTAGGGGTCGCCACAGTGAAACTCCGGTCCGCTAATGATTGGCAGTATATTTTAACGAACGCCGAGGTGTCAGCTCGACGTTCAACTTTCAACGAAGACACGCCCTTTTATGCATGTCTTTCGAACAACCACCCAACTGCGGGGAGGACATGCAGACTCCACACAGAAGGCACTCCCCACACTCCAGTCAGGAATCGAACGGGAGAACCTCTTGCTGTGAGGCAACAATGCTACCGCTGCACCACTGCAGATACATGGACTGACCAGGATAAGTTTGAAAATATCATGCCTGTCCAAAAGACCAACATACAAGTAACTCCTCTCACTCAAGCCACCTCCAACACAGAATATAACCCCAAATGGCCTGTAACTAAAATCCCTACATTGCAGAACCCAGACTTTTTTAATGCTTCATTCTTCCTTCCTAAGAGAAGTTAAATGCCTTCTCAACACATCCATTAAAACAATACCCAAAAATAAACCAATTCTTATCCTGGATTACTTTAACTTAAACCTGCTATATAAAACCAATGACATATTAAATGAATGCCTGTGAGATCTAGGCCTACAAATAGCTGTCAGATCTAGGCCTAATAGAAATAGTTTCTCAGTCCTCTCAATGTAACACTAAATCCAATAACTCCTTAGATCTAACAAAAAGAAACATTCCTGACAAGATTAGCAAACAAACATTTACTCTCTCTCCACTTCAAGCAATCACTATTCAATAACCTTCACCATTAACCAAACAAAAATAAAACACAAAACCCACATGATATCCTTTAGGCCTAAGTCCATAGACTGTTTACATAAGTTTTAAAATACTCTGCTCTAAGCCAACTGTTTCCTAGTCCTCTCAAGCACTAACTGAAAAATCGCTGCAAACATCCTGACCTTTACATTACAAAAAATAGACAACACAATATTCCTGTTCGTATTAATCCATTATTTTCCCAGACCACAACAAAAGAGATACCTAACAAACAAACAAAATATCTTCTTCACCTAAATGACAATGCATGGAAAACTTGGAAAGAATACAGTTGAAAGGAAGACAAACACAAATTTCATCACCCCTAACAAGTTGACCAGAACAAAAAAAAAAAATATCCGGCAAAATAAAACAACCTGAATTCAAATCACAAAAGCTTTACTGCGTAACCATACCAAGAAATATGCTCAAAGCACAGTTTATTCATAACAGAAAAAAATATACTTCCTGAAGCAGAGTGCATTACAAAACCTAGTTTTTAAACATGTTAGTCCTCCAGAAGGTAGACGTGAGCAGAAGTTTCCTAGCATAAACTTTAGAAATAATAGTCAGGTTTCCATTTATGATGTCCTTAAGTAGCAGACTATAGTAGAGTCAGCAATGATTCACGAGACATACTCCGGCCATTCTTAAAGTAAGAAGTTTCACCAGAAGCTAGTACTCCTCATTTCTATAAAATCTCTCACTTTTCAGTTTGAATGAAGATACATTTAAGAACAAAGTCCTCTTCTTTTCAACCATAGAAGACAACTGGTTTATCAGGGTGGCTCTCTTGTCTTCCAAGTAGGGGATATTTAAATATCCCTCTTGCTACTGTTGCACCCCTTAGTGTCCACCGGCTATAGCTCCACCTGACCTTATCATCTGAAGAGAATTAACCCTTTCTGTTCCAGCAGCAGCAGCTTAGGGATCATTGGACATATCAGATTAAGGCAAGACTTACTAAACAATACTTCAGCTTGAGTCCAGCCATGGCTGTGTTACACAGCCCTCACATCACAGACTCATGAGTTTCAGTGACCATTGTGAACAGGCCATAAATCTGACAGAGTGTCTACATTAATACACATAAAGCCTGGGTGATGCAAGACTTTAAATTCGAAAGATTAGAGGGACAGCTTTGCATTTTTTTCTCTTTTTCGTATCAACCTCTGGACTGGGACATAATTAGTCATTAATACAAAGGGATGTTCTAAAAAAAACTACACTGATAAGTAAGAAGCCACTAAATCACAAACATTTTTTTTCAGATGTAACATATCTAGTCTCTTGGGCTAGGAGCTTATGGCTAAGAAAGTAAACAGGGTGTTCTTTGTCATCATATTAATATTAATGTGATAGGATTGTGCCGAGGCCAACTGCAGATGTGTCATTATGCACACACACACACGCACACACGCACACACGCACACACACACACACACACACACACACACACACACACACACACACACACACACACACACAAGTTACTGGAATGTGAATGGTGCCCCATGTATACCACATGGCCTTACATTGTATTGGTAAAGGCCATCTGTGGTAGAAAATGTTACCTTTTCCCTGAGGTGCAAAGTTAAAGGAATCTGCCAGTTCCCCTTTGCAAGATCAGGTGTAGTTGAATACACTTTGGTGGTAAAAAATTATTGCAGAATCCTGTGCTATCATCAGTTTTTGTAACCAGCCAAACTGTGATGCTTTAAAGACCTGTGTGATTTTTCATTCACCACACTATGTAACAATTTCTTTATTTCCAGATTTATTGTTTTTCTCTGGGTCTAAGGGATTCTGTAAGGCTTAAGCTTAACTTTTCCCTGGTGACTGTGGCAATGTCAGGTTGTACCATGTTAGTCCTGCCTGGTTAAACCAAAACTCATTTCCATGCCACTGAGAGAACTCCTGTACCTCACTCCTCTGCTGAACGGACAGTACTTTGTGTGCAGTCCAGGTTCAGAATTCTGAGCCTGTATTGGCATGTCAGTATGCAAATTCTCAAACTTCATTTTGCCTTTGTCCATTATTCCTGCAAGAAATTCTTGCTTCTTCCATTTCATTAAAACATTAATACAACATATTTACTCAGGTTTACATCTGTATGTCTGTTTTATACTGTAATTTAAATTGTTTATTTTCTCAAGGACTTCACAGGGTCCTTGCCACCTAGTTAGGAATTTATTCTTGGCCCTAGAAACTGAGACTAATACATTGTCCCCTGGTTGGAAACATCCGAGTAGAGAATTTCTGTTATACCTATACTCCTATTCTGCTGGGTGGGCTGAGCTTGCTTTAAATGTTCTCTAGCAACAGGTAAGACAATAGCAATTGTTTCTTGTAACTCTAAAATATGGACAATGATTCTCTTAAAATGGATAGTTTCTATTTCCTGAGTCTCTTTGGCTATATTCACAGTTACCCTGAGATGTTTTTTATATTACTGCTTGAATGGACTAAAGCTAGTGAAGGGCTGGGGGAGTCCTCTGATGGAAAACATATGATAAAGACCCCCCCCCCATTCTTATGCTTACATTTTCTTAATATTAATTTCAAAGTATTATTATGTCATTCAGTAGACCTATTTATTTGGCAATGGTACCCAGACGGACAGAGCTGTTTGATTTAAAAATAAAAAAAATAAAAAAGACACAATTCCTCCATGACCTTTGACATAAAAGGCATTCCTTTTTTATTTTGATATACTTACTCTAGAGAACATCTTTATTAGGGTATTTGCTATACTTGTAAGGTTGCTCTTCATTCAGAGATAACTTCTAAGAAATGTGTAGCACAGTACATAACTACCATTGCATACCAGTCTCTTTCTGTGAATATCGTGACTCCTTTAAAGGAAAAAAATGTTAATTTGCATATTACACTGCATACCCTGCATAGGTTCACTAGATATATTTGGTAATTTTGATCCAAATGCCCAAGCTGATTGCATTGGAAACATTGTACTTTGTTCAGTTCATTTTCATTTCTAACCTTCTTTCGGTCATCACTTTTAAAGTTTCTAGGAGATCTTCCATTTCCTGCTCTTACCCCAACATTAACTTTACTGTAGTTCTTGAGTGGATGAGGTTTAGTCATCTTCTGTCCTGGACTTAGACAATTCACCAGCTATCATATATTATTGTATAAGTTCACAAGTTGATCCACAGTAGTTGGGTTCCCTTGTGACAAACATTAGCAGTAGCACTCAACAAAGCTGTCAAGGACAATCACCTCAACTACTTCAATTGAACTGTTGATGTGTAGTTGCAACCATTTAAACACTAGATGAATAAAGCTAAATATATGTGAAGAAGCATTTTCCAGAGTGCAGACCTACATATTGAACCTGCATACCCTTTCGATGGGTGTTATGTTACTGCAGTAGGTCAATATTTCTGCTTTCAGTTTTTTACAATTATTAGCCCTGACAAACTCTAAATCACAGTTAATTATCTTCACAGAAAGAAACGGAGTGGCAACCTTGAACTATTCAGTTCTAGAGCAGCTCTCGCTCTCAGCAACACTTTCAAATATTAGGAAAAATTAGTCTACCTCATCATTTTATTCAGGAGTTGGCTTTGATATTGTGTACTGCTGCTGGTTCGGGCATTCCTGCTGGATTAGAAATGCATGCAGGTAGAGCTGGGTATCTGCAAGATATTTATAATTTTCTTGTAGAGTTAATGCACATTACTGGACTCCAGAAATATACTGGTGAAGCGCTTCCATGCTTTCAATTATTCCCAAGGACAAATTTTGATTTGATTCTTGCATGCACTGTTGAAAAATCTGTTTCTGGTTGGTGGTTTCCTAAAAATGCTTAAATCGAGCTTCAATAACTTTGTCCATATTCCAGAATATTATGTCACTTGTATTCAAATGAAGAACAATTCTGTCACTACTAAATGGTTTACACAGTATGAGCATGGGGTATAACATAATTCACCATCTGATTACAAATTAAATATGTCTCTTTTACTGTCACAGAGCTTATCCTTGTATGAGCACAGAGTACCAGTAATAAGCAAGCAACATTATAAGGTATCTGGAGTTACAACTACAGGAACATCTGTTTGTGTTCTCAGTATTTCTTATAATGGAATGCATGATTACATAATTATGAATAATTATGTTAAAACAAATACTCTCAGTTCATTATTAATGACTGATATTTTTCTGTCTCTATACCCAATTGACATCAGGTACTCAGTTGGAGGACTGGACAGGTAAAATACACTCAGCGTCTTTTGGGCTACAGTGTCAGTAGCTTATGATCAAGTTTTGCCAACATTCTCCACCATCTTTAGGCCTCTTGGCCCAGGACTGAAGCTTTTATAACTAAAAGAAAAATAACCAAAACAAAATAGTTTCTTCACTCCCAGTACATGCAAGGACAAGACAAGTAAGATGACTAGGCCAAACAATTACAAGAATGCAGCTGGTTTCAATACCTCTAAAACTCTTGTTCATCCTATGGGCTTATTTCATATGCCCACAACATACTTTATTCATAACATAAAATAAATTCATGTAGAATAGACAGGAAAAACACAGTCTTTAAACATTTCATTCAATTCAAAGATTCAAAGAGATTTAAAGAAACTTTATTGTCATTTATGAAACACAAGTGCTACCTAAATGAAATTTTGAGTGTCATCTCTTTTACAGGAAAAAAAAACATACACAAAAAGGCAATAACTATAGTACATAAGTAAATGTCTGGTAGCTGACGCATATGCTTGTACACTATTTATATACACTGGACAACACTGACTACTAGATGATTAACACATGAAAAGTACATTATACATAGAGGTGAGATTGGGTGATATTGCACATAAGGAAGTGATTGGAATTGCACTTGAATGGAAATGTATTCATTTCAGTGTGCAATAAATAAATAGAATTACTGTATGGAAAAAAAAGGAAAAGAATGAAAGAGTTTATAGTTTTGATACATCCAGATGTGCATCTGCGTTAATGAGTCTTATTGCAGTTGGATAAAAACTGTTCATGAATCTGGAGGTCCTGCAGCAGATACTTTGTAACCTTCTACCAGATGCAAGTTTAGTGAGCCAACCATGCATTGGATGAGAAGTGTCATTCAGTATTTTGTGAGATCACTTTTTACATCTCAGTTCAAAGAGCTCCTGTAAGGTAGGAAGAGTAGTGCCTACAATCTTTTCTGCTGTATTTATTATTATTTTCAACTTCTTCCTTTCAGCCATTGTGCTGTTATACAGTGCAGTTGCTGGTGATAATGCTCTCAATAGCTCCCCTATAAAAGGTATTTGGAGCATTCTTAGAGAGCTTTGCTTTTCTAAGCCTTCTTAGGCAGTGCAGTCACTGGTGGGCATTTTTACTTAGGTGACCTGTGTTTGTACTTCAAGAAAGATTCTCTGATATGTGTACCTCAGGAAATTTGTAGTATGGACTCCACTTCTTCACCATTGATCTCTAGGGACAGGTGCATTGCAGAGTTTTTTCTGAAGTTAATAATGATTTCCTTTGTTTTATTGAAGGTCAAGTGCAAATTGTTGCTATTGCACCATTCAATTAGAAAGTTGACCTCAGTCCTACACCCACTCTCGTCATCACCACTTATGAGTCCCACCGCTGTGGTGTCATCTGCAAATTTGATGATGTGGTTGTTTCTAGCTTTCTCAGAGTGAGCAGTCATGGATAAGGAATGTGAACAGTAGAGGACTCAGCACACAGCCCTTGGTTACACCAGTGTTGATTGTAATACTCCCAGAAGTGTTGTTACCAGGACAGGTCCTTTGTGGTCTTCCAGTTAGGAAATTGAAGATGAAGTTGCACAGCCCTTATCTATGCCAAGGCTGATTAGCTTTTCTATAATCTGCATTGGAATCACTGTATTGAATGCTTAGCTGAACTCTATGAACAACAGCCTTGCATAGTTGTTCTTCTCTTTAAGATGCTCCAATGTGAGGTGAAGTGCCATTGAAATGACATCAGCAGTTGATCTATTTGCCTGGTAGGCAAACTGCATTCGGTCAAAGGATTGGAGTAGTACTGTAGTCAAATGCCTTTTAACCAGTCTTTCGAAGCATTTCATTCCATTTGATGTAAGGGCCACCAGCTTGTAATCATTTAGGCAGGTGGGGTTGGCTTTTTTGGGCAGAGGGATTATGTTGGCAAATTTAAAGTATGCTGGTACTTTTTCATGGACAAATGAGATACTGAAAATGTCCATCAGGACTATTCTGAGTTGGTCTACACAACCTTTCAATACTTTCCCAGAATGTTATCAGGGCCAGCGGCCTTCCTGGGGTTCACTTTCCTCACTTGGTTCCTTACATCCACAGCACTGAAGTTGAGTACTGTCTCCTTTTGGTCATTGAGAAGCTTTACAGCCTCTAGGTTGTTTTTTCTCTTCAAACCTGCCATAAAAAGTGTTTAGACGGTCCAGAAATTCAGTGCTATCATTGCACTAAGCTGACTTGATCTTGTAGTCAGTTAGCTGTTGAATGTCATGCCACAGGCTTCTTGAGTCTTTCTTATTTTCAAAGCATCCTTGTATCCTATTTCCATGCTTCCTCTTGGCCTGCTTGATACCCTTTTTTAGGTTAGCCCTTGCCACACTTGGACCTTTCCTATCCTTTGCCCTGAAAGCAGTGATTTTTGTCATCAGCAGCTTGTACACCTTGCTGTTTAGCCATGGTTTTTGGTTGGCTGTTACTCTATTATTTTTGAAGATCATTACATCCTCCATGCATTTGGATATGTAAGCCATAGTTGTCTCAGTATATTTATCTATGTTCACCAGATCATTTACAGTGACAGCCTCCCTAAAGACATCCCGGTTTGTGCATCAAAGCAGCCCCTGAGAATTTCCATGGCTTCTTCAGGCCAGACCTTGATTTGTTTCACAGGTGACTTATCTTTTATCAAGAGAGGTTTATAAGCTGGTATTAGTTTTATAGAGATGTGATCAGAGCCACCCAGGTTTGGTTGCTGTACAGCTCTGTATACCCCTTTTATGTTAGTGTAAGCCTTGTCCAGAGTATTTGCTCCCCTTGTGGGAAAATTCACAATTTGGTAGTAATTGGGTAGCACCTCCCTGAGATCTGCCTTGATGAAGTCACCAGCTATCATAAATGCACAATCAGAATTCTTGTATTGCAGCTCACATATAGTATTGTGCAGTATGTTTAGTGCTTCAGTGATGTTAGCACTCAGTGGTGTGTATATATATATATATATATATATATATATATATATATATATATATATACAGCTGTTACATACACAAGATTTATTTCTCTGGGCACATAAAAGGTAGGGTTGCCACCTTTTCAAATGGCCAAAGTGGGACATTTTCGGTACAAACATCAGATTTTACAGGCCGACACATACCCACGGTCAGTACAAAGGATAGAACTTAACTTTTTTGCCTAAATAAAAGCTTATTCTTGTAGCATTTTAGTTGCTTATTCTGTTTCTTATAACATTTAGGTATTTTAGATACAGAATAACTGTTTTATGCAACTATTGCATAAAATATAGAAAATAATTTTGTCCTAAAATCTCAGGACATTTGCTATTTTTAAAATTTTTTGTCAGGACACAACTGCCCAAAGAGGGACTGTCCCTTGCAAAGCAGGACAGGTGGTGATTCTAATAAAAGGGTCTGCATTTCAGTATCAGAAATTCCACATTTACAGAACAATGTTCAATCACAGTGCTACAGTTTTTGCACTAGCTGTCATTCACAGAAATGCACACTCCACCGCCCTTAGCTTTTTCACACAGAGCTAGGTTCCTATCAGCTCTGAAAAAGTGAAACCATCAAGGCTTACAGCATTATCAGTAATCCTGTTATTTAGCCAGTCTTCTAGTAGGCAGTAACAAACAGATTTTCCACAAGTATACAGCAAATTTAAGCATAAATTTTAAAAGTAATAGGTAGGTTTCCACTTGTCAGCAGACAAATGCCTTCTCCCATCAGACATTTCCCCAGTTTTATGATAAGATCTAGCACTCTTCAGTTCAAAAGAACATTAATTGGACAAAATAATCTTCTTTTTCACAGAAGAAAATTACTATTGTCCTAAAGTCACCTTCCCCTCTATACTTTTCAACTGTCCCTGATTTTAACTCAAATTTTAGCGCTGTCCCTCTTGATCTCTTCCTAAAGCTCGTGACATTTAGAGAAAATGTGGTGAGTTACACTTAACAAATAATGACAATAATTAGAGTTATAAACTTCTTTTAATTCAAAAAATGTATATCAATTCACATCCTCTTATTCTGTCAGTGTCTCATGTTAATAGTACTAATATTTCAGAAAGTGTGCCTGATTGTCTCTTTTTATTTCTGGATTTGTCTCTGACTCTGTTGAGATTTGCCCTGATTCAGTTAAGAGCTATTCCAAGTGGGGAATTTTTAAATGACCTTAAATCTACAGTTCCACCCTACCTTAGCTCCTTGCAACTATAGCTCTACCCTGCCTTAGCTTCCTGCAATTATAGCTCCACCCTGCCTCAGCTTCCCGTAGTTAGAGCTCCGCCCTTTCTTAGATTCCTGCAATTATAGCTCCACCCTGCATTAGCTTCCTGTAACAATAGCTCCACCTTGCTTTAGCTTCTGAATTAACCCTTTCTGTTTTAGCAACTATTCAGGGATCTCTGACCATAATAAATCAATCCAAGACTTAATGAAGCATACTCCATCTCCTATCCAGCCATTGGCTACATTATTCTGTATGTGTGTGTGTGCAAAATGAGCCATGTTTCAAAATGCACACATATATGTATGCACAGAATCATGTCTTCCATTAGCTGCACAAAATTAATCAACAGTATGTACTTGAAAATAAAACTGCCTGTCAAAACAATTCCAAAAATAATCTGAGTAGACCAAAGCAAGTAAAAGAAATACAATTAAAATGCACACCACAACATATATCTCACAAATGGTAAAATTAAAATAGAAAATGCATATTATGAAATTATTTATAATATAATAATTATATTTTTGTATCCCCTATAACCCTCACATGATTTACCCACCTGCATCTTTACTTAATAACTCAGAAAAGTACTTTAATGTGCGTAAGTCTGTTTTTCTCTTTTTCTGAGTGATATCAGTCCCAGAGAGAGAGAGAGAGATTGATACTGACACATTACAATAAACAAATCAACTGTGAACAAAAAGACACTCAAGGAAATGCATCTCTTGCAGACGTCCTTGGGAAAACTAAATGCAAGCTAATTTGGTCAAATAAGTGAAGCCACAAACATGCACACACACAGAAATCTATGAAATGAAATCAAAACTAAAACACAATATATCAAGTGAATCTAGTAAATTCACAGAATCTAGCAAATTCACAATTATATAAAAAATACAGTTAGTCCCACCCTGAAATTGCTAAACTCACAGCTACAGAAATTTGTCATGCTGTGAACACTACACTACAATACCAACTGACACACCACCTGTACCACTGTACACTAAAACAAAGCATGCCAAACTAATTAAATATTAATTTAAGTGAATTATTGTTGAACAGAGAATGTAAACACTTAAAAATTTAAAATATTCATTCATATGCCTACTAATCTTCTTCTGCTACATTCAACTTTATTCATTTTTTTACACAAGAATCAAAACATTTCAAGCACTTCTTTACATAGCAGCTGTTGAAATGTACTCACTAACCACTCGGAACAACTGGAAAATTATCTTAAAAAATCTAGATGTGACAACAGTAGTAATCATTTTACCAAACTTCACAAACAAAGAGGGCCTCAAATATTAAATGCATATTGGAAAGGCCCCAAGAAAATTCTTTTTCTGACACACAAAAAGATACATATACATATGGACTATTTTCTTTCTTTTTTTTTTTGCAGCGATATATTAATCACTATTTGCCTCTGACAGAAATTGATAGAGTGTTTGAGACTTCAGAGAGGTTTTGGAGTACTTGAGATGGTACATATACCTTGCAAAGTGCAGTGGGAGTAATTGTTTTATGTAGGCATTACTTCTAGAAGATCACAACTAATCTACAAATGTGTGTATGTGATTCATACAAAAAGCAAACAAATCATTATTTAAGGAAGTATGTCACGTAGAAATTAAAAACTTTTTTTGTGAATAAAAAAAATCATCAATGAGAAAGATGGGGGTGTCTGAAGGGGCATTAGAAATGCATTAATTATTTAAGAATAAATTATTTCTTGCATATGGTCAGAAAACTTTTGACACCTTAGAAGATGCTATTTCTTTTATATAAACAAACAAAATACTTGAACAAGTAGAAAGAATGGATTTTAGGATGACTACCCCGAAGAGACAAATTGATAAAATAGTTGGAAATTAAAGAAAAATAAAAACTCAAAGACAGATGAAAGTAAATAGCAAATATAAAGAATATAAATGTTCATAGGTAGGTACTAGGCTATCTGCCCGAGGGCATTTATAAGCCTAGCCAGAGTGTGTCGGCTTTCGCCACCCCATTGATTAATTAACTGATCCTCTGTCAAGCAGAGCCAATGAAGTGATCCCAGGGGTGTATTTTCTGTTACCCATCCATTCATCAAGGGTTCCCTTGAAGAGTGTTAGTGAGGGGCTCTGCCTGATGTAATTTGGAATTTTGTTCCAAAGCATGGGGAGTCTCTGTGACAGGAATCTATCCCTCCAGCATGTTTTATTTATTGTTGTGGCGAGGTTTAGCTCACTAGAGTGTGTGGCTCACAGTGACTTGGATTTCTTTAGGTGGAGCATGTCCATCAATTCTGAGTTGGACATGGCTTTGTAAGTCAGGCAGAGATCACCTCTGAGTAAGCGATATGCCACTGAGTACAGCCGGAGTTTTTTCAGTTGGGCTGCATAGGACATATGTTTGAGGCCAGTAATCCTCTTTAGTGGTCTTTCCAGCTGTTGGAAGTGTCTTGTGAGGTACATCCCAAATGGGGCATTGTACTCTATGATGGGTCTAATGAGTGACGAGTAGAGGGGCACTATAACCTTTTTATTTCTAGATGTGAACCCTTTAGAAATTAGATGGGCAACATAGAAAGATTTCCTAACTACTTTGGCAATATGATTATCAAAGGAGAGATTACTATCTACCTGGGTCCCCAGATCTCTTATTACCTCTTCTGTATTAAGGGGGCTGCCACCTATGTGGTAATTTGTGGGTGTTTTGTTTTTCCCAGATGGGATGACTATGCATTTTTTGGCATTTAGCTTGAGGCCATGATTTTGCCACCAGGTGTACGTCTCAGTAAGGCCCTTTTGGAGGATGTCCATGTCAGCCGGAGAGTCAATTATGGATCCCAGTTTTCAGTCATCAGTGAACTTAGTTAGCCATAGTCCTCCTGTGTTTGCCTGTACTTCTGAGAAGTATATGCCGAACAGTAGGGGTCCCAGGACCAAGCCTTGCAGGACACCACTTGTGACTGGTTTAGAGTCTGACCTGGAGCCCGCTATTCTTACCATGTGAGTTCTGTCTGTAAGCCAGTTGGCAACCCATCTCGTGACGTAGGGGTTTATGTTCAGGCTGGTGAGTTTTTCTGTAATACCCGAGTGGGGAATGGTGTCAAAAGCCTTGGCGAGGTCAAGGTAGGCTGTGTGAACCACTTTTCCCTCATCTATGGCCTTGGTGACTGTCTCAGAGTCATCCAGGTTTAGTAGGCATGATCTGCCCTTAACAAAGCCGAACTGGGTTGGGTCAAGTGTTTGGAGGTTCCCAATGTCTTTGTTAATGAGTTCCATGATGATGCACTCCATAGCCTTGCAGACCAGGCTAGTCAGGCTTATGGGGCGATAGTTATCAGGGTCAGTTGTGGCCCCTCCTTTGTGGAGATGAATAACCGTTGCTGTGCACCATTCTATGGGCACATAGCCTGTGGAGAGTCTGAGGTTAAACAGCGTGTTTAGGTGGGGGGGTTAGTTTGTTCTGTAGTTCATGCAAGATGCAGCCTGGGACACCATCTGGTCCCATTGATGCTGTGTTTTTGGCTTTTGAAAGGGCTGTTTTCACCTGTGCGTCTGTGATTTCTGGGACACTACACTTTTCCGGTATTGTTGTGGGCCCTTTTGCAGGTGAGAGGGGGGGTGAAGTTCACACTGAATCTATCTGCCAGGATGTTGGCAATATCAGTAGGTTCAGTATATTTTGTGCTATTTTGCACAAGTTCAGTGCATATCTGCGAGTTGCCACTTAGATTCTTAACATAGCTAAAGAAGGCTTTGTGATTATCTTTTGAATCCTTGGCTATTTTTCTTTCAGAGTTAGCCTTGGATGATTTCATGAGGGACCTTAGTTTCTTACTGATACTGATCAGGGATGTCTTTCCTTCTTGGGATTTGCTTTCTTTTCCTGAACTAGTTTCCTCCTTCTATTGTACAGCCTGTTTATTGCAGGGGTCCACCAAACTGGTTTCCTTCTCTTAGAGGAGTGAGTCTTGGTTTTGCTAGAGATGGCAAAATCCATGCATCCTTGTAGGTGCTCATAGAGTGCATTTCTAAAGGTTTCTGCATCTTGGCCAGCATTATCCTTTAGCGTGGGGGCTGTGAAACTTACCTCCTCTTTCTTAAGTAAGGTGAAGCTTGCTTTAGAAAAGTTTTTTTACTGTGGTTTCCTTAGTTGGGGGTGGTGGTGGGGTGTGGACATCCAGAGTGATTAGTTTATGGTCTGATCCAACCAGTGACGGGTTGACCTCTGGTGTGGAACACCTGTTGCCCATGTTGGTGATGACCAGGTCCAATATGTTTTCACCTCTGGTAGGGGAGTTTACCAGCTGATCCAGGGCATTTGAGTTGATGAATTCCAGGAAGCACTGGGCCTGGGAATTTGTACTTGAGTAGTTTTCCAAGTGAATGGTAGGGTAATTAAAATCGCCCAATATCAGGGTGTTCGGTAGGACCTTCATGTTTTCCAGTGTCTCCACAAAGGTGGAGTGGTGGTCCTGGGTCATGGAGGGTGATCTGTAGCAGACCACAATTTGCATTGCAGATTTGCCTGATGTTAGCTGCACATGGATGATCTCAGAGGTATCATGCTGTGCCACTAACCTGGAGGTGTAGGTATCCTTGATGAATACGGATACACCCCCTCCTTTTGTGTTTCGGTCCATGTTCTGTGGCCAAAAATGTGTGGTATGAGTTGTAGCCCAGTAGTGCTGGGGTGCTCTCTGGAGCCTTGAACCAGGTTTCAGTTACTGCACAGATGTCGATGTTCTCCATACTGAGGAGTGCTTCGAACATGTGCATTTTGAGATTTAAACTCCTGGCATTGAGTAGCATAACCCTCAGTTTTTTGTTAATTGTGATCTTTACGGAGGAGGGTTTGACTTTTGAGCCTTGCCTAAAAAGGCACTATGGGGGCAGCAAGAGCCTTGGCCAGTATTTGAAAGCCTAGGGGTGACAGGTGTAACCCATCTCTTGTGAAGCAACATGGCTTGTCAAGCATGTCGTCCCAGGCTAACAGACACTGGATCCCCTTTGAATGACACCAGAAGCTCAGCCAATTGTTGAAATTGATAATTTTTTCTTTATACTGAGGTATCATTCTTGGTGAGGGCAGGATGCTACTGAAGGTCAGGGTCATACCAGCCTGGGCTGCATGATTAGAGAGCTCTTCCATGTCTCTTTTCATGTAGTCCAGGGAGGTATGTCTCAGGTCATTCACACCAACATGAACAATGACAGTCATATTTGTACTTGTTCTAGAGTGACCTGAGTTCTTGTGTTATGTGATGGATTCTGGCTCCCGACAGGCAGCTAACAGTAACCTTCTGCTTGTCCAGCCTAGTGAGTGGGACATCAGTGTGCCTGACTATAGAGTCACCTATTACTAGTGTGTTAGGTATGTTATTTTGCCTTAAGGGCTTTGATTGTGCGGCACACTGATTTTGTGTTTATGTGTTGTCTGGTTTGTGACGGGAAGTGCAGGCTGTTTGGGTGTCTGCTTTGGAAGTCTCTGATGCTTTTGCAGGTTTTTATTTAGGGCCTCCGAGTATGATTTTGTGTATTTATGTGTATTTTTTGCCAGTTCTGTTTTAGTAGGTCTGTGTACTGCTGGAGGTGTGGTGCAAGTCTTAACCTTCTCCTCTTGACTCAAAAACAACAACCTCCTTCCTCTTACTTCTCACTTATGGAAAACAACACTGACCCAAAACCACCGACTGTGGTACAGAAAGGAAAACAAAACAAAAAAGTTTAAAACTTTTATTCTTTCTTTTTCTCTAGCGCTTCGGTGTAACCACCTTCAAGGAGTATCAAACAGTCCTTCTGCTCTTGACTGTCTGTTCCAGTCTTGGGTGGAGACAGCTTAGCTTCCAGTTTGCCTGTAAAATTGCATCTCTAGCATATGTTAGTGTTTTGTGGTAGGAGGAGAGGGTTGTCTGTGTACATGAGGCAGTTGTAACATTGCCTCAGGATACCCAGATTCACCAGCTGGACTGGAGAGTGCACCTGAAGTTGCCCTTTGGTCAAGCCTGAATAGTAGGGTGAGCTGCTTAGTCACTTGGTTGGTGAGGGGTGAATAAAGAGCCTTGCCCTGCTGGGCAATCAGTGTCAGGGTATATTAGTACTTGCTATTAGGTCTGAGCAAGTGCTGGGCTGTAAGATGCTTTTTGAGTGCTTAGGTTGAGAGTTAGACTAGTTTCAAGGGAAAAACTGAAGAGGAGACTTAGTGGAGCCGGGAATAATTGTACCGTAGCTAACCGGCACTGCCCGGTGTGCAAAACCATGCAAACGCAGTTTTTATAGTAGGGAAATGAAAGAGATAGAACATAGCCCAAAATGGCCAATAAACTATTAACGTCTGGGCTGGAACCACTCCTCCATGGACAGATAGGTTGCTCAAAGCTCCCCTCTCTTACAGGTGAACAGAGAAACTTCCTTCTATCCAAGTAAGGTATGGGCAATTCAGAAACTAGTATCACAGCCCTGAATTCAGCACTAGCCTGAAAACTGGACTATACTAGCTTAGAAAGACGGGAAACAAGGAATTTTTTGTTTTTTTGAAAAGATAAGGTAAACACAGTAAACAATACACTTAAAACAGCTTTAAACAACTACAAACGATCAGAAAAGGCTATTGCACTTTAGTGTGTAGCCTACAACAGTTAAACAAATTATTTAAACAAAAAACAACTTTTTAAAAGTGCAGGCACTCAAATAAGTACAATATGTGAAAAAACAAGCTTTTACATCACAATAAATGCTGGAAAATCTGCGTTTAGGCGGAAAACAGTTAAGTACAGCAAGAAAGTCCAGAAAACTGATACTTAATCACTCCAAAGTCTCTCTTCTAAGCTAGAAGGCTTGTATCAGTTTAAGGCTTTCTAGTGCTACCCGGAAGGTTAGTTACAGGAAAGATGGGAAACAAGCGCAGATGTAGTCTTTTAAACCAGAAAGTTGAAAGAGATGGGCAAACTGTCCAAATGGTCAATAAACTACAATTTCCGGACCGAGAACCTCTCCTCTCATGGTAGACAGGCTACCTAGTGCTTACCACTCCCACTGATAAGCTAGAAGGCTTTCTTCCAACACAGAAAGGCTTGCAGGGCTCAGAAGCTTACCAACATCTTTACTTTCTAGCTGATATGGTATGACTGTTACAGGAATCTTCTGTATTATACTGTTTGTATACATTAGTTCAAATAGCACAAGAGGAAAGAAAGCAGATGTAATATTGTTTTAAAAAAATGGAAACTGTGTTGTGTTCTTGGAAAATGGTAAGAAATATATGCCATCTCAAGTTTCATATGTTTTCTCAAGAAAAAAGATAATACTGGAAATTATTGCTTTTGCTGTTTTATCTCCTATAAATATGTGTAATAGTGATTATGTTTGTTGTTGTTTATATTTTATAATCTGATGGATGTATTCTGTCTTTGCATTAACCAATTTTGGACATGGATTTAATTTTTTTAAATATATCATTCATCATTGGATTAATGGTAAAAAGACTTTGCTATAGTACAAGCTACTTTTTATTTCTTTGTTTTTGTTTGAAAAAAGACCATCAGCATATCTTATACAACAGGAGGAGAAAATATATTAATCCTGCATCATGTTAGCAGAGAGAGAGAGAACATTATCATGTTCAGAGCTTAACCCGAAAATAATATGAGCTCCTAATAATTTGTAGCTCTGAAAAAGCACTTGTAATTGCCTAGGAGATTTTTAATTTCATATTGCTTGGGTCATAAAAGGTAAAATAGGTATTTGGCACAAAATAGAGCTGTAATGTTAATGGGATCTAGTTAGCTATATTGCTGAATATTAATTTCAGACAAAAATTGTTTTAGCTCCTCAGATAGGTGTGGCTTCACAGAAGTTATATGCATATTATGCTGTTTTGCTATATTGCTTCCAGCTAAATGAATTTTAGATTAATAAATAACATATACATTTCTAAACATTAGAATGACTATTGTGACTAGCAGCTAGCTTTGGAAAAGAATATATGAGTCAATACTTTAAAGAGACTTTAACAATTTAAGTACTGCATTACATGTCAGTTATAAATATTTTCGGGTTTAGAAAGTTAAAACACATGTAATACTTTTAAGCAATGCAGATATAATTTGTACTTTTAGTAGAAGAATGTAAAATATTGGGCCACAATGCAGATATATTTTGTACATTTAGTAGAAGAATGTAAGATATTGGGCCACATTCCAAAAGAGTTGCTGTCAGTGTAAGTCTGCCTTGATTCTGAAAATCTTGCTCTGAGTATAAGTGACTTACTTCAGTGTAAGGCCTGTGTATCAAAAGACATAATCCAGGGGCCAGATTCCAAAACACCTTCTCTAAGCCTGCTCTTAATGTAAGTGGTCACTTACACTTAGAACAAGTCTTTTGGAATCTGGCCCTATAGGTTTGAACTTCATGTTTTTTTAAGACTTAGGATGAAATCTAAAGTTATTATCTGCAGATGATATCATTCAAGTAGATATCATTCAATTTAGACAAATGTACTAACATATTATATAGAGAGCCTTTAATATATCAATCTATTGTGAGTTTAGAATCATTTTGAGAAAAGGTCTGATGAATTTTTCTTACATCTTGCATTTGTTCTTCGAATGAGAAATTAAATCGAGACTCCATCTGCTTTAATTGGGGGTAGCTCAGGTGGATGTAAAAGATCCCACTGTATCTATCTAAAAGAGTTGGGAAGTTCCCCAATGCCCAGACCAAATTTTCCTTAGTAGCATAAATACCCCTTGGGTCTCCTCTGAAAAGGGGCTACTAGGCTAGTGGGACTAACCTGGTCAACAAAGGATAAAATAAAATAAAATATAATAAAATAAGTGATATATTAATACTGGGAAATATATTGCAGGTATAGAATGGTCTTTGTCATTTGGGAATCCACATTTACAATGTTTGAATACAAGTAAAGCATAGCTTATTAGAATACTAGTAAAGTATATGGAAATCTAGATTGAAAGGTCATCAAACAATACAAACATTTATGCAGTTTAGTGGGGGTGAGAGAAAGTTACAGGCTAACGCTGTCTTATGTATTTATTTATTTAATCATATACTCATTTAACTATTTAAATAAATGTGGATAAACAGGAGAAAAACATAGTTCATTTCCATTAAATCATAGTATCATAGTAGAATACCAGGATATTGACCCAAGGTGTCTTTTTAATCCTAGTCATGCTTCCTAATAAAATGTGACACATATTGATTCCCATGTGTTTTGTTGGTATACTTGTGTGTGTGTGTGTGTATATATATATATATATATATATATATATATATATATATATATATATATATATATATATATATATATATATATATAAATATCTATATATATATATATATATGTGTGTGTGTGTGTGTGTGTGTGTTTATATGGATTCCCTTTCAAATGTCAAAAGCTCAGTATCCCAATCCCAAACTTTATTTTTGTGAGACGAAAATAACAAAAGTTAAAATCCCGAAACACTGACTTTTTCCCAGGACAAATAAACACTTGCCCATTGTGAGGAAATATGTCCTTTCCCCCACTGTAGTGCAATCCCAGAGTTGGTATATATAGTTAGGGGGGTGTGGGGGTCATAGACCCCCACCTAAGTGGGCTTCAGATGGTTTGGTGTGTTCTATGTAGTTTTGGTAAGTGTCTACTTGCCCTGAGAAAAAGTTCATGTTTCGGGATTTTTAACTTTTGTTATTTTCATCTCACAAAAATAATGTTCTGGATTCTGAGCTTTCAACATTTGAAAGGTGATCCATTTATACACATACTTGAACACAGGTGGCTCATCATTTACAGGTTTCCTCTCTCTATTAGAGACATGGGTGCCAGACCAGGTGTATATTTTTGTTCCCCATCCACTGCTCGAAATTTCATTTGACTATTCCAGAGAGGGGGAGTATCTGAGACACATACCTGTTCCTTCAGTATGGCTTATTTATTTTGTAAGCAAGGTTTAAGTCCCTGGATCAGGTGTTCCTGATGCTGTTTTATGGATGTGTGCTTATTACTTTTATAATAACCAACAATAATTTTTATAAGTAATACTAGTTTTAAAATGTAATTTAATATTACATTTAACTTTTATATTTTATGTAACTTAACTATACCCATTTGCGTAGAACTTTAATTCCATAGGTCACCTGATCTGTGATTATCATGTGATTCTAGTGACATATAAATTGTGAACTTTTAAGTTTTAATGCAATTTTTGATATAGTCCGAGTACACACAAAGGATGACAGAATTAACAATTTATAAATTAAACTTTATTTACACATTCAAGTGACTCTTCCCATTTCACATTCATGGGTTCATAGGTGTCTGCTATGCTAATGACCACTATGGCCTTTATAAGCCTAGTGGTCTGACCCAAATTTGATCCACAAGTTTTATGTTTTAGACATTTATATATAGGATGATTTTGAGGTTTTAACATGAATTACTGACTGCCTCTGTCCATCAGAGACATAGGAGCCATACCAGGCGTACATTTACTGTTTCCCATCCAATGGTCCAAGTTATGCTTAAATAGGGTAAGGGAAGTACTTTGCTTCACATGGATGGGGAGCCTTTTCTACAGAATGTGAATTCTCTGAGATACATATCTTTTCCTCAAACACAAACTATTTACGTCACAAGCAAAATGTATGTTTTTGGATCTACTAGTTCTGATGCTGTTTTGTTTCTGGATGTGCAAAGATTCATCAGAGCAGGGTCCATGGATGCCTTGTATGCCAGACATCAGTCACTTCTCAGTAGTCATATGAGACTGAATATAGAGATAGGGCTTTGAGACAACCCACATAGGGAATTGTGTTTGCTCACAGTATTCTTGTGCAAAACCGTTGTGGATGTTCCAGCTGATGCATGTGCCTGGTCAGGTACATACCAAAAGGGGCATTATATTCTATGATGGGTCTGGTGGGGGCTGAGTACAATGGTTTGATGACTTCCCTTGATCTTGATGCCATGTCCTTACTTATAAGTCAAGCAACATTGAAGGACTTTCTTATCACCTTGGACACATTGGCCAAAGATTTTAGTTTATATTTTGGCATGTGTTACTAAAGGTTTGGATTACCTAATATTAAAAACAAATTATAATTTTGTCCAACATTTAATACCTCATACAACTGCCATCCTTAGTCCCTACTAGAAAGCTAATGAGAAAATTAGAAAAAAATGTTATATTTTTATGGAATCTTTCTAAACCTTTCTTGAAGGAAATAAAGAGATGTCTGTAAGCAGCTTAATGGATAAGTTTGATAGAGATCACACTGAATGGATAGTAATGCAAAGTATCAAAGAATTTTAAAAAATACAGAGTTAAAAAAAATAAGACAAACATGGTTATACATCATATTCATTGTTAAAAGAGAAGCTGATGCTGAGAGAATGCTTCCTAAACTCTATACATTGGTCTTAAGAAATAACAACATAAGAAAAGACTACTTGAGTTGACATAGTTTCATAGTTTCATAGTATAGTACTAGGCTATCTGCCCTGGGGCATTTGTAAGCCTAGCCATAGTGATGTGGCTTTTGCCACCCCATGAAATGGTACAAAAAATGTACAGAATAAATTTAGAATACTGTGCCTCTGTCTAGTAGTGACACAATGAAGGTCCCCTTATATAATAGAATTAGTTTACTGTGCCCCTGTCTAACAGTGACACAGATGTGACCCCTGGGGTAAACTTACGGTCTCCCATCCACTCATCAAGATTTCTCTTGAAGAGAGTCAGTGAGGGGCTCTGCCTAATACGAACTGGGATCTTGTTCCAAAGCATGGGAAGCCTCTGGGTTATGAATCTATCCCTCCAGCATGTCCTATTCATACTTGTGCCGAGGTTTAAGTCTTTAGCTCTCGTGGTCCTGATGGATTTGGATTTTTTGAGGTGGAGCATGTCCATCAGATCCTGATTGGACATGGCCTTGTACGTCAGGCAGAGATCACCTCTGAGCAGGCGGTATGCTACTGAATAGAGCTGAAGTTTCTTTAGTCTGGCAGAATAAGACATATGTTGGAGACCCTTGATCCTCTTGATGAGGTACTTTTGTGGTCTCTCCAGCTGTTGCAAATGCCGGGTGAGGTACATACCAAATGGGGCATTGTACTCAATCATGGGTCTGATGAGGGAGGAATATAGGGGTACAATGACATCCTTGGATCTGGATGTGAATCCCTTCATGATGAGGTGTGCAAGGTAGAATGTTTTTCTAACCACTTTGGCAACGTGGGTGTCAAATGAGAGGTCGCTGTCGACTTGGGTCCCTAGGTCTCTGATTACTTTTTCCATACTCAGTGGGTTGCTGTCTGTGATAATTTGTGGGTACTTTGTTTTTCCCAAAGGGGATGACTATACATTTTTTGGCATTTAGTTTAAGGCCGTGACTCCGGCACCAGTTGTCTGTTTCTGTGAGGCCTTTTTGTAGGATGTGTGTGTCTGCTGGTGTATCGACTATGGCGCCTAGTTTGCAGTCATCTGCGAACTTTGTCAGCCACAGCCCTCCCATGTATGCTTTAACATCTGAGAAATAAATGCCGAACAAGATGGGTCCCAGGACAGATCCCTGTGGGACACCACTTGTGACTGGCTTTGAGTCTGACATTGCTCCAGCGATTTTAACTTTATGGGTTCTGTCCTTTAGCCAGTTTACAACCCATCTAGTGACATAAGGGTTTACTTTTAAGCTGTTGAGCTTATCTATGATGCCTGAGTGGGGTATTGTGTCGAAGGCCTTAGCCAAGTCCAGGTATGCTGTATGGATTGCTTTGCCCTCATCACTGGCTCTAGTGACGGTTTCAAAAAAGTCAACCAGGTTTAAAAGGCAGGATCTGCCCTTTACAAAGCCAAACTGGGTGGGGTCAAGTGTCTGTAGGTCCCCTATGTCTCTCTTTATGAGTTCCATAATGATTCTTTCCATAGCTTTGCAGACCAGGCTGGTTAAGCTTATGGGGCGGTAGTTTCCAGGGTCTGTAGAGGCACCCCCCTTGTGGAGTGGGACCACTGTTGCTGTACGCCAGTGTTCAGGGTACATATCCCGAAGTAAGGCTAAGGTTAAATAGCATTTTTATGTGTGGGTTTAGCTCCTCTTGGAGTTCACGTAACACGCAACCCGGGATACCGTCAGGTCCCATTGATGTTGTGTTTTTTGCTTTGTTTAGGGCGGTTCTCACTTGGACATCTGAGATGACAGGGAGATTACATTCAGCTGGGATAAGTATTTCTTCTTTTGGGGGTGAGGGAGAGGAGAAATTTGCACTGAACCTGTCAGCCAGAATGTTGGCAATATCTGTGGGTTCAGTGTATTTTTTGTTGTTGTGAACAAACTCTGAGCATATCTGAGGGTTTCCGCCCAGGTTTCTAACATAGCTGAAGAAGGCTTTGTGGTTATCTTTAGTGTCCTTAGCTATTTTTCTCTCAAAGTTGGCCTTGGATGTTTTTATGAGAGAACGTAGTTTTCTGCTAATGTTGATCAGAGATGTCTTCCCTTCATAGGATTTTTCTCTGACGTGCAGTAGCTTCCTTCTTTTGTTATACAATTTGTTTATGGCTGAGGTCCACCAGACAGGACGCTTACCTTTGTTTCTGGTCAGATCTCACTAGTGAGGGGTATACTACCGGTGTGGAGCATTTTGTCCCCATGTTTGTGATGATCAGGTCTAGTATATTATCTCCCCTAGTGGGAGAGGTGACTAGTTGTTCCAGTGCATTTGAATTTATGAATTCCAGGAACCTTTGGGCTAGGGTTTTAGGGCTAGAATAATGTACCCAATCTATGTTTGAAGTCTCCCAGTATGATGGTATTTTGTGATACATTCATATCCTCCAATGTCTTCAGGAAGGCTGAGTGGGGTTCTTGAGATTGGGAGGGTGGTCTGTAACATGCTACCAGTTGTATAGCAGTTTTGCCTATGGTTAGTTGCACCTGTATGGTCTCTGATGCTTCATGTGTTGCTACTAACCTAGAGGTGTGGGTGTCCTTGATGAATATGGACACTCCCCCCTCCCTTTGTGGTTCGGCCCGGGTTTTGGGGCCGAAAATCATGATACGAGGTATAGCCTGGTAGCGCTGGGGTGCTCTCAGGAGCCTTGAACGAGGTTTCAGTTACTGCACAGATGTCGATGTTCTCCATGCTGAGGAGTGCATCAAGTGCCTGCATCTTGAGATTTAGACTTCTGGCATTGAGCAGCATTACCCTTAGTTTTTTTCCATCTTTGTTTTCTAAGGAGGTGGGTTTGTCTTTTGAGCCTTGCCTAAAAAAGGCACTATGGGGGTGGCAAGAGCCTTAGCCAATATCCGGAAGCCCAGTAGTGACAGGTGTAAGCCATCCCTTGCGAAGCAGCGTGGCTTGTCCAACATGTCATCCCAGGCAGACAGACATTGGATCCCCTTAGAATGACACCAGTACTTGAGCCAATTGTTAAAGCTGATCATCTTGTCTTTGTATTGTGGTATCATTCTTGGTGAGGGCAAGATGCTGCTCAGGGTCAGGGTCATACCAGCCTGGGCTACATAATCGGAGAGCTCCTCTATGTCTCTTTTCATGTAGTCCAGGGAGGTACGTCTCAGGTCATTCACACCAGCATGGACAATGACGGAGTCATATTTGTACTTGCTTTGGAGTGACTTGAGTGCGTGTGTTATGTGGCGGATCCTAGCTCCCGATAGACAGCTCACAGTCACCCTCTCCTTGTTCAGCCTGGTCAGCGGGACATCAGTGCGTCTGACTATAGAGTCACCTATTACTAGTGTATCAGGCAAGGTGTTTGGCCTTAAGGGCTGTGATTGGTTGACACACTGATTTATTGAAGTATGTGTTGCATGTGTCTTGTTTTGAGGTGGTGGATTTTTGGATGTCTGCTTTTGGAGCCTCTGTTGTTTTGGTAAGTTTTTTATTAGAGCCTCTGAGTATGTCTTTGTGTTTTTATGTGTTTGCTTTGCAGTTGTGGTAGGTCTATGTGGGACTGGGATTGTTGTGTGAGTGGTTGCCATCTCCTCCTGTCTGGTCATGCCAGCTCTGAGTTGAGAGAGTTCAGCCTCCAGTTTGGCTATATAGTTGCATCTCTCACATGTATTTGTGTTTGTTGGGAGGAGGAGAGGGTTGTCTGTGTACATGAGACAATTGTAGCATTGTCTCAAGATACCCAGATTGACCAGCTGAACTGGAGACGACGCCAGTAATTTACCACTCGACATGCTAGAACAGTATAAGGGAGTGCTGTACCTTTAAGGGAAGTGGATATTCACAGGGGTGGTAAGTAGATGTAGTGCTTTACTTAGTACGAGAGTGCTTACTTAGTAGAGAAGTATTGAGAACAAGTGCTAGGCTTATAATATAGTGAGTAGTCTTATTATACTAAGAGTAGAGCTTCCTGAAGGGAAAATTTGAAGAGCAGACCTGGCGGAGCCAGAAGTTGTTTAATCTTGTTTAACCGGCGCTGCGCAAACCGTGCAAACGCGGATTTTAAACAGTGAAATACAAAAGAGCTAGAAATGGTCCAAAACAACCAATTACTACAGCTTCTTGTGCTGAGGTCACTTCCTACAGGGACAGGTAGGCTGCGCAAGGCTCCCCCACTCCCACTGGTGAGCAAAGAAACTTCCCTCTATCCAAGTAAGGTAATGGACAACACAGGAACTACACCACAGCCCAGAATACAGCAATGCCTGTAAACTGGTCTAAACTAGTCGAGGAGAGGAGGGAAAACAAGGATTATTTTTTTGTTTTTTTGATAGAAACACACAGAAAATGCAGAAACAGTGATAAATTAGTTACACAGGCTAGCACACTTTAGTGGGCAGCCTCCACAGTTAAATTAAACAAACAAACAAACTTTCGATCAAATTGGACTAAAATGTAACTTTAAGTGCAGATTTTGAAATAATGCAGCAAACAGTTAAAAAACAGTTCAAGCTAGTTCAGGGTAAGCTACAGAAGCTATTCCAAGTGAAAAAAAGCAAAGATACTTAAATCCAGAAAGTAGTCGCTTTCCTGAGTTCCCTGCTGCTAGGACCACTCTGCAGGACCACGAGGAGCTTTTCTGAGCAGTATAGCCAGAAAAAAACGCCCAGAGGTGGATTTTAAACAGTGAACTACAAAAGAGCTAGAAATGGTCCAAAACAACCAATTACTACAGCTTCTTGTGCTGAGGTCACTTCCTACAGGGACAGGTAGGCTGCTCAAGGCTCCCCACTCCCGCTAGTGAGCAAAGAAACTTCCCTCTATCCAAGTAAGGTAATGGACAACACAGGAACTACACCACAGCCCAGAATACAGCAATGCCTGTAAACTGGTCTAAACTAGTCGAGGAGAGGCAGGAAAACAAGGATTTTTTTTTTGTTTTTTTGTTTTTTTGATAGAAACACACAGAAAATGCAGAAACAGTGATAAATTACTTATACAGGCTAGCACACTTTAGTGGGCAGCCTCCACAGTTAAATTAAACAAACAAACAAACTGGTCACATTCATTTGCTCGCCCAATGTTCCTGACAGAGTACTCTATAGGGAATTTTTAAAGTTTGCCAACTCATTACACTCCTAAAACATATATTCCCAGAGAGATCTTTCTTTCCCATTACACCTCCAACAATTGCTTTATACCAGAGGAAAAATTCTTTGGAGTCTGCTTGGTGTATAAAAGTATCTATGCCAATACTGCCAAGCAAAAATCCTAAATCTTCCAAATTTTGCTGAATATTTGGGAGCAATACATACCTGTCTTTTCAGAGTTTCTTTGTGAACTGCATATTTAAATCATCCTTCCCATTCGTTTCTGACTTACTGTAATTGAGTCCTATAGCTGTTATACAATATTTTATATGCCCTACTAATTATCCCCTTAACAGCAGTTTATGTTCTAGTTTCAGCTACAAACTCTACCAGAACAGGTCTTTCACTTTGGATTCCCTATCCCTTTCTCTTTGCCTTTACTCTATCTATTCCTGGTAGGGAAAGCTGTCTCTAGCTTTCAGTCCAAACTAATCTTGGCCTCATCCCACTCTATCTTTTCCGCTCTAGCTATTTGCTCCTAATACCTTGGCTCCTTTGCCAGTTTTCACCAGAAAGTATCAGCCCCCTCTTGCCTATTCTCTGTACCCCTAAATACAGTTCTCTCTACTGAAACTCTCCTTTCTCCACTCTCATGTTATCTTAGTTCTAAGTATATTTTCTGCTACTTTCTGAATATAATATTCTATATGGCTGTTATTGTCAAAATTCAGGCTGGCTGCGGGTAGCCTGCCAGCAGGATAACCCAAGTCCTGGTCCGGCATCAGTTGCCGCCGCCTCCTCCCTGACGTCAGTGCACCAGGGGTACAAAAGATGCAGCAGACACCACCCTCTTCAGTCTCTCTTGCCACAGATGTCAGGTGCCCCCAAAAGGGTAGGCTAAAAAAATTCTGATCATTAAAAAGCATGCACATAAACTTCATCTACAAGCAAATACACCACATAGGTTGTATAGAATGGAGAAGTACAGATAAGTCCTAGCAATGAAAGGGGGATGGTGGGAGGGTAACCTGGACTGCAACAGTGAATACACTCTAACATCTACATTTATGGTAGGTACACAACTGTACTATGTTCATCGTGTTTCACTGTTGCAGTCATTATACTTGGGCTGAATCCCAAAGCTGAGGTTGGGTGGCTAGGCCTAAATAGAATTAGGAATGGCTATAAGGCCCTACAGAACTGCAGTGGCAAAGCCTGCTCTGGATATAGAGTAAAGAGGTAAGTGGTAGTGCTTTGTGAAAGTGTGCACTGAAGTCCAGGTTGCAGCCTCCAAAATGTCCTTGGTTGGTACACTCCTCTGAGGAAGGCTGCTGAAGTGGCTGCTGCTCCGGTAGAATGTGGCCTAATGCCCTTAGGCACTGATTTGCCATGTTGTGAACAGCAGAAACGAATGCAGTGGCCTATCCATTTTGAAATAGTCTGCTTTGAAATAGCTTTCCCTTGCAATCCTGCAGCGTATGCCACTAAGAGTTGCTCAGTGTGTCTGAAAGCTTTAGTCTTGTCCAAGTAAAAGCGTAGCTGTCTGTGTATGTCCAAAGAATGCAGAAGTCTCTCCTCCTTATTCTGCGGGTTTGGATAAAAGGTAGGGAAATGTATGGTTTGGTTAAGGGCCACACTGGACACTACCTTAGGCATAAATGTTGGGTTTGTCCTTAGAGAAACCCTGTCCAGATGGAAAATAATAAAAGGTTCCACAGCCATTAGTGCCTGTAATTCTGAGACTCTTCTTGCTGAAGTTATTGCTAGGAGAAGAGCTATTTTCCATGATAAGTATTTTATGTCAGCTGTATTGGCTGGCTCAAAAGGAGGCAGTGTGAGTTTTTCCAAGACAAAATTGAGGTCCCATGCAGGTATTGGAGCTCTCCTTGGTCTTATGTTTTTGGCCCCTCTGAGATACTGCCTTAGCAGTGGATGAGAGAAAATAGGTGGGTCCGTATTGTAATGAGCTGAAAGGGCAGAGGCATGGATCTTAATTGATGAGAAGGATAGGCCTTTGTCCAGCATCTCAGTTAGGTATTGTTTTTACCCCTGATACTGTTATATAATATGATTCCATGAATTGGTTGCTCTTTCTCTTTGTGTATAGTTGTAGATATATTAAAATATATATTAAAATGTAATAAAAATGTTTCAAAGAAAGAAAGTGAAGAAATGCATGAATTACCTTGGCAGTTGACATAAAATGAATGTGCTGTAATTAAGTCTTTTTTAAAAGAGAGATCTTTAAAAAACTAATCTTTTACTGTGTTCAAGTAAGTCAGATGTTTTTAAACTAATTTATTAGTACTTGTCTTTTTAATCACTCTAGCACAAACAGAGTAGCGATGAAAGTACTTAATATTAAGCAGTGGCTTGTAGCTCTGATTTTGTGTGTCTGGATTGTTTAACTGATATTTTGACTAACACAATGTCTTCTAATGAATAAGTGACATGCTAGATATTTAAATGTGGCAGAAGAATAAGTGAGATACTAAGTAGTCAAATGAGTTGTGATGGGAATTGAATAAGTGGGTAACTGCTATTTATGAAACTTCTCATGTAATCATAAACACTACATTCTCCTATACACACATACAGTAGTGTGTGTGTGTATGTTTGTGTGTGTGTGTGTGTGTGTGTGTGTGTGTGTGTGCGTGCATGTGTGCGTTTTGTGTGACAGGGATGAAGTCTAGATAGATTTAATGGGTTGTGTGTGTGGTTTTGAATGAGACAGTGTTGGAGTTTGTGTGTTTGAATGATTGACAGATAGGGTTAAAGTAAAGGCTAGGAACGATGATAGTTCTTTTTGTTTTCTATGTGTGATATTTTATGTGCCGTGTGTGTCTCTCTCTCTGTGTGTGTGTGTGTGTGTATTTGCGAATATTTTGTTTAGTGGAGCTTTTAGGGGGCAGGTAATATGCAAGTTTGGGACTAGAGGTCGTGTCAGTTTTATGATTAGGGTTAGCACACATGAGTAAGGTAGAGAAGAGAAGCAACCCCTCTCCATTTATCCTTATTCATAGGTGCTAAGCCTAACCCGATGCAGCCCCTAACCCTATCACTTTACCAAGATCCCTTTCCCAAACAGTACTGCTATTCAAAATATGTCTGTGGGTACTTTTTTTTAATTTCTTTTGTTTTTTTTTTTTAAGATAAATGATCAGAAAAGAAAGAATTTGTTTTCCTTTTGTAATTGTTTAATTTTGTTTTGTTTTTTGGGTTTTTTTTTTTTTTTGCTTGTTCTGTTTTGCTTTATCCCATTATTTTAGGTCTTAAATGTCAAAGCATGCTATAATCATACCTAAATTCCAAAATATTGAAACCTAAAATATCTAAACCCATAATACCAAAAAAGTCTATTTCATTTAAGGGGCAAGCCCCCATACCTCCATATGGGGGGCTGTACCCCTCACATCTCCCTGTTACTTAAATATACCAACTCCAGGATCTCACAGCAGTGGGGAAAAGACCAATTCCCATTGCCAGTGGCTTAAGATTTTCTGAGTTTGAAATATTTTGAGCCAGCAATAGCCTTTAGATATTATGGGCCTGATTCCAAAACACTTGTCAGTGTAAGTGACTTACACTGGTGTAAATCTGCCCTAATTCCAAAATACTTGTTCACAGTGTAAATAACTTACTTTGGTATAAGGCCTATCTATAAACAGGCTTAAAAGATGGATCATGTGATGCCCCAACACAGGACCAGTAATCAAGGAGCCTCAATCCTCACCACTGGCAACAGTGGGGGATGTACATTGGGAGGATGACAACTACACACACAGTATTTCCAGATGCAGCTCTCTGCATCAAGTGCAATTTCCCTTAAGAGCACACAGAGACCACAGTCAGTCCAGGGCTGGTTTCTGCCTCTTTCTCCAGATCCCCTCCCCACTGGCACAGCTATAGAGTTGATCCAAGACCTCCAGCACCCTTTCTGTCCAACCAGTGCTTTGTGTCCCTGCCCAAGTAGCTGACACGCACACACACACACACACACACACACACACACACACACACACACACACACACACACACACACACACACCCACACCCCCCACACACACACACCCACACACACACACCCACACACACACACTATGAGGTTTGATTTACACACACATACATACCCGAGAAAGGCTGGCACATATTTACTAGCTATGCCCCCCCCCTTTGCCCAGACTATAAGGTAGTTATCACTGCAACCAGCCAACTCCTTATCAGCTACTTTACGGCCCTTAACAAAGGGTGTCCAATCTTATTGTATAATATTAATATTAATACAAATGGTAGTTTGACCAAGAGCAAGGCTGTTAAGAGTGGCCTACACAGTGTCACCAAGTAAATATGCAAGTACTCTCAGAACTTAAATATCTCTACACAGATCATCCACAATCTTCTTCTTCTTTCGGCTTTTCCCGGTTAGGGGTCACCACAGCAGATCATCTGTCCACTCATGATTGGCAGTGGAGTTTTATGGTGTCGAGTTGCCAGCCCTGCGCCCAACCTTCCACAGAAGGCACACACACTCACACCTAGGGCCAATTTAGAGTGTCCAATCCACTACTGCATGTCTTTGGGATGTGGGAGGAAACCGGAGCACCCGGAGGAAACCCATGTGACCACAGGGAGGACATGCAGACTCCGCACAGAAGGCAACCCAGCCGAAAATCAAACCAGAGAACCTCTTGCTGTGAGGGGGCAACGCTAACCGCTGCACCACCGTGGCCATCCTACACAGATCATCCACAATGAAAAGTTTAAATATATTTAATAATAAATAATAAAAGAACAAGACAATACTGAATATATATTCACAGTGACATCAGAGTTCAGAATCACAGGAAGTATTTAAAACAACATCGCAGGACAGTCTCAAATAAATAATGAAAAATATCTAAGTTACGCTTCATTATATTCCTGACTGAATCTAACAGAATTACTATACCCTGGTTAACCTACTTACAGAGCAAGGCAGATGTGGTGAATGGATCTTCTAGTTGTTGTCAGGTTAAAGACAGAATACAGAATGCTGTGTCTTTCTAAGAGACCTCTCAAATTAATTCCTCAAATATTACTACTGGGCTAGCTTGCAGAATGACATTGTTTTTTGGCATCTGACTTCTAGTTCCCAGGCCCAAAACAACAATTAATGGCAGCTGGTAGCATTTAGCATGTACCTGTAAAAATATATAGACAAGGGCTTTTCCTCAGATCTTTGGCAGATGCTAGAAATCATAAAACAATAAAACACTTCCAAGACAATACAGAAAGTTCCCTAGTATAGACATTCTTTCTCCTTGCTGCCATAAAATAATTTAATTTCAGCTGTTTTGCTGACGTTTTGCTGGACTGAAGTTAACCTCCTGTGTTCCATTTTCCACTGTTAACGTATATAAATTTAAACAGTTACAATAGTGCATGGACATTTCTGTTCTATTCCAGTAGGGCTTGCTGTGGTTACATTTTAGGCACGAACACTTTATAAAATATCTTTTCAACACACGTGTCTGTACAAACCTAGTTTGACATATACATGACATACAGTTCTAATACATTTCTAACACAAGCATCTTATATGAATCATGTTGATATTCACAAATGACATATAATTATTTACAAAATTCCAGATAGCTGGGCTGGCAGTATCTCCTTTCATTACAGACCATATTCCAAAAGACTTGCTCTCAGAATAAATCACTTACTGTGAGAGCACATTTTGAAGCATTAGCATAATTAGGGTGGGTTAGAGGATCAACTGCCCTAGGTGCAAATTTCTGTGGGTGCAATCAGCTGATCCATATCTCTGCCTTCACCGGTATTACATTTGTTGTTAAACCTTATCAATGTTATGTAGTCTAAACTTTCACAACTGCTTACTGCATTGCAACAAGCAGTTTGCTACAGGTTTTTTTTAAACTAAAACCTGATCTATCTGTAATAAACCAATCACTGTGATCCAGTTAATTATTTATTTTATTGGTCTTCGCTTGAAGAGCTGAGGGGGTGGGGCACTGCTTCATAGTACTTGCCAAGGGCACTGATTGAACCAGCAACCCTTCTGTTGTTAGATTACGTGACTTGCTCTGAGTGCTAATTTTTTTTTTTGAGTTTTCGCTGAAATGAATGTATCCCATATATTTTATATATATGTGTGTGTGTGTGTGTGTGTGTGTGTGTGTGTGTGTGTGTGTGTGTGTGTGTGTGTGTGTGTATAATATTTTTTTATATCACAAAAACCTGTCATTTTAACAGGGGTGTATAAACTTTTTATATCCACTGTATACACACACACACCACATATAAATATATATATATATATATATATATATATATATATATATATATATATATATATATATATATAGATAGATATATGTGGGTAATCTTAATTTGGACAAGGTGTGTGGTAGTAGTCAAGCTCGTTTTGTCATCTGAACAGCTGGTAGATGATACTGGTGCAAGACTGTGGATAGCAGAGATTGGAAATATGTCCTTTTCCCTTTTGTGTTATCAGAGAGTTGGTATACACACACACATATATATATATATATATATATATATATATATATATATATATATATATATATATATATATATGGGTCTATATTATATCATTGAATGCTTAAAAAAGCGAACACTTCTTGATCGACCTAATTTAAGCGAAAGCTTACAATCTCGAACTGTCAGATCAGCGTTTTTTTTTCCCAGGGAAAAAATCGCTGATCCAAAACACATACACACAACATAAGCACACCAAACAAACAGAAATCCACACACATACACCTAAAATCTGATACCTAACCCTACACTAAACTATGCACACACCACTAACTACCCACTTACCTTAACCCAAACCCTAACCCTAAGGTCCGTCACTATCGCACACTCACCTCACTCGCTCCCTAACCCTAACTCACTTAAATCTGCCCTACCCCTCATGTCCACTCAATTACACACACACCTAACCCTAACTCACCTAAATCACCCTAACACTCACATCCACACAATCACACACTTACCTGAATCCGACTGGTAACTTTCCACCATAACACTGAAAATACCAAAGCAACAGAAACGGACAACCAAATTCTTTCCCTAGGAAAAAAATCGAGTTTCTGCTGCTTCGATATTTTGCAGTTTCACGAAAATAAGTTCGATCAATCAGCGTTCGCTTTTTAAGCGTTCGAGGATATAATATAGACCCATATATATATATATATATATATATATATATATATATATATATATATATATATATATATGTATGCACACACACACACACACACACACACACACACACACACATAGTTATAATATGGATCCACAACAGAAAATCAAAATACATATACCTACATACCTTGAATGCAAATAGTTTGATATTTACATTTCAAAATCCCAAATAACAAAAACAACATATAAAGAAAGAAAGAAAGAAAGAAAACTGATCAAAGAAAGTAACATTCCTTCTTTGATCACTAAAACCCAAACTCTTAACACCACATTAAGCTCAAATTTGTCTGAAAAGTGGTAGCATTATTGAAAGTGTTTCTGTAGGGTAAAACGTCAGGTTAGAGTTAAGGAAAGGGTTATCATGGATTAGTAAGGTACGCAAGAGGCTTAGATCCTTTGCTCACCTTACTAATGTGAGTTAACACTAATCCTGCCTCTAACCCTGTCACCTCACTGTCATGGATGGCCTTTAGTCAACTAGTGTCCTAGGCAAAAGGGCTCCACAGTGCCTGCCCACTCCACCTGGTGTTCCCATCCTGGTCTACCTACACCATTCAGATTACTTTCTTCTTCCTTATTCTCATAGTTTGTCTTACTCTTCAATTTTTTTACCCTGTATTCATTCAACATATTTTAAAGAAGCCATTTCTTTACTAAAAAGAAACTTACTAGAAAAGTGTCTCTGCTAGAATGGTGCCCTAGGCAGCTGCCCAAGACACAAACAGTGCAGATATGCACACATGCACTACACTAAGGACCAGAAAATCTGCTTTCTTTGCATAGGGACCATTTACACTGTGAGAGGGTCTTTTGTAATCTAGCCTTAGTGAATGCCTGTTTGTACATTGGCCTTACAATGAAGTAAATCACTTATACTGACAGCAAGTCTTTTGGAATCAGGGCACACTTACTCTGACAACAACTCGTTTGGAATCTGGTAGTAAAGCTCCTTGCCTAACCTTTACTCTAACCCTAACCCACAAACTCTCTAACACACTAAACGGAACACCAATGCACTTAACGCCCCCAGTCCTACTTCCTCTTTCTTATGTAACATGCACATAAAATTTGTGAAAAAGAAACTAGGAAACTGCTTAATTTTCTACTCAGTCACAAATACTACAGCCTGTTGTAAGGGATTTCATGCACACAGAATGCACAATTGCTTTTTCTTTTCTATCTTTTTTTTTTTTTGATATGGTCCTCTTCATGTAAAACAACAAAGTAGCTATGGTGGCAGCTATAATCACCAGTTTTCCCAAGGTAGTGCTATATGCCTGAAAATCATAGCACTTAAGAGGCTCTACTTTTCTGGAGTAATGTTCTTTATGTATACATTGTATTAATTATATATTTTCCTTCTATGGAAGGAAGACACTGCAAGTCTTAACTCATTTCATGATTACATCAACACCATCACTAATTTTATTTAAATGCACTACCCATGTGGACAAGGAGGCAGTTTCCTTTTAGATGTATGGGTTTTCAAGGTATAAGATGCCCAACATTTTCATATAGACTTGAAAATGAAGACCACAATAGTGAAGTGTTATGTACACAGTGACAGCAGCTGCCCTAGCCATATTAAGGGAAATGGGACTAGATGTCAGGATCCAAACACTGCAAGGCTTACCACTTATGTCAGACATTTTATACAAAAATATTGAAGTGCTGAATACCAAATTCCTTGGCAGAGAATAGAATATCAGAATAGTAGATGATATCTTTGAACATATTATTGTAACTGGTACAGAAAAACAGAACATGCCTGGTTTGATTTTATCTCATGTAGCCAGGCTAAGTATACATGAACTCTTTTTAGTGAAACTGCCAGAATCAAATGCAGTCATGCTATCAGAATTCTATTTTTTGTTGTATTCTATAAGCATTAAAAACGTTATTAGGAAAAACTGGAATATGGTTTGGTGGACAACATGCTAGCACTGATATTTTTGAAATAAAAACTTAGGAACCTGAGACCTTTTGGAACACAATTTCTTACCATTTCACAATCTGGCTGGTACCAACTTAGGCACTATTGCTTAAAGCAGCTGCGATTGTTGCTTATTCCTGAGTAGTAGCAACCATTTCACATGTGTTAAAGATAACAAAATGGAGACTCATAAGTCTAAAATAGCTAACTGCTGTTATTCCAAAGGAATAGTCTATGTGGCTAAGTACAAAGTGAGTCCAAGCTTTTATATTGGTAAAATACTAAAAAGTAGCAAAATATTTTATTAACATTTGCATACAGTCAAAAAGCAAACATTGCATAATGCTCTATTTAAATATACATTTTAATACAGGATGCCCAAAAGAGTTTATTTTTTATGTACAGGAGGAATTAACAACAAACGCAGGTGATAATCTTGATTTGGACTTGGAGTAAAGAGATATCTGGAAAATCCATCTGGATGCCTATAAACCTTCCCTGGGAATGAATGAGCAGGTATCTGTTAAGATTAAAAGATTTTCCAACAAGCAACATTATAATATTATAATTGTGACTTTAACAGCTCTCCATTTGTTATATCCACACAAGAGGAAAACACAGATGCTGCAGACTCTTTGTTTAGTATCTAGTTATAAGTCATGCATTTTATGCTGTTTTTTTATAAGAATTATTTTATTTGATCATTCTTAAAAGAATTATAAATAGGTCATCTACCTCCCTGAGCATCTTTCCAGTCTTGTGTCCCCTTTCAACCCAAACACTGAAGAAAAAGGTGAAAGCTGAAAAATAAAAATAAACACAGTTCCTAACACGCTGAGCTAACTGCAAATGTGGCATTGGCATTCTTTAAAAAGCCACACTGTTACCCAGCTTTTTAAATGAATACCAGTACTACACTTACATCCATCTGCAACTGCCAATCATGTCCCCCAAAGGTTTGTGTCCTTTTCGCCCAAACCTACATATGGCCCTGGCTTGTACACTGTACGCTTACATTTTCTCTATTTACTACTCTGTTTCTCATGTTTTTATTATGATGCTACCATTTCAAAGATTATTTAAGTACTGAATATTTTTTACAGAATTCCATACCCTTTAGAGGGATGTACTTACAGTTACTGGTTTAGTATTTCATCAGCTATTTTGTTTGCATTGTAGAAAATGTTCTTTTATTATTATTTTTAAAGTATTTAAAGCAGAAGTATCCATAGTCATTTGGAAGAAGTCTAAAGTTGTTGGAGATAAAAAAACAGTTGTTTTGATTGAGTCATTTAAGTACAAATGTTGGTGAATTACATTACTTTTTTTATCCACTAATCACCATTTGGAATGCAATTGCACTTTAGTTTTTCAGTAGTATATTACCAATTTTATATACTTTGGCAATTATCTTGCAAGACTATTACATACAGAAACACTTTTGGTAACTCTAAATTTTTTTTGAAATTGTTTTTCTGTCTCTTTAATGCCTCCTCATACATGAATTGTATATTAGAATATGCAATCCTTCCTCCCACCACTAATCTCTTGTTCTATCTACACTAACCCCCACATTTCTATCTTCTACTCTAGGTCAGATATTATCAGATGTTACCAGTGTCATGCTCCTTGTTCTTATCTGTTTATTATGCTTATTAGTGCCTTTACATGTTTGTAACCCTCCCCAGCTATTGCTTATGTAAAGGCTCTCCCCTTGTTCTTACCTTGCCATCCTTTTAATAAGGAATTATTATGCATGCTACCAGCCCCAGAGTTTGCTAAGTATGGATTCTTACTGACTAGACATTTAGATTACCCCTAATTGTCTGCTAGACTAACAATAAAATTCCACAGTTTTAACCTTCAGTCTGATAGGATGAATAATGGTTGATCTTAGTAAATAGGTTCATAGGTAATTACTAGGCCAGCTGCCTTTGCAGAACCTTTTAAGCCTGGCCAACTTCCCTTTTTGCACTCAAAATGACCTATTCCATTTAGTTATAGACTGGCGTTACCCATCCCATGATCATAATTATATATTACCCCTAATGAGAATACTGAGATCATACCATAGATGATTTGAGGGGACCCATGCATGGGATAAAGCATTAAGGAGCTGCCTCGGTCAATTAGTAATACAATGGACAGTCTTTGGGAGAATTTTCTGTCTCCTATCCATAGCTCTAATTTGCATTTGAAAATGGACAGGGATGAACTTTGTTTTATGTGGATGGGGAGTCTATCTCACAGGAGTGGCATCCTCTGTGAGATACACATGTCCCTCCAAATCATTCTGTTCATGGTGCAGAAGAATTTTAGATGCCTCAGCCAAGTATTTCTAATGCTATTTGACTTGCTGATATGCAGTAAAGCCGTCAGTAATGAGTTGGAGGATGCCTTATATGCCAGACACAAGTCACCTCTTAGCAGTCTGTAGGATACCAAGTATAGTACCAGGGCTTTGAGTTGGTCCATGTAGGACATGTTTCAGTGGTTTTGTCAATTAGTTGCCCCCTTCTTGATTTTGATAGGTTAGTGGGTGACTGATAATAGAGTTTGATTGTCTATAGGTATTTTATTGATCCGACTTATTATTTTACTTAATAATTACATTTAAAATATGATAAAACTGCATGGTATTATTAATCTGAATAAGCCTGGCTTCCAGGCTAAAGCAGTCACTGTAACAAAGCAGGTTTTTGCTCATTGGTGCTTGGCCTACATGAACAATTCAGGATTTTTTTTTTAATCTTAGTTTGTTAATTCCAAATTAGAGATGTTTTCTTCTGGGAGTAAGAACATAAACAGTTAAGCTGACATATCATTTTGTTCTACTATATAAATATAAATAAAGCTATTACATAACTCATATCAGTATAAATCTGTGTTTTAGTAAATAAGATTCATTTTCAGTAGAGTAACACAAACTTTTGTGGTACTGCAAATGAGAAAAAGTATATTTATTATTATGTGTATTTAACTTCAAGACTGCTCTCCCCACTGCTATTCTCCCTCTACACTAATGACTGCACCTCTAAGGACCCCTCTGTCAAACATATTAAATACACAGATGATACAACTATCAGCGGGCTCATCAGGAATGGTGATGAGTCTGCATACAGATGGGGGGTTGAGCAGCTGGCCCTTTGGTGTAGTCAGAATAATCTAGAACTGAACACTCTTAAAACTGTGGAGATGACAGTGGACTTCATGAGTGGTACTACAATATTATCCCCCTCTTTATATTTAATACTGCTGTGTCAGTTGTGGAATCCTTCAAGTTTCTGTAATCTGTAATCTGCCATGACTTGAAGCGGGAGACCAATGTAGGGTCCATCATAAAAAAGGCACAACAATGAATGTACTTTCTGAGACAGCTGAGGAAGTTCAGCCTCCCACAGAAAATGTTGATTCAGTTCTATACAGCAGTCATTGAGTCTGTTCTCAGCTCATCCATAACAGTGTGGTTTGGATCTCTGTCTAATCATAAGAAAAAATTGGTTACGTTGAATAGTCAGGTCTGTCGAAAATATCATTGCTGCTAGTTTACCCTCCTTACAGGACCTGTACTATTCCAGAGTCATGAAAAGGGCATGGAAAATCATCACCGACCCTTCACATCCAGGCCACCATCTTTTTGAACTATTACCATTGGCCAGACATTGTAGATTAATACGCACCAAAATAAGCAAATATAAGAACAGTTTTTTCCCGCAGGCCATCAAGTTCATAAATGGTTAACTCAGCTTATTAGCTTGGGGTATTCTTTTTTCCAAGCCTCCGAGGATTCAGCAGTATTGTTTACATATTGTTAATACATGTTTCTTTCAGAGTTTATTTCAGTATTTCTTGCACTGAGTTGCACTTTGCACCTTATATGTATATGTATATGTATATTTACTTTTTTGTCTTGTTCTTAATAGTTGCATGTATGTCATTTGTCTTGATCTTAATAGTTGTATGTATTTGCAGAGTCACTGAACCTGGAGTCAAATTCCTTGTATGTGTACTTAATTGGCCAATAAATGTGATTCTGTTTCTGAAAAGGGATGGAATAATATCTCCTGTTTGTCTTCAATTTTTGAGCTGCAATATTATTTCTGTTCAATGGCTTTTGTTATAAATGAAGCATAAAATGGTATTACAATAATTTAGCTAAATCTTCTAAGTATACTGAAGATTATACTGAATATATGAAAATAAAATTAGCCATGTATTTAATAATGTCAGAATCAGAAAGTGTCAAGATGGATTATCAAACAGTAAACAGTCCATTTTCTTACCTAACCTGTAAAATCACATAAATAGTTAACAAACATAGCAATTCCATTATTTAATTAAAGTTGCTATTTTTCTTTTCAGAGTTATGTATTTGCAGCTGTTTCTGCTCTAAAACCTAGGTCTAACTTTGTGGATTACTGCTCAAGCATTTGCATCTTTCTGTTACTTTTAAATTTCACCTCATCCAATGTAAGCATTTCTCAGATATTTATGTACCTACCTTCAAATATGCTGTAAGTATAACAAATAATGATACTGTGGAATCAGATAAGCTACTCATTATTCTAACACACCAGAATATAAATTGAAAGGGACTTCTATCTAAAATATATAAGGTATTTAAGATATCAACAGTATGTCACAGAGAAAGCTATTGGGATTATTTTAGACTTGTTAATAATAACTCCCCAAGTGAAGATGATAAAAAACTAATACTCCAGTCTTCAAACCAAACTACTTCATCACTAAGGTGGAGGATATTCTCTTGTAAGTTCTTACATAGAACCTTTATCACACCCCATAAAGCTGAAATAATATATAATAAAGACAAGATGTAAACTAAATGTAAAGCTGACAGGCAGCATATGTTTTACAACTGTATAAAACTTAAAACATTGGGATAATATGAATTCTCTCTTACAGTCTGTTTTTAATGATAAATTTATGCTGACCAAATCTCTTATTTTATTTAATACACCTGTTCCCACTTGTATCACAAAAATAAAATACCCTCTTTTATGGAGTATCTTAACATTAGCAAGAAAAGTCATCACCAAGAACTGGAAGAATCAGAAGAGTCCTACTATGAATGAATTTGTACATTTGGCAACTAAAGTCTGTCATCTTGAACTTAGCATGATCCAGGCAAGAACATCTAGAATCACCTCTTCATATAATATATGGTTGAAATTCAAACAACTGCTGGATAAACAGACTTTAATAATTAACTAACAACTACTCATCACATTTTTCTGTTTTAAAAGCTTTGTTTTATAGTAGTCACCATTGTAAATAGTTATTTTAGTTGTTTATTATTGTTCTTTTAGATATGTATATTTGTTTAAAATATTTCTATTTTCATATATTTATGTTTTGCTGTTAAAATTTTCAATAAAAACAACTAAAAAAAGGGTCTATATTAGATCAGCAAATGCTTAAAAAGCGAACGCTGATTGATCAACCTTATGTAAGCAAAAGCATACAATCTCGAACTGTCAGATCAGCAAATTTTTTCCTAGGGAAAAAAATCGCCGATCCAAAACACATACACACAACACAAGCACACCAAACAAACAGAAATCCACACACATACACCTAAAATCTGACACCTAACCCTACACTAAACTATGCACACACCACTAACTATCCACTTACCTTAACCCAAACCCTAACCCTAAGGTCCATCACTATCGCACACTCACCTCACCCGCTCCCTAACCCTAACTCATCTAAACCCACCCTAACCCTCACGTCCACACAATCGCACACTTACCTGAATCCGACCCATAACTTTCCACCACAGCACTGAAAATACTAAAGCAACATATATGGACAACCAGATTCTTTCCCTAGGAAAAAATTTGGGTTTCTGTTGCTTCGATATTTTGAACATTCACTTAAATAAGGTCGATCAATCAGTATTCACTTGTTTAAGCATTCGCTGATCTAATATAGACCCGAAAAAAAGAAGTGAAAATGCTGTGTTCCAGTTTCATGGTCAGCCTTACATACTCATGGCTGATGTAATTTACCTTTACCCTCTATATGTTTCCCTGTAGTTCCTTACCAATGTTTACATTTTTAGTCCTATTTGTGCCTCGCCAATATTTCAAGATCTTTCTCCAAGAAGCAGTTTTACCCTTATGTGTTTTCATGACTAGTTTTTCAGATAGTACTGTTTGATTAGCTTGCAGTGATCTTACTTGACTCTTACAACTCAATGGAAAAGTTAAATAAATGGCAGTCCCTAACAGATGCATTAAGAGCTTGAACATGGAGATCGTGCATGCAAGGACAGTGACAAAAGAGTAGCAAACTTTAGTTCTTCTGAAGAACGATGAACCAGTTAGAAAGAAGAATGAATACTGATTAAACTGTTCTTTATTACACAAAGGGCTACTTGATTTTTCTTTCAATATGCCATCTTTACTGAAATCTAATTTAAATCAGTTATTACATTGACACATAATCTCTTGTTGCATTAAATATTTCTGATTTTTTTTTTTTCTTTGTGTACCACTGTAAGACTTCAGATGTCTTCCTCTAGCCCCTGTCTCTCCTGCTTCCCTATATATCACCTCCTATACGTTGCTTTGGAATTAGACATCATTTTAATGTTTTCCTTTTCCCTTCCAATATGCCCCAGTCACACTCTTGAATTCACCATTCTTACCCTTAACTCATACCACCTTAACTCTTTTTTAATTGCTACAGTGGAACTTCTATCCTTTATAGTTAAATTCAATGTCTTCCAGTCGGTATCTGCATCTAACTGTGGCTAACACCAGTGATGATGGAATTTTGGTAACTGATCCATTTATATTCCAAAAGGTATGTTACCTCTCTGAAATGTCCATTTGAGGTAATTTGTTTTAATGCTTTATTCCATAATTCTTAAAAATAATTTGCCTTTATAACATTCCCGGAACATATATTCTGAGTCTGAATTCTGAGGCAATTATTACTTTCAATTAGTACTTATTTGGAAAAGTCTGCAGGAGATCCATGCAAGAATTTTAATGTGGTCCATTTCAATGTTTCCAGCTAATCTGTAATTATGGAATCATCCTTATATTTATTTTATCCCCAGCATTTTGTATATTACAGGATCCATTTGTTAGTTCTACTTATGTCTTAACATGAAATCAATTAATTTAGATTATAATTACCTGGTAATACATGTGGTTGGTTGTTGAGCTTTACTGTTGCATATGATACATTGCATCTCTAAGTTTGTTTTCCTTTTTTGTCTCCTCTCCATATTTCTAAGCCATAGCAGGTTTTTATAATGTTCTCCTAAATTATAAGAAAATATACTTTTTATATAACTAATGCCATGGTGACTCACATCTTTTGTATCCATGAGTTGCATTTCCACCAGTGGGAAGCACTGATGTTAATGTAGTTATGTTTTTTTTTGCTTTTGCTAAGAATGACCTTTACTTACCATGGATGATGTAGTAATAGCCAACATTTTCCAAGCAAGTAATACTGCCAACTGTAAATGAACAGCAAGGTTCTTCATGGTGTTAACTATGCCTTTGGTAATATGACTTTATGCTATGTCCTCTCTCACCACATCCATAAACCTTATCTTAGGCCTTCCTTTTTTCCTGTTACCTGGCAGCTTCATCCTCAGCATCTTTCCCCCAATATACTCTGCATCCCTCCTCAGCACATGTCCAAACCAATGTAAACTTGCCTCTCTGGCTTTGTCTCCAAACCTTCCAACCTGGGCTGACCATCTAATATACTTATTCCTAATCCTGTCCACCCTCTTCACACCCAGTGAAAATCTTAGCATCTTTAACTTTGCCACATCCACCTCTGACTCCTGCCTTTTTATCAATGCCACCGTCTCCAACCCATATAACATAGCTGGTCTCACTACCTTCTTGTAGACATTCCCTTTCACTCTTACTGGTACTTGTCTGTCACAAATCACTCCTGACACTCTTCTCCACCCACTCCATCCTGCCTGTATTCTCTTCTTCACCTCTCTTCCACACTCACCATTACTCTGACCTGTTGATCCCAAGTATTTAAACCCATCCACCTTCACCACCTCTACTCCCTGCATCCTCACCATTCCTCTATCCTCCCTCTCACTCACACACATATATTCTGTCTTAGTCCTGCTGACCTTCATTCCTCTTCTCTCTAGAGCATATCTCCATCTCTCCAGGGTCTCCTCCACCTGTTCCCTACTCTCACTACAGATCACAATGTCATCTGCAAACATGATAGTCCACGAGGACACCTGCCTGATCTCGTCTGTCAACCTGTCCATCACCATTGCAAATAAGAAAGGGCTCAGAGCTGATCCTTGATGTAATCCCACCTCCACCGCTGATCCTTGATGTAATCCCACCTCCACCTTAAACACATCCATCACTCCTACTGCAGACCTCACCGCTGTCACACTGCTCTCATACATATTCTGTATCACTCTTACATACTTCTCTGACACTCTGTACTTCCTCATACAATACCACAACTCCTCTCTAGGCACCTTGTCATATGTTTTCTCTAAGTCCACAAAGACAATGCAACTCCTTCTGACCTTCTCTGTACTTCACCATCAACACTCTCAAAGCAAACATTGCATCTGCAGTGCTCTTTCCTAGCATGAAACCATACTGCTGATCACTAATCATCACCTCCCTTCTTAACCTAGCTTCCACTACTCTTTCCCCCATAACTTCATGCTGTGACTGATCAGTTTTATCCCTCTGTAGTTACTACAACTCTGCATATCACCCTTATTCTTAAAAATGGGTACCAAAACACTTTTTCTCCATTCCTCAGGCATCCTCTCACTTTCCAACATTTCATTAAACAATCTAGTTAAAAACTCCACTGCCATTTCACCTAAACACCTCCATGCTTCCACAGGTATGTCATCTGGACCAATTCTTCATCCTCTTCATAGCTGTCCTTACTTCCTGCTTGCTAATCCATTGCACTTTCTGATTCACTATCAGCACATCATCCAACCTACTCTCTCTCTCTCATTCTCTTCATTCATCAGCCACTCAAAGTACTCTTTCCATCTGCTCAACACACTCTCCTCACTTGTGAGTATGTTTCCCTCATTATCCTTTATATCCTTTACCTGCTGCACATCTTTCCTAGCTCAGTCCCTCTGTCTAGCCAATCAGTACAGGTCCTTTTCTCCCTCCTTAGTGTCCAGCCTTTCATACAACTCTTCATACTCCTTATCCTTAGCCTTCACCACCTCTATCTTTGCCATGCACCTCATCTCCTTGTACTCCTGTCTACTTTCTTCATCTCTCTGACAATCCCACTTCTTCTTTGGCAATCTCTTTCTCTGTATACTCTCCTGTACTTCATTCCACCACCAGGTCTCCTTGTCCTCCTTCCTCTTTTCAGATGTCACACCAAGCACCTTTCTAGCCATCTCCCTTACTATCTCTGCTGTAGTTACCCAGCTATTTGGTAACTCTTCACTGCCACCCAGTGCCTGTCTTAACTCTTCCCTGAACTCCACCTCACAATTACCCATTTTCAATTTCCACCATTTGATCCTTGGTCTGCCGTCATACTCCACCACCTCTTTTTGGTCACAAATGTCATCTTACAAACCAGCATCCTATGCGCCTAACTACACTTTCCCCAGCCACCACTTTACAGTCTCCAATCTCCTTCAGACTGGCCCTTCTACATAAAATATAATCCACCTGTGTGCATCTTCCTCCACTCTTGTATGTCACCCTATGCTCCTCCCTCTTGTTAAATATGTGTTCACCACACCCATGTCCATCCTTTTAGCAAAATCCACTACCATCTGACCTTCTGCATTCCTTTGCTTAACACCATACCTACCCATCACTTCCTCATCCCCTCGGTTCCCTTCACCAACATGCTCATTGAAATCTGCTCCAATCACCACTCTCTCACCCTTGGGTACAGTCATCACCACTTCATCCAACTCACTCCAAAATTTTTCTTTCTCATCCATCGCACACCCAACTTGTGGAACATATGCACTAACAACATTCATCAATACACCATCAATTTCCAGCTTCATAAACATCACTCTATCCGACACTCTTTTCACCTCCAAAACACTCTTAGCATACTGTTCCTTCAGGATAACCCCTACGCCATTTCTCCTCTCATCCACATCATGATAAAACAATTTGAACCCACCTCCGATACACCTAGTCTTGCTCCCCTTCCATCTGGTCTCTTGCACGCACAATATACCAACCTTCCTTCTGTCCATCATATCAGCTAGCTCTCTCCCTATACCAGTCATACTGCCAACATTCAAAGTTCCGACCCTCAATACCACAGTCCTAGCCTTCACCTGCCTTTGGGCATGCCTTCCCCCTCTTCTCCTCCTTCGGCCAACAGTAGCCCAATTTCCGCCAGCACCCTAGTGCAACCTGATATTACATGATGTTTTCTTTTATTTAAGTAACTGGCCAGTTTAAATTGTTGAATTGTTTTCTATTTGCTTTTAAATGTCTAGTGTGTTATTAGTCATATTTGTGGTTTATTTATTATTTACCTTTCAAAATGTCTTCCAGTGCAAAATCTTAGTTTACGGCAAGGCCAAGAAAAAGCAACCTTTTCGAAGCACAGTACCAAAAAGCATAGCTAATGCTCTTGCAAGATTATTTAAGTGCTGAGTAGGCAATATGTAAGACAGATATATGGGAAGTTTGAATATGCACATATATTTTAAATAATTTATCATTAATTGCAATCCATAAATATGTTCAACTTTGCAAGAAATGTCAGGAAGTTAATAAAGACTGATGTCACTGATTAAAGGTCTGCGCTTTGCTGGACCCATTGACGTCGCTGACAAAATGCTCTTGAGTGTCACTGTTTGGGGACCCCCCCCCCCCCCCCCGGTAGAGCCACTCTATTTTTCAAACTTTGTCAAACTTTAAAAAGAAACACCATTTCAACCTTTTAAATGAAAAATTACTTCCAGTTAGCCATCAAACCCAGTTCAGCTTCTTATTCTGATTCAAAAACTGCAAACTCTTCAATATTGCCCTCATCTTGCTGAACTCATGTTGTCTAAAACCCATATTAGACAACTGTATACCTTAAAAACACCACTGCCTGCAATCTTCATCACTTTTTACTGCTTGACTGATATGTCCATAACTTTTTCCGCAGTTGACCTCTGGCTTTGTAGTACCCTACCATATGTCACAAAACAGTCATCCTTATTCTTTTTCAGAAAAGCACTGAAGGGAGAAATCTATTAAACCAGACACTATGCATTGGCTTTTATTAAAGTTAATATCAGTCACCCTTAATAACCTTATTACAACCCCACCAAACAATTCCCACAGCTTTATGCTGATGAGTTGCTTATGAGAGCATCTCTACCCACTTAGCCTAAACCAAGTTCTATCATTATCTTACCTTCATAAATTTTTCAAACATACAGTTATGATAAACCATTTAGAAAATTATATGTACGGCATTCACTGAATAACCACAAGAGGAAACAAGGGTGTTCACCAAAGAGATAGATCGGTTTTGTAAGAGAAGACCTGCGATAGTCAGGCTCGACTGTTGAAGAAGATAGAAAAGTGACTCTAAATCAAGAGATATGGCAACAGTTAAATTGACACCCTGACCCATGTAAAAATGGGAAAAGGGGGTTGATGATGATGATTCACTAAGAAACTACATACGTGTCTCCACTTATGTACATTAAATAAAACCATTGCTGTTGTGGAACTCTGCAATGCTACTACTATTTCCAAACTGCAATCTATATTTTATCCTAGTTCTCTGTGTAATTACATACATTTCTGCAATTATATTCTGCAACAAGATCATATATGAAAATGGAACCTTGTGATCCAGTTTGCCTATCTAGGAACAGATCATCAAATGCTAATTCCTATTCTTGACAACAGTTAACCATTACCACTTGATTTTTTATGTTCTAGCCACTTTTTTATTGCTCAGCTCATATAATGTCATACAAGTAGTATCTTTCATCCATAATCCAGTTTACTGCTTCAACCTCTACGACTGTAACCTTTTTATCAGTTTCAATGAATGATGAAGGTATATTCTCATTCTTCTTGGTTATATACTCCAGTTTTTCTTGACTTCCAATACCTGGTTAAAGTACTGCATATGGTCAACTATACATGCTTTTGCAAGACAGAAATATGTATGTGTAGCATTTACCACACATTTGTAAGACTTCCAGCTGCAAATCAGTGGTGCTTCTATATCCCATATATGTACATCTACCTGTTTAGACTAAATTATATACAGATTACTAGTATATCACTGCTTACTTACTGGAAGCATCATCTACTCATCCTTATGATGAATTCAGCAATGTGTTATAATCACATGTTTTAATATCTGTACTAAATCTCCTTGTGCTGTTATATATTCATGTATTCACTGTGATGCTTTTTTTCCTCTGGATCCCTTATAAATGGGTCAGGTTGAGCTAGTTAACAAAACAAGCAATCAAAGTCACGCATAAATACATATGTACATTCACACATCCAACAATTTCATGTGGAAATTCATTTTCAGTGTTATGCAAGTCCACGATAGATAGTGGAATGGTGGCTTTTTACCGGAATCCAATCTGTTTTTTAGCTACTGTCAGCAGATGTACCTTGCCAGGTTTTGTCCATTACTTTGAATGACATTGGGAAACAGAAATATTTTTTATTCAGAAAAGTTATGCTCGGCTAAAGGTCATTTAGTACTTGTACCATTATACTATGAGTGGTTGTATGACCAAATATATGCTGATAGGCACCTCCTAGTAAGGATGGACAATAGCAAATCTCTCAAAAGTAAATTCTCTGAGCCAAAAGTATTAAGAAACACCTCCCTGAATTAATACCCCAAATCATGTTTTTTTTTATAGGCAGCCTACCTCTTTAGTCTGGGGGACTTTTATTCCTCAAACCACCTTTACCTCAAGGTACTAACTCCACAGTTTCACAATTATTTGAAAAGGAGAGGAATCTGAAAAGGACCTATACAGTTAACTTATTATCACTGTGATGTCAGAGGTCTAAGTATTATAATAGCAAACAGAGCCAGGGAACAGAAGCACTGGGGAAAAGGGGTTCAGGGAAACAGTGCTAAAATGTACATTAACCACTTCTAGAAAAGCAGCCATGGAATATAACACTCTGAAATAAGCATCTCCTATAAATGATTGTTTAAAGTTTAAAGAGTGGAATAGTCCACCAGGACTATAAAAGTATTTATGACTGAGGTCTTCCATTCAAAATCATAATGATGGTAGAATGCAAGTATCAGCATCTTTCTAGTTCTGATAAGTCAGTATCTAATCTACCATTTTCCTTCACATGGCTTAGCATGTGTTGACAGCATTGTGATTAATGGACTAGTTATTTGACATGATAAAGTATTCATTAACTCTTTCAAAAGTTCCAGTTTTAAAACTGCATGAACGTAGGTCTGCTCAGATGCGTAAATATATGATCGACAAACTTCAAGCTACTATGAGTGTAAGTAAATGTAGAGCACATAGCTCACAGTTTTGTCTGTTATACTTAAAATCACAGATGCTAATGAGCATAACAAACTGTTCTCAGTTTAGAACTTAGCTTTCCAGTGTTTCAGTATACTGTCCATTGTCAGAAGGATAGTTATTTCATATCTGTCTCTAGGTCCAGTATCCTCTTATGCTAAAGATCCCACCACATAAAAAGTCTATACTTGCCCTTACTCAAATTCTAAAATCTCCCCCAAAAAATCTGTCTTGACTACATTCTGTATTTGCATCCCCACTAATGCAGTTATGTGACACTAAGCCTAAACCAGACCCACTTATGTCATCTCTTTCTATCTATGTACTCCATAAACACACTTGTATATCATTTACATGAACTCATTTAAACTGCAGAAGTACAAACAATAAAACTATATTCAGCTGCTCACATGAATCATAGATTTTCATGTATATTTCAGATCTACTGTTCATTCCTGTATCTTGGTTAAAGCAAAATGATTGCTCTTTAATATGCATCCTTAATTCTCACGACTGTTTTTTTTTTAAATGAATGACCAGGTCTATAAATAAAGTGTGGCTCTCTAATTCTTGTCAAAGATGTCTCAGTACTCTACAACTATGGCTCTCCAATTGTTGTCAAAAACACCTCTATACTAGACAACTATCTGGAACTAACCTCATAAATCAACAAAACCATCACAGACTTGTAATTCTCATCAGTCTCAGTAATACAATAAATTTGTACAGAGCCTCAGTTTAAATACCTTTTCCTTTCTTTCCTCCCAATTTATCTTAGTAGCTTAGTTTCCTTGTTCTGTGGTCAGCCAAATATATCTATAGCTATATATCTATATCTATATCTATATCTATATCTATCTAGCTATTTAGCTATCTATCTATATATTCAAGTTTTCAGAAACTGGAAATTGATATGGTCAAGACCATATGATCAAATTTCCAAAAATTCGAACATCAAAAAAAAAAAAATACAAAAAACACAAAAATCTATATATTTTTTATATTTTTGAAGGGGGACAAGCCCTCCAGCACCCCCAGACCCCCTGCAAAATATATATGTGAAGATAGGTGAAGGCTGCCAGCCTAGCTAGATAGAATTTGTAAGTAATTCTATCATTTGTAAATATTAATATAAGCCACAGGCCTGTTCTCTTAAAAGTGAAAAGAATGTATTGGATGTTGAACTGGAAAAAAGTCCTCTGTAGAAAGGTTGAGCTGTCCATTCTCTGAGTGTGGTACATCTCCACTGCCAGTCTGATCATCCTCCTGGTTGCTGTTTTCTGATGCATCTGTGACCAAAGCTGCAATCATGTCTGCCTTAGTCAGGTTTCCATGCACCAGTCCCCTAGCCTGGCACAACTCAGCCAGCTGGCTCCTTGTCAACTTTCTGTACTCCTCTGCTGACATGCTGCCTGCTCTCCCTGACTAACTAAGCTAAGAAAAGAAATAAAGAACTACGTACAAAACCAAGAACCAAATGACATTAACTTCTAAAACCAAGAAAGGAACTTTCCAAGCACTTTAAGATCAATTTATTTAGCACTTTCATCAGCATCAATCAGCTGACTTCATCAGAATAACAATACATTGTTACTAGAAGCCATTTTATATAAAAAATTCGAGTCACATGACAAAACAATTACACAATGAACAAATCTTAAAATTGCATCTAAAACAGTGTACCGCCAGTTATATAAGCTGTTTTGTAAAGCCATAATGCCATTGTTATGTTGAATCCTTTCTTGGTTTTATAAGTTATTGTCGTTTGGTTCTTGGTTTTGAACGTAGTTCATGATTCCAAGAATGTGTTCTTCTCCATGTACTTTTGCCTTGGGGAATGACCCAAGAGAGAAATATGGGTATTTTAACTCAACATTTGCACGAGATATCTAGAGAAGCACCATTCGGTTCGCCAAATAGAAGTGATGGCAGTATATCTCCTGGACAAGGTCCTTCAAACACTGGAGCTTTGGGAAGTAGCTCCAGTGGTGGTAGTAGTGATGTGAACATTAATACCTTCCAGAGATGGTTCGACAGGGATTTTTTGTTTCAACATAACAATGATAATGTTGCTCTTAATGGGACTTTTTAACAAACATTATCAGTGTTTGAAAATAAGCTTTTAAAATGCTGCAAACTACAGGTCGAGAATGCTTACTTTTGTGAATGCATTAAGAATAATCTTGTTCCTAAGGGTCTTCACTATTGGAAGTTTCCCAGTGGGTTGACTTCTGATTCAACTTTGTACAAGGACTTGATTGTCTTATTCAATCGTCAAGGGATTGAATTAATGCAGCTGTTGATAAAACACAACACTCTTTGTATGGATGTATTGCACAACGAACTTATAGAAATAGATAAAAAACTATGTGAAGACCTTTTGTTTGAGCATTCTAGTCTTGGCTATAAGAGTGTTTTAGACAAGGTTGACAAGTTAGCTGGTGACGACCAGTTGCAGAAAGTTAAAAAATTGGAGCAAGACATCAAAGCCTATCAGGCGGGTGAAGCGTATCCAAAACCACCTTGGGGGAGGTCCAATCAACAACAACCAAGAAACTAGGATGGGCGGAGCTGAACAGCAGCCAACCAATTGTGTCCCTTTAGGGCAGGACCTTCCCAGGCACTCCGAAAGAATACAAAATCAAACGAGTCATCCACAGTATCGGAATCAACCGAGGGGAAGACAAGTCAAATCCCCTCACTGGAACGAGCGCCAACACCAACCCAGATGGAATTAGCACCGGGTACACAACTGGAACTTTATATAAACTCAGGTAATGATTTCACTGGCATTTCTAATTCCAGAGGTGAGACTGTATTAACTAATGAGATTGGAGGTGATGTGATTTATACCTCCTACGTTAACAGACAAGTGGACTTTGTTGTACATAATTTTTCTTCCACCGACTTTGACCCTGGTATAGCTGACTTGTTCAGCAAGGGTTTTAATTTTGTTCCCACACAGTGAGCTAACATGGTGGAAGTAATCTTGGACTTGAAGTATTTTGTGTGGAAATTGAATTTTAAGTTACTTTTTGACAGCAGTTTATCTCTTGAAAACAACAGATTAGTACGCAAGTCCCTCTTTAGCTAGCATTTTGGTACTTTTTGAGTTGTTGTGAGAATTTTAATTTAGAAACCTGTTAAAAAGTAAGGAGAGCTTGGTTATGCACAACTTAAACCAAAGTGAAGCACTATTGTTAAAAAAGTTAACACTTGACAAATTTGTGCAGGTTATGAAACCTGATAAAGGGGGAGGGGTAGTGATAATGTCAAAGACAGACTACAATAATAGAATGAATGTACTACTGTTAGATGGTATTACCTATGAGGAAATTTCACTGAATTATGTTAATATTTCTCACTACAAAATTGATTTGGCCTTGAAAGATCTGGTTGACCAGGGCCAAATAGAGTATAATGTATATGAATTTTTGTGTTAAACATCCTAGGGTGCCAAGTATTTTCGGCATCCTGAAAATACATAAAGACTTGTACGACCCTCCTATGAGGCCCATTGTGAGTGTGGCCAGTTCCAAAACATTCTTTATTTGGAAATACATTGATTTAATGTTGAAAAATGTCCTGAAGGATGAGCAGCACATAGGGGTCGACTCTTGGCACTTTTTGAAAAGTTTAAATCAAGTATGCTTTGATTCTCATGCAGGCTTTCTCACGGACGATGTTACTAATTTGTTTAATGTTATTCCACACTCAACGGGTCTAGATTGGTTTGAAGAGTTTTCGTTTGACAGCAAACTGTTTAGTAATAATGAAGTTTCTGTATTAGTTTGTCTAATGGAGTTAGTTCTCAAACACAATTTTGTTTTTTTTTGAAGGACAGTTTTTTTTTTACAGAAATCTGGGGTGGCCATGGGGGCATGCTGTGCCCCTGTGTTCACCAATATCATCATGTTGATGTGGGAGTGGAAATTTTTGTTGAATTCTATTTTCAAGGAACAGTGGCTTTTTTATTTTTGTTATATTGATTTGTTTTTTATTTGGAATGGCGACGCAAAAAGTGTTGAGGAATTTTTATTTTACATTAAAAATACCACATCGTTTCTTAGATTCACACACATGTACAGGGAAAAAGAAATCAATTACTTAGATGTTCAACTTAAGAAAGACATGGCTAAGCAATGTTTTATTTGTGACCTGTTTAGAAAACCAACTTATTCTAATAGTTTATTGCACTATCAAAGTAGTCATCCTGAACAAGTGAAAAGAGGGTTAGTAAAAGGGCAGTATGTCCGGATTTCACGTATGGTGATAAGGGAGGATGATTTTGTATTGCAAAGTAATACAATGAAACAGATGCTTTTAGCACAAGGCTACCCTTCAAGTCTTATTGACCCTATTTATCAAGAAGTGAAGAGGAAAAGTGAGGAGGGAATATTCAAACCCCTTTACAACTCAGGTAGGGAATTTGGGAATGTTCCCTTAAATATTAATAAGGATGAGCAAGGTAAGAGAGGGTGGCTCACCTGATGCCTTCCATCTTTCCTTTGTAACCAGGTTTTCACAAGATTATCAACAAATATATGATATTCTCAAGAAAAATTGGTACATTTTTTCACAGATGGATGTGGTAGACAAGGTAGGGTTTATACCTCGTATTATTTTTAGGAGAGGTGTTACCATCAAGAATTTATTGGAACAGGGCAATTTGGTGAAATCTATGGAGCATGGTCACACCAAAAAGTGCGGATTTTGTGCACAATGTTGTATGATTTGTGCTATTAACATTAAAATCAACAACATTTATGTTAGACCTTTGGGCAAGCATAGCTGTACCAGTAGGGGAGTAGTTTATGTAGCCCTGTGCAGTAACTGTTAAAGGAGTACAACAGGTTTCGTTAATGTATTCCTCAACTTCACGGCCCTTTTCCTCCCTATTTACATTGTCCTCTGTAAAGCAACAACAATAAAGCATTTACAATTTTTATAATTCCCCTTACTTCTGTAACAGAAACCTACCTTCTCATACTGTGATGGTTTCACTTACAAAATGATTCTCTCACGTTTGAATAAAGCTTGCTGGAGTCGCCCAATTACTGACATCATCGAGGCCAGGCAGTGCAGGTACTTTTTTTTTTTTTTTAATCAGTTCCCTCCCCCAAAGTGACATCACCACAGCCGTCATCTGATTCTAACTAAAATAATAAGACCCACCCATTTTGTGATGTCATGGCTCCCTTGTCCTTCCCCCAGCCTGAGTGCTGTTCATTTTATTCAGTAGTAGTGTAGTAACACCGATGTTTGGAAACACAGAAATTTGGTATGCATACTTGTACATTCTGCATGGCAAATGATGCTTAGGTGGTGTATCGCTTGCATACTTCTCTGTTGTATTTGCACCAGATACTGCTAGTGTGCAGTGCGGGAATAGAAAGATTAAAACATTACCCTGGTATCAGAGGTGGCAGTGCAACATATTTATAGTGGCTTAACATGAGAGTAGCTGTAAGCAAGCACCATGTGAAACCTGAACAAGCACCTAGAATTATTCAGTGCAGCTTCCACACCTTAAGTCTGAAAACAAATTCACATACTCACATGAACAGGAGTAGCTGCATATTGATGGCTAAAGGTGTATGGGCATGTCAGGTGGTTACTACACTGCAAAACTGATATTTGGAAGGCATGAGCAAACACACCAGTACATTAAAGCCATAGCACCCATTGAACTGGAGGCTGGCAAATAGATTTAGTAAGGGATTTTGTCCATGCACAAATATTTCAACAGTGATTCTTTGCAGTGGTGTCCATTATCTGATTCAAGGTAAGTTAACCTTGATGTCCTTTATTTAAAAAAAATCAATAAAAATTTTACTTTGTTATAAGTGACTTCTGGACACAAGAAAAAGGAAGGGGAAATATAGCAATGTGGTTTGTATGTACAAAGACAAATCCAGGGACACTGCAAAAGGTTTTTTTTTTTGCAAACCAACTAGTGGAGTAAAAACATATGAAGGCAAACACTGCATACCAACACACTTTGCACATGTAAATCTCAATTTTTAACAAGGTGGAAGCATGAAGTGATACCTTAACACTTAAATTAATAAAGATCTAAACTGGTTAATAGTATAAATGTTTTATTCTTTAGCTCCTTGGCGCAAGACCTTACTGGATGTGATTGCAGTCAACTAAGACCATGGCTATAGTGCAGCAAAAAAATGTCCCCTCTAACAAAGGAAATGCTAGAGCAAAGATTCAATTACATGAGTCAAGCACCCTGCTGAGATTTGCCAATCAATGGAATTACCAGGTCAAATTACCCTCAGGACTTTGACAGCTAGGGAAGCTAAGTGTTATGGGGGAGGGGAGAAGTAAATGGACTGGAATTCATTGTCTCACAAATTAGTGCCATTTAAACTAAATTAGAAAAAAAAGCAGCAGTAAACAGCACTTGGAGTGTGTTCTGTGGCATTTGCACTGTTTCTGTTTTAAGTAGTCATCTAGCAGCAGGGAATGTTACTTACACTGTTCTATTTTACTCAGTACTTTGTACGCATGCAACATCTATGAAATGACAGGAACTTTAGGCAAATGGAGGCCTGCATAATGTAACATTTTTGAGCCAAACAATGATTTCTGGGATACTGGATGGCAACCTGATTTATCCAAACCACGTCAATATGCCAGCCTCCAGGTGGTCAGAGTCTGGAATTACATATAAAAATATTTAAAATCCTGTATATTATCCCAGAGTGCTGTTAAAGTGTAGGAAACATCATGCCATGATGTTTTAAACATGTTTTTTGAGTCTGTGGGTGCGGTACTCCTTTAAGGATTTTATGTTGGAAAAACTAAAAGATGTTTTAAGGACAGGATTTATGAGCATGTTAGAGACATTAGAAATTATAATAATAACAATGCCTTGTTCAAACATGTTCAATAGTTTCCTGGACATGTTTTTAGATTTTTGGTCCTTGAAAAAGTTACACGAGAAATCCGTGGGGGTCCCTGGGAAGATTATTTAGAGCTTAGGGAACAGGTTTGGCAAATTAGGCTAAATGCAACCAAGCTTCTGGGACTAAATGATCCATTGAGTCTCAGTAGTTTTCTGAAATTAAAAGCTTATTGGAATTAGACATGGACTAAGGAGAGAGAACAAAATAGAGGGCGGTTCTTCATTATTAATAGGCAGTTTTATTATTGACATTTCTGGTGGTTATATTAGGCTCATAGGAGGTTGCTGCTACAGTTTTATACAATTCATATATTTATACACATATATAGATTTTTTTATTATGTATTGTTATGTGGTTATTCATTTTCAATTTTATTTAGTATTAGGAAGGGCATTATGGCTTTACAAAACAGCTTATATAACTGGCGGTGCACTGTTTTAGATGCAATTTTAAGATTTGTTCATTGAGTAATTTGATTGTCATGTGACTTGAATTTTTTATATAAAATGGCTTCTAGTAACAATGTATTGTTATTCTGATGAAGTCAGCTGATTGATGCTGATGAAAGCGCTAAATAAATTGATCTTAAATTGCTTGGAAAGTTCCTTTCTTGGTTTTAGAAGTTAAGAAAAGAAATAAAACAAGTAGGATGTGAACTCAGAGTATTCACTGCATGGCTGATTTAGAGTACAAAAACACCTTCAGAGATCACTGTACACAAGCTACAGGAATTCACACTACCCACACCACTACAAGCCAGTTAGTATTTGCCAACAAATTAATATGTGGTGTGGATATCCCACCTCTCCCAAACAATTAATAGTGGTGAGGATTGAGGCTTCTTGATTACTGGGGCAGTGCATGGGTGTTGCATAATCAGCCACCCAGTGAATACACAGAGTTCAGATCACAATTGTTTTATTTCTTTTCTTAGCTTAGTTAGTCAGGGAGAGAAGGCGAGCATGTCAGCAGAGGAGTATGGAAAGCTGACAAGGTGCCAGTTGGTTGAAATGTGCCAGCCTAAAGGACTGGTGCAGGGAAACCTGACTAAGGCAGACATGATTGCAGCAACCAGGATGATCAGACTGGCCATGGAGATGTACAACACTCAGAGAATGGATAGCTCAGCCTTTCTGCAGAGGACTTAAAAATCCATCTGGAGCTAAAGAGAGTTGAGTTGGATGCCAGGCATTTGGAAATGGAAGCTGTGGAAAAGGAGCGGCAAAGGCAGCATGGAAAGGAGATGCTCACTCTTTGCCAGAGTCATGGAGGTAACGGTGAAGGGAGTAACTGGACCCCAAAAGCACAAAAGGTCAGTAAATTTCTTCTGCAGTTTACAGAAGGGGTTAATTTTCATTCATATGTTTGAGAGGGTATGTAAACAGTATGATGTTAACCAAAGGCTCTGGGTATGGTTGCTGACCCCCTTACTCCATGGTAAAGCTGTACCTGTGTTGTCTAAAATTTTTGGTCATGAATGTTTTGATTATACTGCTGTTAAGAACACCTGAAATGTATAGGAAAAAGTTTCATGAGCATAGATGCAGGGCAGATGAAAGTGTGTGTGAATATGTTGCTGAACTGAGCACTTATTTTCATAGGTGGGTGAGTGGATGTCAGGTCAGCACTTTTGAAGGGCTGGCAGACATTTGGTGAGGAAACAAGCCCTTAGCACTTCGCCTGAGGACATGAGGATCTGGTTAGCTGATAGACAATGTGCTACTTCAAAGGAGTTGGGGAAGAAGGGAGACCTATACCTAGCAAGCAGGGCATCCCTGCACAGGAAAGGGACCCCAGTACTGCTCATAGCTCTAAAGGAGCCCATGGTGGGCAGCACAGACTGCTCCAACAGAATCTGCCAGTAGCAGGGGAAGCTACTAGTCCAGGTACATGTCCAGGACCTAGGGTTAAATATTTTGAATGCAACCAGTGGGGCCATGTGGCATACAGATGTCCACGGAGGCAAGGTGGGAAAAAAAGGTGAGAGAGCCAATAAGTGGGGAAGACAAAATGCCAATAGTAGGCTGTCTTGAGACAACAGGGGTACCAAATTACCATCCTGCAGATGTCCTGATAGGGAAGGATTTTAATGAGGCAGCACTATGTGTTAATGCAGTTGCACACAGTCAGGCTTCAAGGCAAGCATGTGGGTCTGGTAGCCTGGAGGAGACCCAAACAGACCGCATACTTGCAGCCAGGACTGATGAGATGGTTACTTCAGGGAGGAAGCTATGCTGTAGCAGTGAGACTGAAGGTGAGCCACAGCTGCTTGTGGGTACTGATGTTCCCTTGGACAGAGTGACTGCAAAGGTAGAGGTGAGTAGTAGTACCTAGGCTGACAGTGAGGCACCACTGTCAGAGGATGCCAGAATTTCTGTGGAAGGGGAGCTGGGAAGGGTTACAAAGAGATAGTTGACACAGGCTCAGTTCTCAGACCTTACATTGCAAGTTCTGAAGCAGGTAGCTAGTGAGGCACCTGATTCTCAAGGGGAGGGGGAATCTGTATACTGGGACAAAGGGTTACTGAATAGAGAGTGGACCCCTAAGGGAGGGCTAGAAGGTGAGAGGGTACAGCAGTTGGCAGTGCCAAGAGCCTACTATCTGGCACTTCTAGCCATAGCCCATGATATTCCCTTTGCAGGTCATATGGGCATAAAACATACAAAGAGACATATTATGCAGAACTTCTATTGGCCTGGAATTTCCAGAGGTGTAACAGGGAACTGCAGGACCTGTGACCAGTGCAAAAAGGTAGGCAAGGCAGGAGACAAGGTGAGAGCTCCTTTGATGCCTTTTCCTGTGATTGAGGAGCCATTTCAGGGGGTAGCTATGGATATTGTGGGGCCTTTGAGTACTCCAAGTTCCACAGTGAAAAAGTATATCATAGTGATAGTAGATTATGCTACAAGATACCCTGAGGGAGTGGCTTTGTCCTCCATTGAGGCAGAAAAGGTGGCAAATGCTTTGTTAGAGATTTTCAGCAGGGTAGGTTTTCCAAAAGAAATACTGACTGACAGAGGTGCCAATTTCATGTCAGACCTGCTGGCTTGTCTGTGGAAGTACTGTGGGTGAAGCACCTAAATACCACCCGCTACCATCCCTAGACTAATGGTCTGGTTCAGAGGTTAAACTCTACAATCAAGTCCATGCTATGGGCATTTGCAGACCAGTTTAAGAGGGTGTGGGACAAATATTTGCCCCATCTGTTTTTGCTTACAGAGAGGTTCCCCAGGAAGCCACAGGTTTTTCACCCTTTGAGTTGTTGTATGGGCATAGGGTGAGGGGACCTCTAGATTTAATTTGAGATGAGTGGGAAGGTGAGTGTGAATCTCACAAGGAGTCTGTTGTGGCATATGTCCTAAACCTCAGGGCAAGGCTCAGGGAACTCAGGGGCTTGGCCCAGGAGAACCTGGCAGAAGCTCAACAACAGAAAAAGGTATGGTATGACAAGAATGCTCAAGTTAGAGAGTATGCTGTAGGGCAGCAGGTAATGGTTCTCATTCCTGTCAGACACAACAAGCTTCAGCAGCTTGGGAGGGACCAGAGAAGGGATAAGAAAGGTAAGTGATGTTAACTACATGGTAGAACTGCTAGGCAAAAGTCAGGAGCACAAATTGTACCATGTTAACATGATGAAACCTTATCATGATAGGGAGGCCCTTGTGCTGAGTATTTGTAGTTGCTTACAGGAGGAGTCTGAGGGAGATCTGGTGAATGATCTCTTCAGTGAGGCTCGGACAGACACCTCAGTGGAAGGGGTAGCAATGTCCCAGCAACTATCTCCTACCCAAGTTCGAGAAATCTGAGGAGTGTTACAGGAGTTTGGGGACATTCTCACTGGGAAACCAGGGTACACCCACCTGGTGCAGCACCAGGTGGATACAGGACCCCAAAGACCTATTAGGCAGGCCCCTTATAGGGTGCCTGACAGGTCAAACAGACTCTGGGGAGGAGATACAGGAGGTGTTGGAACTAGGGGTAATTCAAGAGTTCAACAGTCCATGGGCCTCCCCAGTGATGCTGGTGCCAAAGAAGGATGGCAGCACCAGGTTCTGTGTGGACTACAGGAAATTAAATAGTCACACAGAATCAGATGCTTACCCCATGCCTAGGACAGATGAGGCCCTAGAGCAGCAGGGTGGGGCTAAGTATCTTACAACCTTTTATCTTACCAAGGGTTACTAGCAGGTGCCGTTGACTCCCATTGCTAGAGAGAAGTCAGCCTTTGTGACACCTTTTGGCTTGTATGAGTTCACAAAGATGCCCTTTGGGATGAATAATGCCCCAGCGACTTTCCAGAGGCTGGTAGAGCATATTGTAGCAGGAGCAGGAGGGTTTACCCTTGCTTACCTAGATGATATTGCCATCTACAGCCATTCCTGGCAAGAGCACCTTCAACAAGTCAGGGAGGTGCTGAGCAGACTACAGAGGACAGGCTTGACCATTAAGCCCAGCAAATGTCAGGTGGGTATGGCAGAGGTCCCCTACCTGTGACATAGAGCAGGGAGTGGTAAGATCAGACCAGAACCTGCTAAAGTTGTAGCCATGTGGCATACAGATGTCCACGGAGGCAAAGTGGGGAAAAAAAGGTGAGAGAGCTAATAAGTGGGGAAGACAAAATGCCAATAGTAGGCTGTCTTGAGACAACAGGGGTACCAAATTACCATCCTGCAGATGTCCTGATAGGGAAGGATTTTGATGAGGCAGCACTATGTGTTAATGCAGTTGCACACAGTCAGGCTTCAAGGCAAGCATGTGGGTCTGGTAGCCTGGAGGAGACCCAAACAGACCGCATACTTGCAGCCAGGACTGATGAGATGGTTACTTCAGGGAGGAAGCTATGCTGTAGCAGTGAGACTGAAGGTGAGCCACAGCTGCTTGTGGGTACTGATGTTCCCTTGGACAGAGTGACTGCAAAGGTAGAGGTGAGTAGTAGTACCCAGGCTGACAGTGAGGCACCACTGTCAGAGGATGCCAGACTTTCTGTGGAAGGGGAGCTGGGAAGGGTTACAAAGAGATAGTTGACACAGGCTCAGTTCTCAGACCTTACATTGCAAGTTCTGAAGCAGGTAGCTAGTGAGGCACCTGATTCTCAAGGGGAGGGGGAATCTGTATACTGGGACAAAGGGTTACTGAATAGAGAGTGGACCCCTAAGGGAGGGCTAGAAGGTGAGAGGGTACAGCAGTTGGCAGTGCCAAGAGCCTACTATCTGGCACTTCTAGCCATAGCCCATGATATTCCCTTTGCAGGTCATATGGGCATAAAACATACAAAGAGACATATTATGCAGAACTTCTATTGGCCTGGAATTTCCAGAGGTGTAACAGGGAACTGCAGGACCTGTGACCAGTGCCAAAAGGTAGGCAAGGCAGGAGACAAGGTGAGAACTCCTTTGATGCTTTTTCCTGTGAATGAGGAGCCATTTCAGTGGGTAGCTATGGATATTGTGGGGCCTTTGAGTACTCCAAGTTCCACAGTGAAAAAGTATATCATAGTGATAGTAGATTATGCTACAAGATACCCTGAGGGAGTGGCTTTGTCCTCCATTGAGGCAGAAAAGGTGGCAAATGCTTTGTTAGAGATTTTCAGCAGGGTAGGTTTTCCAAAAGAAATACTGACTGACAGAGGTTCCAATTTCATGTCAGACCTGCTGGCTTGTCTTTGGAAGTACTGTGGGGTGAAGCACCTAAAGACCACCCGCTACCATCCCTAGACTAATGGTCTGGTTCAGAGGTTAAACTCTACAATCAAGTCCATGCTATGGGCATTTGCAGACCAGTTTAAGAGGGTGTGGGACAAATATTTGCCCCATCTGTTTTTGCTTACAGAGAGGTTCCCCAGGAAGCCACAGGTTTTTCACCCTTTGAGTTGTTGTATGGGCATAGGGTGAGGGGACCTCTAGATTTAATTTGAGATGAGTGGGAAGGTGAGTGTGAATCTCACAAGGAGTCTGTTGTGGCATATGTCCTAAACCTCAGGGCAAGGCTCAGGGAACTCAGGGGCTTGGCCCAGGAGAACCTGGCAGAAGCTCAACAACAGAAAAAGGTATGGTATGACAAGAATGCTCAAGTTAGAGAGTATGCTGTAGGGCAGCAGGTAATGGTTCTCATTCCTGTCAGACACAACAAGCTTCAGCAGCTTGGGAGGGACCAGAGAAGGGATAAGAAAGGTAAGTGATGTTAACTACATGGTAGAACTGCTAGGCAAAAGACAGGAGCACAAATTGTACCATGTTAACATGATGAAACCTTATCATGATAGGGAGGCCCTTGTGCTGAGTATTTGTAGTTGCTTACAGGAGGAGTCTGAGGGAGATCTGGTGAATGATCTCTTCAGTGAGGCTCGGACAGACACCTCAGTGGAAGGGGTAGCAATGTCCCAGCAACTATCTCCTACCCAAGTTCGAGAAATCTGAGGAGTGTTACAGGAGTTTGGGGACATGCTCACTGGGAAACCAGGGTGCACCCACCTGGTGCAGCACCAGGTGGATACAGGACCCCAAAGACCTATTAGGCAGGCCCCTTATAGGGTGCCTGAGAGGTCAAACAGACTCTGGGGAGGAGATACAGGAGGTGTTGGAACTAGGGGTAATTCAAGAGTTCAACAGTCCATGGGCCTCCCCAGTGATGCTGGTGCCAAAGAAGGATGGCAGCACCAGGTTCTGTGTGGACTACAGGAAATTAAATAGTCACACAGAGTCAGATGCTTACCCCATGCCTAGGACAGATGAGGCCCTAGAGCAGCAGGGTGAGGCTAAGTATCTTACAACCTTTTATCTTATCAAGGGTTACTAGCAGGTGCCGTTGACTCCCATTGCTAGAGAGAAGTCAGCCTTTGTGACACCTTTTGGCTTGTATGAGTTCACAAAGATGCCCTTTGGGATGAATAATGCCCCAGCGACTTTCCAGAGGCTGGTAGAGCATATTGTAGCAGGAGCAGGAGGGTTTACCCTTGCTTACCTAGATGATATTGCCATCTACAGCCATTCCTGGCAAGAGCACCTTCAACAAGTCTGGGAGGTGCTGAGCAGACTACAGAGGACAGGCTTGACCATTAAGCCCAGCAAATGTCAGGTGGGTATGGCAGAGGTCCCCTACCTGTGACATAGAGCAGGGAGTGGTGAGATCAGACCAGAACCTGCTAAAGTTGTAGCCATTCAGGCATGGCCTACACCTGTTACCAAAAAGCAGGTGAGGGCATTCTTAGGGACAGCAGGGTACTACAGAAAGTTCTTCCCCAGTTAAAGTACCATAGCTGCTCCTGTCACAGACCTGGCAAGAAAGAACAGGCCAGATAGGGTAGTGTGGACCCCAACATGTGAGCAGGCATTCCAGAAGCTTAAGGAAGCTTTGGGAGGACCCCCTGTGTTAGCCAGTCCAGATTACAGCAAACAATTTGTTGTGCAGGTGGATGCTTTGAACCATGGGGTTGGGGCTGTACTTAGCCAGATTTCTTCAGAGGGAGAAGAGCACCCAGTGGTTTATCTCAGTTGTAGACTTCAACCCAGGGAGGAATTCTATGCAGCTGTAGAAAAGGAATGTCTAGCCATAGTGTGGGCACTGCAGAAACTTCAGCCTTATCTGTATGGAAAAAATTCACTGTAGTGACAGATCACAATCCCATAACATGGTCAAATAGAGCCAGCCAGCAAAATGCCAAGTTGCAAAGATGGAGCCTAGGGTTGCAAGCATATGATATGTCGGTGCAGTACCGCAGTGCAATTAGCAATGCCAATGCAGATGGGCTCTCAAGACAGGGAATGGGGTAAGCTATACTCAGATAGACCTAACGCTTTCAAGCAACATTTCTCAAGGGTCACTTGAAAAACTAGCTTGAGTTCCCTGTGTGTGTGTGTGTTTGTGTGTGTGTGTGTGTGTGTGTGTGTGTGTGTGTGTGTGTGTGTGTGTGTGTGTGTGTGTGTGTGTGTGTGTGTGTGTGTGAAGATAAGTGAAGGCTTAGAATTTGTAGATAATTCTGTCATTTTTAAATATTAATATAAGCCACAGGCTTGTTCTCTTAAATGTGAAAAGACTGTATTGGATGTTGAACTGGAAAAAATGTAACAACAGTGCACTCTGCTGTAAGAAAGCTGATAAGTCAAGCATTTCCTGACTGTCTTTGATCTCAGGGCTCAGAGACGAGATGGCTGGATGAAGGAATTCTGGCTATTGCTTTGAGACCAGAGTTAATTGCTAGAATTTGCATGTATACTTTCTTTTATTGCTCTGGCTTTCTGACCAGCTGCAAGATCAAAAGGGCTATTAACCTCTGAGTTTCTGTTAGCCTGGGAACCAGAAAAAAATTATGTAATCTGAAATGAATCAGTGGTACTGTGTTATCAATTTAAGGACAGAAAGAATGAGAGGATTTAGCATTTGTCTTGAGAACATCCAACTCACCAGCACTCTGCCTGTGTTCTATATGTAAGTTTATTTTAGAACTGTGTTTTCTCTTAGATATAGCTAGGAACTAGGAAGATTAGATTAGTGTTTTTTGTACTGATGTCAGAACTTTTCTACTTTATTATTTACGTATTTCTCTGTGACCTCTGAACTCTCGACTAGCACTGTGTATGTAGTAAGAAGTATTGTCTTATGATTTTATTGTTAATTATTAAATATTTTTAAACCTTTCAACTGTGGATGTTTTGTGTAGAGATAATTTAAGCTCTAGAGTACATTGCATGTATATTGTGATACTGGCCAAGCCACTCCAATAAGCCTTGACTGTTCAGTTGTACTTACCATTTGGATAATAATATTGCAGAGTATAATTGGACACCCTTTCATAAGCACCTTTTAGTAGCTGATAAATATTAATGGGTGTTGGCAAGTGGTACTACTGTATAGTCTGGGCAAAAGGATCACAGCTGGAGAACCTGTACCAGTCTTCCTCAGGAGTGTCTGTGTGGTTGTATATAACTCTTATCTGAAAGTGTGGCTGTGTCTCAGCTACTTGGGCAGGGAAACAAAGCACTGGTTGGACAGAAAGGGTGCTGGAGGTTTTAGCTTGCCCACTAAGCTGAGATCTAGACCCTATAGCTGTGCCAGTGGGGAATCTTATTTGGGACCTGGAGAGAAAGGGAGAAACCAGCCCCAGACTGACTGTGATCTCTTTGTGCTGTTAAGGGAAATTGTGCTTTACTGTGTGTGTATTTATTATTCTTTCCCTATATGGACGCCCCTCACTGGTGTTAGTGGTGAGGATTGAGGCTCCTTGATTGATCGGCCAGTGCACAGGTGTCATAATATATATCAACTCTGAGATCGCACTACAGTTAAGAAAAGGGTACATTTCCAAATCCTCTCTGTTCTGAGATCTGCATTCAAAAGTTTTGAGTTTTTAAAAACTCGAGCATATCGCCTCGACCATATGAATTTTGAGTTTCTTAAAACTTGATCAACTGATAGGGACCCAAATATGCATATATATTTCTAGATGTGATGCTTAAACCTATCAGTCAGGACACATTTACAACAACCTCAGTCAGATAGCTCCCCTTCAGCCCTTATCCTAATCCGTTATTAACTCCCTGCTAGACCTTATACTCAGCAACATTACCATTCAATGTAAAACTATTATTATCCTGCCAAAACCCTATAAATGATCACAATCTTTTACCCTACCATTGGTAGTAATTAAAAAATCCAGAAAATTCACAAGTTGCCATACCTTTACTCTTAAGAAAACCATCTACATTCCCCTCTTCTCTAATATTATCTGATCTCCTTTATATAATTTCACAAGCCCTGTAGAGGATCTCATATTCTTTAATAGCTTATAATTAAAATTAAAAATATTCACATTCATATTAATTATTGTGTATGGCCCATTAAATAAATATGAGCATGCTTAGCAGAGATGTAAACTGGTACCTATGGAAAGCTTCTAATAACCTAATATATTGTACTGAATTTCAGACATTTAGCCATGATGCCAGAATCTCTAGAAAGGTTGCTAAGTCAACTTATCATAGATTACAACATAAATCCGCCTTTATAATACAACAACTTCTAATTAGAGATAAAGATGTGCTTGGTCACAGAAATATTTCTGATGCCAAACTTACTTCATTCATTTCTTTCTTAGTGACCCAGCTGTTATCTTACCTTTCCTAAAATTGTAGCCAATCCTAACAAGAGAAGTACCAGTTAATTTCCAATTTATATTTGATAGCCAAGGTTTTTGAGTAACTTGTATAAAAACAGGTTCTTTCATACAAGTACATCTGAACTATATGTTTATCTTTATTCCAGTGCATATACAGAATATTTGACCCAGTCATATAAAAATATATCCAAACATCAAAAAGTTTATATCCCTTACCCCTACCCATTCCTCCTTTGCTCTCAAACAAGTTCAAAAAGAAGACATACTACTGCCTCATCCCTTCCTCTAATACCCAACCTCATCTTTATACATCCCCTCTTACAACCACAGTTTTCCACATATTAGTGTTCTTCTCTGGAGCAACATACTACCCATAGAATAAAAATTAAGTCTAAGACCATCTTCAATTTCAAGAAGAAAATACATTTATAAATGAGCCTAGATATCCACAGCTCCTGACTTAGAGGAAGCTCACCATCATGTCAACCTACATAGACCACCCTTATCCTTCCTTTATTATTTTCTACTCTGTTTTCTTCTCCTCTCTCCAATCCCCATCTTTCCTTTAACTTTTTAATGTTTATTTTCTATCCATCCTCTGTCCCCTCACCATATCCAGTTACAGGCCAGTTGTGCATACTATTACATCCCACTCCTAATGATTTCTAAGGGATTACTATCAAACATCTTACCTCTCTTGGTGTAACTTAAATTTCTTCCCTTTCCTCCCATCCCTACCTACCCCCTGCTTTCTACCTCAATCAGATAACATTCCTAACTATCCTTACCACTCACTGAAATATCCTGCTCCACATTTTTCTTGCTTGTCACCAGACTTAACAGGTCCATCACATTTGAATTTGATTAACATTCTCTTCTCCACATCTCCAGCATCTCATTGTCTGCTCTCATCCCTCCTTATATATCCTCAATGGTGTCCTATACCACCTATGAACTAGGCATCTGTCTCCACATCTCCAGCATCTCATTGTCTGCTCTCATCCCTCCTTATATATCCTCAATGGTGTCCTATACTACCTATGAACTAGGCATCTGTAAGTATCTCCATCTGCATCAATGCATTTCAAAGTCCTTCCTATCTCATCCACATCTCGACTACTCAACTATATTCTAAATAACAGCTTTAACCTATTACAATATTATGCCAAGCTACAGATTTCATAGATTCAAATATGGACATAAGTTTCTATGCAGGCACCATCTATGCAGACCTTAAAAGAGCATCTGACACTGTTAATCACAATCTTTTACTATTCCAGTTCTGTAAAATAAGCTTCTTCTCTTGCTCTTTCACTTGTTTTAAAAATGTTACTTTATTGAAAATCTTATTAGAATGTGCTTTCTTGTATCTCTACTGGGTCCTACTATCTTCTTCCACTTTAAGAATAATCAAAAACAACTTCCACAAAACAGCGTATTAAATAACTATGTAAAACACAAAAACTGCCACATAAAATACCACTAAGTCGTGTTTTAATCAAGTTTAAGCCCTTTCATTCTAAAACATACAGAACTTCTTCAGAAACAGTTGTAAAGCTGGTTTACTCCATTTAGAAGGCCTCGATGGAGCCAAACTGAGTTTTTAAAGAGAATTCATAAAGAGACATAGCACACAAAAAGGACAAAAACATGCATAAATACAAATAGCTAAAAACACATTCAAATAGCAGCCTTTCGATATGAAATTGTAAAAACCATGCCAAGTTTAGTAAAAATTGTTATTAAAAGTTCACTTCAGTATAAATACCAAATAAATTAAATAAGTATGTATACTGCATACAGAATAGAAAATCAAGTAATAACAGCCTTACCTTTTAGAATGGGTTTAATGCTGACAAAATCATTAATACCTGGGACAACTGTTGCATTAAGTAAGAGCTGCCAAAAAACTCATGTTGCTCTAGTTCCAAGTCTCTTCCCGTAATAGGCACAGGGACTTTTTCCAAAATTGTAAAAGCAAATTTCCTAAAATCTTTGCATACTTTAGAATGCTTAAAAAGAGCATTTGTAGTTTGTGCTTTTTCCCAAAGGATATAAGTATTGAAAGATTCTGGTTTTAAGAGGGCCAGTGGTTTTGCCTACATAAAATGCAGGGCAGGATCAGCAGAAGGCAATATAAACAACCCCATTCATTTCATGATTGTAGTTCCCATCAACTGTAATCAGCTTTGCGTATCCTATGACTGAAAAGTGGGAGCCTTGTAAAATGAATCTGCATTGCTTGCAGGCTCCACAAATTTTTATCCCCACATTTTTGGTGACTATGATAAACACTTCTTTGTTATTTTCCAACAAAAGTTTAAAGTTTTTACAGTTTTTGTACAGAAACCTTGGTTTTTGCCCCACCTGGTCCAACAACCCAAAGGTGCCAAAAACAGTGTTCCAATGACTGGTTATTGCTTGCTGAAGAGAGAAAACATCCCTATTATATTGAATCACCATAGCTTGTGATAAGTTGTCATATTTTCTTCCTTGTGTTATATAGAATATGGGCTCTGTAGGAGTATGACGATATTCGGTAATCCTTTTCTCTGATGCCCATGTAAACCACTCATCTACCAACTCTGATGAGTAGCCACGATCTTTGAAAAGACCACAAAGCTTGAGTCCCTCTTCTTGAAACATAATATTGTACAACACTAACTGGCTTAACCTGATAAACTGACCCTTTACTAGGATTCCCTTCTGCCACAAGGAGTGCCAGCTGTCAAAATGGAGGTATGCATTGGAAAAAGTTTCTTTCCTAAAAACGTTAGATTCATACCTCCCACAAACGTTGTTCTTAATTATAGTAACATCAAGGAAATTGATTTTGATTGAATTCGTGTCAGCCTGGTAGGCGAACTCCAAGAAATCCATACAGTGGTTAATAGTTTCTTCCTTCTGTTGTAGAGTTTGTTAATGGCAGGGGACCACCAGATTGGCTTCCTTTTTTTGGAAGATAGTGTCTTGGTTTTGTTAGGGATAGCACAATACATGCACTCATGCAGGTGTTTGTAGAGTGCTTTTGTGTAGGATTCAGCAGTCATGACTGTATTGTCCATCTTCAGGGGCTTCTCAAAGTTGGCCACCTCTGTTTTGAGTAGCGTGAAGTTCATTTTGGAGAAGTTTTTTACAATGGTTTCCTTGTGTGGGGGTAGTGTCGGGATGTGGATATTTAGGGTGATTAGTTTATGGTCTGATCTAACCAGCGAGGAGTTGATCTCAGGCATTGAGCACCAGTCACTCATGCTGGTAATGACCAGGTCCAGGATATTGTTGCTCTTGGTGGGGGTGTTGATAAGTTGATCCAGGGCATTAGAGTTTATAAATTCCAGGAATATTTGAGCAAGGGGATTAGTACAAGAGTAGTTTTCCCAGTTTACATTAGGGTAATTGAAATCACCCATTATTAGGGTATTTGGTTGGACCCTCATTTTTTCCAATGTCTCCAGGAATGAGGAGTGTGGGTCCTGGGTCATGCTAGGGGATCTAAAACAAGCTAGAATTTGGAATGCAGTTTTCCCAGGGTTAGTTGCACTTGGATTATCTCAGAAGCATTGTGTTGTGCAACTAGCCTGGAGGTGTGGATATCTTTGATGAATATGGACACACCTCCACCGTTAGTGTTTCGGTCTGGGTTTTGTGGCCGAAACGTGTGGTATGAATTATAGCCTGGTAGTGCTGGGGTGCTCTCATGAGCCTTGAACCAGGTCTCAGTCACTGCACAGATATCAATGTTCTCCATTTTGACGAGTGCCTCGAGTGAGTGCATTCTGAGGTTTAGACTCCTAGCATTGAGCAGCATTACCCTCAGTTTTTTATCACTTGTAGTTTTCAGGGTGGTGGGTTTCTCTTTTGAGCTTTGCCTAAAAAGGTACTATGGGGTGGCAAGAGCCTTGGCCAATATCCGGAATCCTAGGGGTGACAGGTGCAGGCCATCTTTGGTGAAGCATCATGGCCTGTCAAGCATGTCATCCCACACAGACAGATACTGGATCCCCTTTGAATGACACCAGAAGCTTAGCCAATTGTTGAAGTTGATCATTTTATCCTTGTACTGTGGTATCATTCTTGGTGAGGGCAGGATGCTACTCAGGGCTAAGGTCATATCTGCCTGGGCTACATGATGGGAGAGCTCTTCCATGTCTCTTTTCATGTAATCCAGAGAGGTACATCTCAGGTCATTCACACCAACATGGACAATGACAGAGTCATATTTGTACTTGCTTTGTAGTGACCTAAGTGCATGCATTATGTGGCAGATTCTGGCATCTGACAAGCAGCTGACAGCAACCTTCTCTTTGTCCAGCTTGCTGAGAGGGACGTCAGTGTGCCTGACTATAGAGTCACCTATGACTAATGTGCTCGGTATGTTGTTTAGCTTATGGGCTGTGGTTGTGTGGCACACTGAGTTTGTGGGCTATGTGTTGTTTGGGATGTGTTGGTGGGAGGAGGTTGCTTGTGTGTCTGCTTTGGAGGTCTCTGTTGTCTAGGCAGATTTAGATTTTTATTCAGAGCCTCTGTATATGTCTTGGTGTTTCTATGTGTGGGTTTTGGAGGTGTTGGTTTAGTTGGTCTATGTGAAGTGAATGGGGTGCTGTGTGTTATTACCTTCTCCTCTTGACTGTCTGTTCCAGTCTTGGTTGGAGAGAGCTTTGCCTCTAGATTGGCTGTATAAGTGCATGTCTTGCATGTATTAGTGTTTGGTGGTAGGAGGAGAGGGTTGTCTGTGTACATGAGGCAGTTGTAGCATTGCCTCACAATGCCCACGTTCATCAGGTAGGCTGCAGAGTACACTGGGAGCTGTTTCTTGGACATGCCTGAATAATTAATAAAGACTGTTTTCTTTTATTAAGTGGGGAAGTAGTAAAGACAGTTTGGGGGTTGAGTGCTGGGGGTTATTTAGTGCTACAGCAGATTTAGAAGAAGTGCTGAGCTAGAAGATGCGGGTCTGAGTACTTTGGCTGAAAGACTGACTAGTTATAAGGGAAAAACTGAAGAGCAGACTTTGTGGAGCCGGGGATAGTTAACCCTAGCTAACCAGCATGGTGCACACAACCGTGCAAAAGCAGTTTTTATAACAGAAAGATGAAAGGGAGAGAAATTAGTCTAAAATAGCCAATAAACTACAAATTCTGAGCTGAAAACCACTCCTCCAGGGACAGATAGGCTGCTCAAAGCTCCCCACTCTCACTGGTGAACCGAGAAACTTCCTTCTATCCTAGTAAGGAATGGAGCAACACAGAAACTACAATACACCTCTGGAATCAGCAAACTCTGAAAACTAGACTCTACTACCTTCGGAAAAGTGGGAAACAAGTGCAGATATAGGTTGTTTTTTTTTTTTTTTTTTTTTTTAAGAAGTGTAAGGCAAATACAACAAAATAAGCACTTTAAAGCACAGTAAAATGGCTATCGCACTTGAGTGTATATCCTTTAACAGTTAAAACAGTTTAAATGCTCACAGAAATTATTTTAAAAGTGCAAACAGTAAGTACAGTAAACAGTTGAAATAAGCTTTTTAAGTATCAATAAATGCTAGAAACCAATAGCCAATAAACTACAAATTCTGAGCTGAAAACCACTCCTCCACGGACAGATGGGCTGCTCAAAGCTCCCACTCAAACTGGTGAACAGCAAAACTTCCTTATATCCTAGTAAGGAATGGGGCAACACAGAAACTGCAATCAGGGCTGGCCTTAGCTGAAATGGCGCCCTAGGCGAAGTAGTACTCCAGCGCCCCGTAAGCCCCACCCACACCAGTGCCCCTTAAGCCCCACCCACACCATACTCCTGAAACACCCCTATAAGCCACACCCACATGAAGGTCACTTCCCAAGAAAGCTACTCCAGTCATTTCCTTCAATTATTTAAAGCACAGGAAGAAAAGATACCTTGTAATATAGTTAAACAGCAAGTGAAGTGGAATTTGTTTTAATAAGCCTGCTTTATCTGTTGCTCCTTCACACATTTTACTGTAAAGTCATGTCCCCAGAAAATACAAGCCCGGGGTGTGGCCAAGGATGAACACAGGATAGCAGCAGATTTCTTCAGCTCCACCAACTTAACTGCACTGACAGGAAATAATTACTTTAAAAATCAACTAATGAAATAATTTTCTTTCTAAATACGTTTGGAATATCAGTTTCTTGAATAATATCTAAAAAAGAAAGAAAATTTCAATAATTTTCCTGTCAGAAATCATCTTGGAAATTTCTCTTTCATCACCTCTGTTCAAAATGAGTTCCAGTAAGGCAAACAGTCAGGATTCCAGCATCAAGAAAGAGCTTCAGTCTCTGATATCTACTATTCAGCAACTAACAAGCAAAATGGACAAACTGGATACTAAAATTGATAACTTCATAGAAAAAACTACAAAACAAATGGATTTGTTACATCAAGACTTGCAACAACAGAAGGCTCAGATTACAGGCATAGAAGAAGCTGTTAATGATATGGAGAACAGAATCCAGGAAGAAGAAATTAACATTGAGTTTTTGCTGAAGCAGAACACACACCTACAATCCAAACTTGATGACCTGGAAAACAGATCTAGATGCAATAATATTAGGATTTTTGGACTGCCAGAAAATATAGAAGGTAACAACATTACTTCCTTTTTAAATACTTGGCTTCCCAAAACTTTAGACTTGTCAGAAGCATTTTCTTTTGGTATTGAAAGAGCCCATAGGTCCTTATCTAATTTTAACTCTAACAAAAAGTATCCTAGATCAGTTATAGTAAGATTTTTATCATCTTATGACAAGGAGATGGTATTAAAATCTGCATGGGCTAAAGCACCTATTAAAATTAATGAGGCAACTGTGCGTTTTGACAATGACTATTCTTCCTTGGTAATAACTAAAAGAAAAGTTTTTTTGCCATTAATAAGAGAGCTTAAGAAAGCACAGTTCAAAACTTACCTTTTATTTCCTGCCAAACTAAAAATCTTTTTTACCTGATGGCCCTAGAATTTTTGAAGACTTGGACTCTGCTTTGCTGTATATTAAAAAAAAATAAGATATTAGATAAAATAGAAGATATGGAATGGGCAAGTCCTTCGTTAAAGAGGATGGCAACAGAAACTTCTTGGAAGACTTCAGAGAAGCAAAAAAGACTAAAAAACAAATGACATGTTCTATATTTTTTTTTCTTTCTTTTCTTCTCTCTTAATCTCTTCAAATACAGTTACTGCATCTCCAGAAAACCACAAATATTTTAAAGATTTATTCAAAGTTATTTTTCTGTGTGCAAAGAACTGTTTTTGTTTCATAAATAGTCAAACTCTCTGAGGAACAAATAACATGCTATCAATCAACTTGTTTCTCTTTGTGATAAAGAGACCTAAGGTTAGTAATTTGATACATTTTCTTTCTCTTTTTGTTTTAAATAATGGCATTCTTTATAAACTATGCATTTAGTGAGGGGTGGGGGAGGGCAAGGAGAGAAGTATGATGTAAAATATGGAAAAAATGAAATAATAACTTATTAGTTCTTTAAAACTATATATGCTGTTTAAACACTGTTGCTAAATATTATATCATGATTTTATTGCTTATACCTGATTACAAATAATATGTCATGATATAATTGCAAATAATTAGAACTAAAATAGTTGTAAGTAATATGTTTCATGTTTAACTTTATTAATACAAACAGCAAGTAATATTTCTTTGTAGATACTCTTTGTCGCTTCCTTTTTTTCTTTCTTCTCTCTCTCTCTTTCTTTTTTTTTCTCTACTCTCTTCCTTTTCTTTTTCTCTCTCTCTCTCTCTTTCTCTCTTATAAGTACAGTTATATGCTTCTGATAATACTGATATATCTATATAATAAGATTTGTATGAGAAAATGAAATGGGGCATATAAAAATAAAGTTGTATAATATGTTAAATAACTGTAGGCTTGGTTTCACTGTCATAGAGACTGTAATGACTTGTAAAATACTTTGCGAAGGTTTTGCACTGTTTAGTTTCATTTGTATTACTAAATGAATGTCAGTCACTTGTATTTACTAAAATTCCCGCCAGAATGTTAAGGGAGACAATTTGGGATGTGGGTTACCTCGTGAATAGTGTCCTCGAGTTGTTTTAAAAGCTTCAACACTCAGAATACACGCAGAGAAGCATGAATCCAGTCATTTTGAACTTTGACCCCTGATTTCACACTGACACATCGCAGATTCAAGAAGAACACTGTTCCAGGAAGTAGAACTGCTGTAAATGCGACTTTGTGATGAAAAACAAACTTTATGACATCTAAATGTGAGTTATTCTTTATAACAACTTACTTATTTAAGATGTAATTTATAAAATATGAAAGTTATAATGATTTTAAATGATTCAGTATGCCATAGTAAGCAAGTGAGATATTTTAGAAGGCATAGAAGGTAAAACATATATACACATGTTTTTGAAAGCTTACATGACTGCAACATATTATTGTATATAAATACTTATGATTTAAACATATATAATGTTATAAATCATTTGACTTATCTAATTGACAAGCACAAGTATCATTATGATTATATCTTAGAAGAAACTGTCATGTGACATTTTAAAGCAGCAGTTCAGATATATAAAATACAGATGGCTTTCTTCACAATGATTTATGTATAACTAGGAATTTACATTGCTGTGCAGTATGACTTGTAAATATATGTATGAGTATAAATATTTTATTTACTGGCAATAATAAGAATGAGAAGAAAGCTTTGGTGCAAGTAATTTAAAGTTTTTAAAACTGTTAACTGCATTTCTATGGCAGAAAGTAGGAATACCCTAATATATGTAATGTCTGAACCATTATAGCCTAAGTTATTGAATCCAAATGAACATAAGAACTTATTTTTACAAACTTTTAATAAACTAATATATAGATATGCCCCTTTTTCTCTCTCTCTCTCTCTCTCTCTCTCTCTCTCTCTCTCTCTTCTCGGTTCCCATTATCAAGTTTATTAGAATGCTATTTTGATTATGAGTGTATTTTACAAAATAGATGTACATAGTAATATGAGCTGTTTCTAAATGTTCTTATTTGTTTATATGAAGCTGATTTATAAATTGTTTAGCTTTGTCTTACTAGATAATCTAATTAAATGAGGTTAACTTTAGTTAATAATAGTATTGAATTGATATGGTGGCAGCTGAGGTACTGCTGCTTAGGATTGGGGGATAACTTGAGTGGTATGTGCTACTGGAGTTCTTAACTCCAGGCTGGGTGCAATGTTTAATCCTAATATTATTTTCACCTGTTTATTGTTGTTTGTATATAGTTCTGACATCCACAACACATTTTATAAACTTATTGTCACTACAAATAAAAGTGAAGCTTATACAAAATCCCATAAGATTTTCAATAAATACAGCTATAATTAATGGTACACCTAAAGGAGGAGGTATAATATCATTTATTTTGTTAATTGTTATTCTGATTATATGTTTTATATGTTTATAAAAGCTAAATGATTTCTCTAAAAGGAATTTATTTAAACATTAATGGACTGAATAACCCATGTAAAAGGACAAGTTTAATGAGATACATTAATTTGCATAGGGCCAACTTAGTATTTCTTCAAGAAACACATCTCCTGAAAAAGGATATTGATAAATTAGCCACTAATAAATATACAGTCTTGGTTAGTTCAGAACACACTCAGAAAAAAAGAGGAGTGGCTATTTTATGGAATAAAAGTATGCCCATACCTAAAACTATTAAGTCTTATAAAGATGATAAAGGAATGTTTTGTATGGTTACAATACAGATTAATGGAAAGACATATACATTAATCAATGTATATTGGATACCAGGAATTGGCATTAATACAGTGAAACACCATCTCAATAAGATCATATCATTTTCTATAGGAGATATTATTTTAGCAGGTGACTTTAATTGTATCCTACATGAAAAAGATACTACTACTATAGGAAAAAGGAAAATTACATCTAATGCAAAACATTTAAAGGATTTTGTTAATTTATATCATTTGAATGATATTAATAATCAGATAGATTCAAAATCATTACCATACACTTTTTTTTCTAACAGATATAAAACTTATTCAAAAATAGATAGAGTCTTTATTTCTAACCAGATGGTTACAGACTTAATTAATTCTAAAATCATTTTGTGTCCTATATCAGATCATAATTCAATTGTCTTTGAGTTTATGATAAAAAGTACTTACAATGTTCAGATCAAAAGGATACCAGCATACTTAACTCAACTAAAAGACTATAAAGATTATATACTTTCAGAAGTGCAACATTTTTAGACTTAAACAATACACCTGAAGTCTCCATTGTTTATGTTTGGGATGCTTTAAAATCGTATTTATATGGACAAAGTATCAGATGGTATAATAATAAAAGGAAATCTTGGGACAAGGAATTACTAGATATTCAAAGCAAATTAGACTCATACAAACATAATAATAAAGAAAATATTATGGACAAAAAAGTCATTGAAGAAATAAATAAATTAAATGAGAAATACAAATAAATTTAACTCATAAAGTTAAAATAACATTAGAGAAATATAAGTTTTTGTCTTACTCAATAAGTCCCAAATACTTACATAGGCTTAAAAATAAAACAAAAAGGTTGAATAAACAAAATCATATCAAAGAAATTTTCTCTCCAAGGAAAAAGAAGAATGTTTCTAGTTTACCAGAAATATTAGATGAATTTAGAAATCACTTTCACAAAATTAATCATAATAACATTAACATGGAGCCTAAAGATAAAATAAAGAAATTTATAACTACAAACATGAACAAAAACTTAATAAACAACAGACTAAACTAATGGATAAAAATATTTCATATACAGAGGTTATTACACAAATAAACAAGCTTAAATCAAACAAAGCACCAGGTAATGATGGTATTATACCAGAGATCTATAAAATTCTTCCCAAACGTACTTACTCATTAATACATAAGGTTTTTATTTTGGCCCAAAATGAGTTAACAACTCCCCCATCTTGGCAATACACATTTATTTCACCAATTTTAAAACCCAATAAAGACCCAACCAGATGCACTTCATATAGACCTATTTCATTACTTAATGTTGACTATAAAATGTTTATGAGTATTTTTGCTGATAGATTAAAGACAATCATCTCAGGCATTATAGATATAGACCAGACAGGCTTTATTGTGAATAGAAATACTTTTGATAATATAAGGAGAACTTTAACGTTAATTGATTTTGCAAATAGGAAAAAGAAAGATTTAACACTTATTAGTCTCGATATAAGTTCAGCATTTGATTCAGTAAGTTGGGACTACTTGTTTATCTTACTGAAGTGCACAAACTTTTCAGATGCATTTGTAAATCTAATTGAACATCTATATAAAGGAGCATTGGCTTACATTAAGATAGGAACATATGTCTCACAAAAAATACCCATTTTAAAAGGTACAAAACAAGGGTGTCCACTCTCTCCACTATTATTTACTTTAATAATGGAGCCTTGGGCTAATTTGATCAGAAACAGTACTGATATAGAAGGATTTGATATAGATGAAAATACAATATCTAAAATTCAACTTTTTGCAGATGATGTTCTAATTACATCAGCTGGATCTAACTCTTCTATGCAGTCCTTATTTGATAAAATGATGGATTTTAAAAATATCGCTGGTTTAATATTCAATGAAGAAAAAACTAAAATATTACCAATATACACATGAAAAAATGTCCTCATTAATGATTTTAACAAATATATATCCAACTCAGGTCAGATAACTTACTTAGGTATAATATTAACTAAAGATATCAAATCTATTATACATAATAATTATAATACCTGTCTTCTTAATATACAAAATATTTTCAATAGCTGGAACAATATGTTTTTTACCATGGAAGAGAGACTCACAATTATTAAAATGATAGTATTCCCTAAGATATTATACTTAATACAATCAATAATACTCCCACCTACAAAAATAATTATTAAGAAATTGAATTCACTAATGTTAAATTTCTTATGGGCACCTAATAGACCTAGGATTGCATTAAAGAAACATACTAATAGCTGGTCTCAAGGGGGCATTTCATTTCCAGACTTTAATCTATATACTATCTCTTCTATTATAAAAGTTATTACTTTGTTAATAGATCAGTCATATGTTGCAAGATGGAAAGATTACTGGGAACTAATTAGCATTCACTTCATGAAAATCTCTTTAATACATAAAAATATTATTGTAAATAACCCCATGTTATGGTTACTAAAAGAATTTTGTACTTCATCCTTTACACCAAAATATGTAGTTAGTTACCCATTAAACATTATTATCAGTTATCGTAATTTTATATTCATGCATCCTAAGTATAAGGAATGGAATTTTATTCTATTCCTATAATGTATACACAAGGTATGCTTTTGTCAACCACCTCTGAAAGAACTCTTTTAGTCACAGAGAATGATCTAAAGTATTGGTATCAGTTGCTGTCTGATAATAAAGTAAAAATTTAGACTTCTTAAAGCAAGAATTTGATTTGAGAGAAACATGTTGGTTAGAAATTCAGACTTTTAGACAACATCTTATTAATAAAATTGATTTAATGTCTTTAACAGTTAAAGAATCTGTTCCAATACTGATTGATTACTTGATATTAAATTTACAACATAGAGTTTCTGATAAAGGTAAGCTCTCATACATACATAAAATTATCAGAGAAGAAACTCATTACAGTTCAGATACCTATTGGAATTATTTCATTTCCATTAATGGTGAATCACCAAAACAACAAGATAAACAATATATATTGGAATCTGCTTATAAAACTACCTCTTCTATTAATTGGAGACTTTTTACTTGGAAATTTTTACATAGATCCTTGTATACACCTTTAATGATGAATAAAATAAATAATAAAGACAACTTATGTAAAAGATGTAATGTAGAAATAAATGCTGATTGGGCACATATGTTTTATGACTGTATAAAATTGAAGGAATATTGGAAGTTAATCAATGATTTTTTGCAGGCCCTTTTCACAGATAATTTCATTGTTTCTAAATCACTTATATTATTTAACACACCTGTTCCTAAAAGTGTTAAAAAAGTTAAACTTCCATTATTATGGTCTATTCTAGCAGTGGCTAGAAAAATAATAACCAGAAATTGGATTTCAGATACCCCTCCTTCATTTAATGAATTTAAAAATGTTATGACTCAAGTGTGTCATATGGAATTGATGACAATAAAATCAAGAACTACTAGAAAAAAATCTTATTATATTATATGGGATACTTTACAAAACCTGTTAAAAAAATCTTAGTCTCAATAGCATGACATTATAGTTTAATCAATTGATTTGATTTGTAGTGGATGTCTTTGTAAATACTTTGGTTATTTTATTGAATGTTATAACTATTTCTATTTTAATTGCTTGTATAAAATTGTTATGATATTTATTTTGTATGTTAAAAACAATAAACTTGTTTAAAAAAAAAAAAAAGAAAATACAAGCCCATGTGCCTTCTTTCAAAGGGATGCTTAAGTTAATCTAAACAATTTAATTTACTTTGGGTAGGCGAGCAAGCCTTACAGCTCAGTGAAAGAAGAATAGCAACCTTTCTCCTCCCTGTGTACAGTAGCTTAAACTAGAATAGCACAAACACAGATAGACTTAGCATACGCAGTAAACTTCTCTGTCATTGAAACGGCATGAAAACCAACACTCATAGAAAATGCATCTGGCCAGTGGAGGATTAGGTTTACTTTTGAGTCGTTTTCAAAATAGACTCCTTGCACACATTTTAGGGCAATGCATACATTAATTTGTTCTTTTATTCACCTTCCTGATTGTATTAAATTATATTCCTTGAATAATACAGCACCACTTGTTAGAATGTTTTAAAATTTGTAGTTTTAAACATTTTAATAAGCAATGAAACAAAGTATAAACCAATGACAAAATTACCCATTTCAGAAAATTTCAACCATAAAAGGCAACCCAGACTTCTGTCATGACAATCCACCAATATCAATCAATATACAATCTCTACAGAAGTAAAATTATTGGAATAATTCCACATTAAAAGAAATCTGTAACGAATGAAGAGGTTGCTAATGGCAAACAACTTTGCACCTCAATGTTTCATCTACAAATTCAGTGTCTGTTGCCCTTGCGTTAATCTATATTACATTAAAAAATTGGTAAACTGGTAATATTGCAATAAGAAATGACTAAAACTGACAAGTTCATAGTTACTAGGCATCTCATACAAAAGGAGGAAACTCAGGAGAGTAGAACCTCTATTCCTCCTTGTAATACACCAAATAATCTGCAATCATATGGGTACTGCGATATCAGCACTTCATCTACATGGTGTGGGAGTAAAATCCACAGCCTTCTGCACCAAAGGCAATTATGCTACTAACACTGCTTTCAAATTCTACAACAGTATGCCATTTGATAAAACAGTTGCACATTGAAAACGGACTTAGCATGAGCAGCAGTAAATTTTCTTTTGAAATGTAATCCCTTGAAAATACACCGAAATGCACTGAAAACTCCATTCCCTGAAATGTACTGAAACACAAACTCCTTTCTGTCAGCAGTCTGGTAGGTGGTGTAAAGCAGTGGTTCCCAAACCTTTATGGACCAAGAACCACTGTTGAAAATGGTAATTTTCATGACCCATTACTCATATCAGTATGTGTAGCTCTCCTGTTCCTCCTTAAAAGAGAGGACACCGGCACCATGGAGTGTATTTACGGGATTTAAAGTGGCCATGTAAACTGCTCTCATACTTCATTAGCAAAGAAAATCATAGTCAAATGGGACCCTAGGCAGGGTAATAGATTGGGGCCTCCCAAGCAGCCTCTCTTGCAGCAGCCCCCTCCCCAGCCATACCAGTGTTTTGTTACTTGGTTATTTCTCCCCAGTTACTATGAACAATGTTCAAACCTCAGTGTGTATACAATTAGGTATTTTCTGCCATTGAAACAGAATTAAAACCTACATTCAAATGAAATGCATCTGGAAAGTGGAGAATTAAGTTTATCTTTGGGCTATTTTCAAATTACAGGCTCCTTGAACACATTTTTATGGCCATGCATTCATGTATGTGTTCTTTGATTCACCTTCCTGATTGTAATACATTATATTCCTTGTATAATACAGTACCATTATGTATTAAATTTGTAATTCTGAACATTTTTCCAGCAAACAATGAAAAAATGCATGAACCAATAATGATAAAACTGCCCATTTCACAACATTTTAACCATAAAAGGCCACTCAAACTTGTCATTATAATCCTTCAGTATCAATCAATATGGAAGGACGACGACGGTGCTGCAGCAGTTAGTGTTGTCACCTCACAGCAAGAGGTTCTCTGGTTCAATCCTTGGCTCAGCTGGGGTGCCTTCTGTGCGGAGTCTGCATGTCCTCCCTGTGGTCATGTGGGTTTCCTCCGGGTGCTCCGGTTTCCTTCCACATCCCAAAGACATGCTGTAAGTGGATTGAACATGCTAAATTGTCCCTAGGCGTGAGTGTGTGCGTGCCTTCCATGGAAGGTTGGGTGCCGGTGGCAACTTGACACCATAAAACTTCACTACCAGTCATGAGCGGACAGGTGATCTGCTGTGGTGACCCCTAACCGCGAAAAGCCGAGAGAGAGTATCAATCAATAAGCACAATCTCTGCAGAAGTAAAATTCATCCGAAGTAGTACATACAAATATAAGTCTCTTCTCTTGTATTCTAGGAAGGGTACCCTCTTATAACATTAGCGAGTTACTTATCCATTTCTGCTTTGTGTAAACTGCTTGTGTTGAGCTTCGTGAGCTTCATCTTAGTACACTGATCTGCACAGTCTGAGTACCAGTTGCACAGAGCAGTGTGATTTTATACTTGACATATAACTAGTCCACAAACTTCCACAGCTGTAATATTTCCTCAGCCCCTCTTTAAATTCTCACTTAATTTAAATCTAGCAGCACTGGTCATCGTGGCACATCAACACATAAAACCTTTCTCTACTGCCACTTTTAGAACACTTGGATTCCCGAAGTAGTTTGAACTGTCTCGTGCACACTGATAATGAGCTCCTACACTTAAAAGAGCTACCAAATGACTGGGCTTCTCTATGTCACTCTCACATGTATCAGAATAGCAACAACTGTTTTATTGACTGTCATGAAAGTCGCTTATGTGTGGGATAATGCCTCCCCCAAACAACAGTGCTGTCCCAATGGCCAACAACTGCAGAAAACTGCTGTCTTTTAGACACCTCAGCATTCTCTTATCCCAGAGGCTAGAGCTCTCAAATTACATGCCGTGGAGGAACTCTCCCATTACAATTCCACTAGCTGCTGTATCTATACATAACTGTTAAGTTCCAAGTACACAGATAGTTGGATTGTCAAGCAGAACCCCCTTAGATTGCCTCACAAATTCATGTCAAGCTTCCAGAGTCCCATTTTATGTCTACTACCAGTTGTACCTAGAAATAACCCCTGTCTGTTGGTGTGACTGGTGATCCCAAGGATAGCTACCCGGCTGTATTCCAACAGAGACAGCTGCGCTAGAAGTTATTGTTTCAATGTATGCAAGTGCAAGGAAACTGGAGAAAATATGAAATAATTCCTTTTATACTTTTTTCCAGTTTCCTTGTGCTTGTGTACATCATGATAACAACTCTTCTACAGCCAGCTAGCTGTCCATAGGGGTCTCCGCAATGTACTTGGTTTCTTGTTGGAGATTAAAGCTCCAGTGATTGTGCTTTTCAGCTGTAACACTCTACGGCAAAGCGGTGCTGCAACCTTCTGGTTTTGGCATTGTAGCTCACATGGAAATGCCACGCAAGTTTTGTGCCAGAACCCCCTAATACTACTACTGGGGACAGTTCATAATACTACTACAGGAGGCAGTTCATAATACTATTATAGGCCCCTTTTCAGCAGCGACCCAGGGAGAAAAACTCCATAGTTAAAATAAATCTTAGAAGATGTCATCCAGTACAATACAATATAATACAAGGCAAAACATCAAATGGAAACTATAACATCCAAAAAAAATAGAAGAGATAGAGCTCCATGCTATGGTTGTACTGTGCTACAAAAACTGGACTGCAAAGTCTCAAAACAAAGACTCGGTACATGCAAGCTGCAGAAAAATATAAATTACTTCACAAAAAATGCTTATCAAGATATTGCAGACTTAACCTGGCATAAATTTTGTAGGGATCTTAGATCCTATAATCTGCATAAACTCACAGTGTACAAATCTTATTTGAATACTGATAATAAAGTTCCCTGACATGTCTTAGTAAAAAACTGAAACAACCTCTTGTATGTAATTAGACAAAATTTACACTCCCTCACACCATTCAAGAACAGGTTATACCTGTACTACTGAAACCACCATCATGCCCCAAGTGTGAAAGTATCTAAACATATACTTTATTTCTACACTCATGCATAGAAGAAAGCTCATCAACTACTAATGTAAAACTTCTAAGTTTATTTTGATTGTTGCATATGAGTAAATACTCATTTAATTGTGTAAGGATATCTTGACATTATCCACTAAGTTTAGTTTCCTATCTTTGCAGCCAAGCTACAGTTTTCTTAACTCAGTGGCATATTACTAAGATAGCACCGTTCTTACATAATTAAAGACAAGCTTTCTATATTACATTTCATGTTGGAAATTTCTAGAGTATGTTTATGACAAGAAACTTTTACAGTTGGTACTCCTCATGAAAAGTTTGCTAATTATCATTGTTTTTTATGTAATATTGCACCAGTACTACAAATTCCTCATGCAATTATAGTTTATTGTACTATTATCAGATTGTATTATTGTGAACTTTTTCTCTACAAGTTTCCTCTTTGAAAATCAACAGTGCTTAGCTGGGCTAGCCAACCTGTCTTGGCTGCATATCACACACAGCATAACAAGACGGAACCTCACATACACACACTCCTTACCTCAGCATGCATAAAAAAATGGAGCTTCCTTCCAGACCAGCGCAGCCTGCATAAAAACGGAGCTTCCTTCCAGTACATGAACACCTCAGCCTGCATAAAACGAAGCTTCCTTTCTGCACACTTTTGTGTTTGAATATTAGCGTGCAATGCACGCATGGATCCTATAGGTCTTACTGCTGTAAAAGTGGTGGGGGGTTGCTACGCTTGCTCGCTCACTCCCCCCTCCCCTCGCTCTATGGTTCCAGCGCCCATGCGTGGTGGATGAATCGTGCTTTTAATTACAGAAGTGGGGGAGGGCGCAATTCTACAGCTGAAAAGTGAAGGGAATTAAAGGTTGCTAACTCAGTTAATTTGCGCCTTTATGATGCTGGCTTTTACGCCGCCCTAGGTGGTCACCTAGTTCGCCTATGCCTAAGGCCGGCCGTGACTACAATACAGCCCTAGAATCAGCAAACTCTGAAAACTGGACTCTACTACCTCCAGAAAGGCAGAAAGCAAGTGTAGATATAGTTTTTTTTTTAAGAAGTTTAAGGCAAATACAACAAAATAAGCACTTTAAAGCACAGTAAAATGGCTGTCACACTTGAGTGTGTAGCCTACAACAGTTAAAACAGTTTAAATGCTCACAGAAATGATTTTAAAAGTGCAAACAGTAAGTACAGTAAACATCTGAAATAAGCTTTTTAAGTATCAAAAAACGCCAGAAACCGAGCTTTTAGGCAGAATTAGCAATAAAAAGCAAAAACAAACCAAAAAAGTACTTAATCAATCCAAAGTCTCTCTTTTCTCTCTCTGCTGCTGTAGGACTCTGCAGGACACCCGGGCAGGATCTTGCTGAGTGGATACAAGCGCAAAAAACTCGCAAATGCATGTTTTATAACAAAAAGATGAAAGGGATAGAAATTAGCCCAAAATGGTCAATAAACTACAAATTCTGAGCTGAAAACCACTCCTCCAGGGACAAATGGCTGCTCAAAGCTCCCCACTCTCACTGATGAACAGAGAAACTTCCTTCTATCCTAGTAAGGTATGGAGCAACAGAGAAACTACAACACAGCCCTGGATTCAGCAAACTCTGAAAACTGGACTCTACTAGCTTCAGAAAGGTGGGAAACAAGTGTAGATATATATATATATATATATATATATATATATATATATATATATATATATATATATATTTTAAGAAGTTTAAGGCAAATACAACAAAATAAGCAGTTT